>NC_090438.1:586486400-586791211 GCF_031143425.1 Pleurodeles waltl | reverse complement strand
TAAAAGTATGTATGGAGGCAAACCTAGAATTGAAGAGCAGTGAGTTACACCCTGTTATTTCTGCTGATAGGCTGTATAATTATACGAGGAAAATTATGGAACACGTGCTGCACTCTGATTGGCTAAATTCGTAATTTTTCAGAAAAGTGGCAATGAACAGAAGAACATTTAACTTTCTTTAATGAAGGGGCTAAATGGAAGCCATTAAAGCATACGCTTAATTGGATACATGGAGAATCCTTCAAAGTACAATGTCTGATTCGAAAATTACATAATACTGCATCCTTCTTCCCTACTAGTTCAGTTCTTGAAAAGTATAATTCTTTATTAAGAATGTCTTTTCAGCTCCTTAGCATATTTACAAAAGGAATAATCCACGGACTGCATTACATCCTGGGCAAAAAATTGAGAAAGAGCTTTATTATAACACAGATAAGCAAAATGTACCTGAAGTAAATAACATCTGATTTTTTTCACCAACAATTTTACAGAATCTGTTTTTTCAACATGCAGCCCATTTATTTAGTGCTCAATTTGTAAACAGTTGATATATGTCATGTATATATTTTAATTATGTCTATTTTTCGGTTTGAATCCCATTCAAAGAGTGGCATTGCAATATACAATTGCATACAAAGAGTAGTTAGTAAACTGAAAGCTAAAAAATTATTAATCTTGAAACAACAATTACCAAGATATTTGTGGTGCATGCAATACGCCAGTGCTTTGTTTGCTGGAATTTTTTGTGCACTGTGTAATATTAAGCAAATACGTGACAGATCACCAGTCAATACTGTGCAGCAACATTTGCACACATCGTGTCATTTGTCACCAGCCCTTCAAACCAGAAGAAAATATCTGTAGGAATTCAGATTTGATGCTTTGTTATATCAATATTTGACTACAATTAATCTTGAGTTAGCTCAATAAAACACATAAAAAACCACGGAGAATAATTTACAAACTTAAATGACAAATCTACACCTGCAGGTCTACTTTTTCACAAACGTGTATATTTGAAACGTTGTGGTAGTCACAAAATGTTTTCTGGTTACGTTTGGAATCCAGCACCGTTTTTCTTCACTCTCTTGGGAAGAAGATATTTTTCTCCTTCGAAATTTGCCTTCCCCCAGGGTTCTGAAAAGTCAGTCCTAGAGAGCCGGGTCCAGGCCAGATATTTAGCAAATCCACATTTAGAAAAAAGATGTTTCAGAAATCTATATGTTTCTAAATGTGGAAATGCAAAAAATCTGGCATGGACCCGGCTCTCCAGGACCGACTTTTCAGAACCTTGCCCTAGACACTCAGACACATTCTGTCCTTGTTTTGTTTCCATTCCCACTATAGAGAGGGGATTATTGCTGCCATTAAAAGGAATAAATTACTGGTCATTTCGAGAATGGGAAGTGGTCAAGGAGTAGTTTGTGAATACCCACAAACCCACAGGTCTTTTTGGGGTCCTGTTGTGGCAGAGAAGGATTCACTAATGCAAGGTCACTTTTTGCGAATTTCTTGCAGTATAAATGCAACTAATAGTGCACATAAATTGGATTTAATCGTGCAAATGGCTTTGTGAACTATTCCCAAAGTGTTTGGATTTTTGGCTAGCTCAACCAGCTGCTTCACCTGTCTTTTCTTTTCATGGTCTACTGTGTAGTCAGATTGTGAGGTGCTTGAGAGGGGCTGGTGTAACCATGCGCAAATCGTTGACGTTAGAAACAAATTCTCCTTGAGCCACATATATTGCTCCCCTATTGGCCGAAGGCCTGTGCGACATAACGCATAAGCTTGCCAGAAATGCTGTAATCCAGCGTCTGATTGTTCTCTTAATGGGAAAATGTGCGGTGAAGGCCTGTTCTCCCAATGGAAGGTTTCGAAACAGATTGGTTTTCGTCTGGGGCGTCTGAATAGGGTCGCCCAATTCCTCAGCGTGAGCCCAGCTGATCTCCGTGCATGCCAGGCATGCCAGCGCTCTTATGGCCTCGCGTCTGGGTAACATTCGTGAAGGCGGAATTACTTACCAAAGACGCCTGGTCACCTAGAACACCGACATCCGGCATATTCCTCTCCATTGCTACATCTACTGGACAGTTAAGGATTATATTTATATTCTGCAATCTGCACATGGCCTTTAAAAATTAAATGAAAGAACATTTTCTGGTTTATGGTCTGAGAAAGATGTGTATGTACATTTTGTGCAGTATATGTCTACGGAAATGTTTACTGCTTTAGGCCAAGCAGGAAACTTTCTTGAAAGAAAAGCATTGTGTGAGATATAAAGCTAAAGATAACTGCCAGCTTTGCATTAACTCAGGAAATTAGCTTTTTAAAAAGATGTTCTGCAGGCTTGTTAGCTGATTTGAAGAAGCCAGCCAATTCCAGTGATTTTCAGCTTTAAATGATTCAACATTCTGCCCAGCTAGAAAAGCTACTTTGTCCAGTCCTCATTTATAAAACCTTCACTACAAAGAATGTGTGCCATCTAAGACCCTCATTAAAAGTTAGGCGAAATAAGTAAGGTATTATCCCAGAGTGAGATATGTATTCACATGTGGTAAGTGCCTTCTATTCGGACTTTTTAACTTGCAAATGAATTATAACATGCAGAATCAGTATTTAACACACCAAATGTGTTTTTTGTCTTTATTATGAGCTTCCCCCACCTACAGATACAATTCAACAGGCTTGACCTGTTGGCATTTATCGGGGTAAAGTTGCGAGGGTGTGATACCTATCACACAACTTGTAATTCCATTTCCGGTACAAACACGTATTTGCACAGGGATCAGAATGTCGTCCTGCACTTGTAATCAGGGTCCAAATCAGTAATATCCGAAGTTGATCATTCGTTCTAGAGGTGAAAAAGTGGTACAATAGGAGTTTGTCCATGTCCACCAATTTTTAAGTTTGCAGTTGTGTGCAACATCACAATACGTTTCAGCCCCGGAATGACCACTGCCCACCCAATCCTTAACCTCAGACATAGACCTATTAAAACAAAAGTCTTTATATGATCAGTTTGTTCTACAAGGGTGAAACTAAGATTTATCAGTTCCGCAAGTGGGTTTCCACTCCTAAAAAGTTATTTATTAATATATAAATTGTCTTAAATAATGCAAACACCATTCAACCAGGTTTCACAGTGCTGTACAGTGTTTCTTGAGGTAAGAAAGCCAATCACATGAAATACAGTTCACAAATTATACTGCTATAGCAGAGGCAGGCATGTTAATATAACCATAGAAAAGAGCAAACTTCTATAATAACATAATTTAAGCAAAGCCTTTGCTAGAGGAATTAGATAGGTAGGACAATAAACCTGTAAGGAGGATACAAGCTTAGCGAGTGAGATATCGTAACAAGAAAAATATCAGGACTCGGAGACAGATCTTTATTGTACCGCCTAAGAATGCACAATTTCATGGAATGATTAATGTCTAGGCATCATTGAGATATAGTATGGCCTCATGAAAGGTCAATAGCACACAGTGCCAGAAACATTTGAATTACATCTCTAACAGAATGAAATGTACATAGAAGAAGGTGTGAAAGGTGGGTTTACCAATACAAAAATAACTCAGCAGTATAGGAGACGGAGACACAAATGTAATTGCATATTAGCATTTCATGATAAGGACAAAGTTTCAAGAGTTTAGCATCATCACAAGTATTTAGGTGAGAGCAACCCTTGACCCTGCTTCAGCAGGCAGGTCGCTCCCCGCTCCGCCGCCCAGCACCACCTTCCGTTCCTTTACCTTGTTAAATCCCCAGCCGCTGTGTCCCCTGCGGCCCCTCCCGCCTCCCCCCTCCTCCTGACCTTCCGTTCCTTTACCTTGTTAAATCCCCAGTCGCTGCGTCCCCTGCGGCCCCTTCCGCCTCCCCCTCCTCCTCACCTTCCATTCCTTTACCTTGTTAAGTCCCCAGCCGCTGCGTCCCCTGCGGCCCCTCCCGCCTCCCCCCTCCTCCTCACCTCACCTTCAGTTCCTTTACCTTGTTAAATCCCCAGCCGCTGCATCCCCTGCGGCCCCTCCCACCTCTCCCTCCTCCTCACCTTCCGTTCCTTTACCTTGTTAAATCCCCAGCCGTTGCATCCCCTGCGGCCCCTCCCGGCTCCCCCCTCCTCCTGACCTTCCGTTCCTTTACCTTGTTAAATTCCCAGCCGCTGCGTCCCCTGCGGCCCCTTCCGCCTCCCCCTTCTCCTCACCTTCCATTCCTTTACCTTTTTTAATCCCCAGCCGCTGCGTCCCCTGCGGCCCCTCCCGCCTCCCCCCTCCTCCTCACCTCACCTTCAGTTCCTGTACCTTATTAAATCCCCAGCCGCTGCATCCCCTGCGGCCCCTCCCACCTCCCCCTCCTCCTCACCTTCCGTTCCTTTACCTTGTTAAATCCCCAGCCGCTGCGTCCCCTGCGGCCCCTCCTGCCTCTCCCCTCCTCCTCACCGTCCGTTCCTTTACCTTGTTAAATCCCCAGCCGCTGCGTCCCCTGTGGCCCCACCCTTCCCATTCATCCAGCCCTCCCTCCTCCTCCCAGCTGCCACTCCCTCCCTCCCCTTCATTTATGGCAGCTGCGGCGTGGTAACGAGGAGCAACCTTTGACCTTGCTTCAGCAGGCAGGTCGCTCCCCGCTCCGCCGCCCAGCGCCACCTTCCGTTCCTTTACATTGTTAAATCCCCAGCCGCTGCGGCCCCTCCCGCCTCCCCCCTTCTCCTCACCTTCCTTTACCTTGTTAAATCCCCAGCCGCTGTGTCCCCTGCAGCCCCTCCCTCCTCCCCCCTCCTCCTCACCTTCCGTTCCTTTACCTTGTTAAATCCCCAGCCGCTGTGTCCCCTGCGGCCCCACCCCCCCAGCCTTCCCATTCGTCCAACACTCCCTCCTCCCAGCTGCCACTCCCTCCCTCCCCTCCATTTATGGCAGCTGCGGCACGGACGCGCCGCTGGCGTGCCAAAGGCAAGCCGGTCTGCGCCCGTCCGCGCCCAGACCGTACCCAGCGCCAGACCCCCTGGCCCTCTCAGACAAACCTACTCCCCCCTCACCCTCCACTCACTCAACCCAGGCCCTCACCCCACCTGCACCCTTGCCAGCCCCACACACACTCATGGCCCCTTCACCTGCCTCACCTGTCATTTCTCCTGCTCCTCATCCCTCACACCACACACCAACCATAGCGACCCCCGACAACACACACAACACCCCCAACGCAACACACACCTGCTCTGCCCCCACCCCCACCAACCAGCCCCGCAGCACACCACCCCGCACAACCAGAACACAGCCCGCAACAACACCCTCATGCACCACACCAACACCACCCACCACAACCACCTCAACTGCCTGCTCCTCAACACCCGCTCCCTTCAAAAACATGCCATAGAACTCTGTGACCTCATCACATCACACTCACCTGACATCGCCTTCCTCACGGAAACCTGGACCAACCCCTCCTCAGAACCCGACATAGCCATCGCCACCCCCAAGGGATACAAACTCCAACGCAAAGACCGCCTCAACAGGCCAGGTGGTGGCATCGCCATCCTACACAGGGACACCATCAAAGTCACCACCAGCTCCCAAGACACTATCGACAACACAGAACACATGCACTTCCTAATCCACATTAACAACAACTCCACCCTCAGAGGTACACTAATCTACAGACCACCAGGACCACGCCCCGCCTTCTGCGACACCATCGCCGACACCATCACCTTGCACGCCCTCACCTCCACAGACTACATCCTCCTTGGTGATTTCAACTTTCACATGGAGAACCTACAAGACCACAACTCTACCTCCCTCATAGACAACCTCACCAACCTCGGACTCAAACAACTGGCCACCGCACCCACCCACTCAGCAGGACACACACTTGATGCAATTTTCACCTCAAGCCAACACATAGCCTACACCCACACCACCGAACTCCTCTGGACTGACCACCACTGCGTCCACTTCTCCTTCACCAAACACCCCACACACCACCATCAACACACAAACCCTACCGCATGTGGGACAAGATCCCCACAGAATGCCTGAACTCCCAACTGGCTCACAACCCCCCCCACACCAACGACCCCAACACAGGAGCACACAACCTCTCGAAATAGATCACTACCTGCGCAGACACACTAGCCCCCCTCAGAAAACACAATGCCACCCGCAACATCAAGAACGCCCCGTGGTTCACCCCAAACTCCAAGACTCCAAGCGCAAATGCTGCCAAGCGGAGAAAATATGGCGTCAAGAACCCTCTGCAACCAACTTCTCCACCCTCAAAGCCACCATTTGCACCCATCACCAACTCATACTCACCGCCAAAAGAGATCACTACAAGACATGCCTTGACAACAACTCTCAAAACAGCAAGGAACTCTTCACCATCATTAATGAACTAGCCAAACCCAAAGCCAGCAACATAGACCCCTCACACACACAGCCCCTATGTGACGCCCTCTCCAACCACTTCCACCACAAAATCCTGGACATCCACAACAGCTTCATACCACACACACACATACCACACACACACACACCACACACACCCCTCACTCACCCAACTCAACCCCCACTCATGACCCCCCCACCACACTCACCACCTGGGCCCCCACCACACACGAAGAAACCGAAAAAACCATGAACTCCATCCCCTCCGGATCCCCCTCCGACCCCTGTCCACATCACATCTACAACAAAGCCAGCCCAACCATGGCCCCCATACTCCGTGACATAATCAACTCCTCTTTCGACTCCACCACCTACCCAGACCCCTGGAAGCACGCGGAAATCACCGCTCTCCTAAAAAAAAAACAAAGCCGACCCGGAGACCCTCTCTAACTATCGCCCCCATCTCCCTCCTCCCTTTCCCCGCCAAGGTTGCAGAGAAACTAGTCAACGCCTTCCTATCCCACTTCCTCAAAGAACACAACACTCTTGACCCCTCACAATCCGGGTTCCGCAAGAACCACAGCACGGAAACCACCCTCATCGCATGCACTGACGACATCAGGACCAAAGTCGACAAAGGCAAGACCGTCGCACTCATCCTCCTAGATCTCTCCGCAGCCTTTGACACTGTCTGCCACCACACACTCCGCACACGCCTCCACAACATAGGAATTCACCACAAAGCCTTAGACTGGCTCACCTCCTTCCTCACCGACCGGACCCAGAGAGTCCGCCTTCCACCTTTCCACTCCACCGCTACCAAGATCATCTGCGGAGTCCCCCAAGGGTCAACATCTACATGATCCCCCTAGCCAACATCCTCCGATCACACGGAATCACTATCCTCTCCTACGCAGATGACACCCAACTCATCCTCTCCCTCACCCGCAACCCCACCACCGCCAAAACCAACCTACACGCTGCTCTCCTCGACACCGCCAACTGGATGACAACTAACCACCTCAAGCTTAACTCCAACAAAACCGAGATCATCATCTTCGGCCCAAACAAAACCATATAGGACGACTCCTGGTGGCCCACCGCCCTAGGCCCCGCACCCACCCCCGCAAACCACGCATGCAACCTCAGCATCATCTTGGACCCCTCCCTCTCCATGACACAGCAAATCAATGCTCTAACCTCCTCCTGCTTCCACACACTCCGCACTCTAAAAAAATCCTTCAAATGGATTCCCCCAGAGACCAGGAAGACAGTCACCCATGCACTCATCAGCAGCAGACTAGACTACGGTAACGCCCTCTACGCCGGCACCACACTCAAACTCAAAAGCAAACTCCAGAGAATCTAGAACACAGCCGCACGCCTCGTCCTTGGTCTCCCCGCCACGAACGAATGCCTTCACTGGCTCCCCATAGACAAGAGAATCACATTCAAGATCCTCATCCACGCACACAAATCCCTCCACAACACCGGCCCAACCTACCTCAATGACAGAGTGAACTTCCACACTCCCACCCGCAACCTCCGATCAGCCGACCTCACCCTAGCCACAGTCCCCCACATCCAACGCCCCACCACAGGAGGCAGGTCCTTCTCCTACCTCGCCCCCAAAACCTGGAACTCCCTCCCCTCCAACCTCCGCAAAACCAAAGACCTCCTGCTCTTCAGAAAGAACCTCAAGACATGGTTGCTTGAACAGTGACACTCCTTGCCCCCCCTTAACTCCCCCCAAGCGCCTTGAGACCCTCACGGGTGAGTAACGCTCTCTATAAAAAATTTTAAAAAATGATTTGAAACCACAGAAAAGGTATGCTGTTGATAATTGAAGTTATATTTGCTTTTTCATGAATTATTTTACAAGCTTTCAGTTTTATTAGCTTTATAACAGGTCATTAGACTATGTTTTCACTTTCTTGTAGACAATGGGTCATATGTAATACATTTTTGCAATGAGATGTGAGAGATTTACGATACTGATTCATTTTGAAATTATTGATTTGTTACTATCAGGTAGTTCATCTATGTGAATGCATGCTAGATATTGCAGCAAATATGTGGTTGTGCATTAGTTTCTGTAAAGACATGAATTTATTCTCAAGAGTGAAGCCAATGATATCAACAGATGCCATATTGCCATAGAGCAACATAAAAAATGTATCGGTGAAGCATGATTCTTGTAGAACTCTCTCTTGCTCAAACAATTGCAATGCTTCCAATGCTGCATTTGTCACTAGCTCTTAAATTTTCAAAGACACACAAGTGACAGGAGCACATGCCCAGAGTCATACAAATATGACTAGAGTCAGAATGATACATGCTTTGTTTGTGTGCACTCAGACACACATATACGTTTTCTCATGACACTTAGATCATAGTAGAATAAATATGTTGGGAATACACCTTGAAAACATGTAAATGTGACTAGAGAAAGTCAAATATTGGATGTAAAACTGCCTTTTTAAATGAACACTAGGAAACTGAGGTTGTTTGACAGTGCATTCAGGGTCAATTAGAATGTTTTAGAGTTCCCCTTAACCACTCTGCTATGTTGAGGAAACCTTTTCAGCTTTGCATATAGGAGAAGGATCTTGATATGATCATTGATGCAATTCACACTATACTGCTATATTTTACTAAGGCAAGGTTATCGGCAACAACTTTTTCCAAACTTCAAACATTATTTGTCATAAAGATGATTTATTTAATTCCCCTTGCGTTGAAGATCAAAATTTTGGTGTCATAGCCAACATACATTATGCCAAGCCCTAGTATTTAGTGATTTTAAAATAACTATACTAGAGATTGCAGCATGCGCTGAATGGGCTGTAACTAAAAGGCTGGATTCATGGTTTGTAGACCATATAATTGTTACCCAGGGTCCTTTTGACCTTCAATGATAAGGAGTAATTTTACTTTTTGTCATGAGGAAGTGTGTCAGAATACTGTGGCAGTCGATCCATAACTTGAAGAAATATAATCACATCATCCTCATTAAGATAGAATTACATTGGTACCCCTTGTAGACCCATACCATCTTCAAAACTAGCAGCATCCTTTACAAAGCTATCATGACCAGCAACCCTGCTTATCTTGCAGACAAGCTTATCAGCTCTGGTGGATACTGGCATACCTGCATCCAGTTCCCCATCAGACTGCAGAAAGAAAAATGTAAAAAAGGAAAAACATAACAGAAGGTCTCCATCCATGCACTCGGGAACTGGAATAACATCCTTGTACCCATCAGGAGTACCCTAGCACTGCTTCAACTTGGGAAGGAGTTGAAGATTCACAGCTTTAGAGAACACCACATCACAACGCATTAACCATACTCAACCAGGTGCAACTTTTCTTACTTGTTGTGTTTATGCTTATCTTTGACCATGTGTAGTGCTCTACTGCCTTTTGTCTAGGTTTGTGCTATAGAAATATCATATACATATAAACATACATACAATGAACTGAGCATTTGCTGGAGAAACATTTTTATAGTGTGCTATACAATTGTTATCAGCTCTACTTAGCACATGCATCCAGAGGCACCATGTCCTGTAAAACAGCTTTAGTCAGTCCTGATATTTTGGCCAAAATTATTTAACCTTTTTGTAGTGTATGCTTATTGTTAAAAATGGTAAAAGCTAAATTATAACTCTTAGATTGCACAGTTCCATTCGCTAAAAAGTCAAAATTAGGAGAAGGTGTCATACATGACATAAGCTGCAGGGCAGCCATGTCAAGCACCAATGAGTAAATAGTGGAGTTAATAAATAATAAAAATAAAATGTGCATTTGTTCTTTATTATGTGGATAATGTAATTTGTTTGTGTTCTACTGCATTCAATGGATTTAATGATGAGCCTAAAGCCATACATCTTCGTAATGAGATATGAAGAATATGTATTACTATAAGGCAGTGAAGCACAGAAATGCACACAGACCATTACAGCTAAGGCCTAGCTTGAGTGCTTAATGTGAAGGTGGAATTTCTTTCCAAGAGCACCACTAAGGAAATCTGCATATGCTACATTAATGTACAACTTCAGCTAATCTTCATTTCTACAGCACGGGCTTCCCCTTTTTCTTTCTTTAAAGCTGCATGCACCTGTGTGGCCCGTGCTCATTTCTCCTACTATAGTAGTAGTTCTAAATCCCCCTGTGACTTCTCAACAAGCTTCTACCTATGTCCTCTTCTCTAAAATCACCCAAACATCCTCTGACTAATATCCTAATTGTTAGTAATTCTCAAGATGGCCCAGATAGAAGTCCACCTGCCTGTAAGTAAACCCTACGAACCCAGAAGAGCTACCTGAGGCTAGGGTGCCATGAACAGGAAGACATGCTAGTTGAAGGGCAGGTCCTCAACTAGCATGGTAAAAATAAGGTGGCTCTGCATGTGTTTTTGATGGCAGTTAAAAAGCAGTCAGTGAAGACACCACTTACAGACAGAGTGCTATTATTGTTACCAGAGTATCTCCATTGGGAACCAAACAAGCATGGCATGTGGACACCACATTTTCAAAATGGGTACCTCTTCTAACAGATTCAATGGGATAACACAATGCATAATGGCAAAACACCTCAAAGTAGTTAGTGATGTAATGTCTGCTCTGGTAGTGTGTAAAAGGGACACCAGCATAAGGAGGAAATGTTTTCATAACTTCCTTTTTTGATAGTTAGACCGTTTTAGTATTGTAGTAGGTTGTCTTCATGTGACATTTGATGCTTCAGTTATATTGATGTTTTGTCAATAGTAAATTAGGTTGGTTTGTTGTCTTCTATAAGTTGTAAGGGAAATTGGATGGTGTAATCTGTGAGCTTGTTAGTAGTTTCTTCTTTGGTGTGTGGAGATGTGATTCTATTTAATAGCTTTAAGCTTCCACAAAAGTTTCTTAATTGTGACTACTTTCATCTTTAGTGGGTCAATAGTGTTTCTTTTTTAGGCATACCCAGGAGATCAGGAAATTGTGCGCTCTTGGTTTTATGTGTCAAATTTCCTGTTTTGGACACAGAACTCTCAGAATTATGCTGGCACCACAAATAAAATGTATGCAACAAAGTCTACTTTTAGAAAGTTGAGGTGAAACTGTTGTGGTAATAATGTTGTGTTCTTTATCATCACCCCTTAACAATACTCTCCCTTAAATGTTATATGCCCCTAACAACCCATTTAGGCATCTTCCCTGAACCCCCCAAACCCCTTAATGCCACCCCTACCTAAAGCCTGTATCTCCATTACCACCCTTTTACACCACCTTTCCTTGAATCCTAAAAAAACCACTATTTTTTAATACTACCCTTTCATTTCCACTACACTTTAAATCCATTACTATACCTTATCGTTATCCTTGCCTGGGTCATAAAACTCTTGATTTTGCCCTTCTTGCCACCCTTCCCTGAACCCTAAAGAGCCTTTAATACCCTTTTAGGCTATCCCTTCCTGAACTGAAGAAACCCCAATTTACCCGTTAATGCTACACTACCCTGAACCCTAAAAACCTCTTGGCGTGGTGGTGCTGGCGGTGCAAGGCCACCAGGACCCATCCCCTGCCTGATGACCTCCTCGACGGAGAAGGTAAGTGATTGTACAAAAGGGGGGAGGGGGTAAGTGTTGGGTGCAAGTATGTGTGTGAATGTGGGTGCATGTGTACAAGTCTGCGAGTGAGTGGGGGTGCATGTGTGCAAGTGTACGTATGCGGAGGGGGGAGTGTGTGAATGTATGCATGCATGTAGGGGGTGGGTGGGGGTGTGAATGTTTGTGGATATGGGAGGTGAGGGGTGTTTGTGGGTGTGTGTGCATGTTTGAGTAAATGGGGAAGTGTGTGAGTGTATAAATGTGGTGGAGGGGGAGGGGAGGAGGTGTGAGTGTTAGCGGAGGGAGGTGCGAATGTGTAAGTGGGGGTGTGTGTATGTCATTGTGAGTGTGGATGTGGGTGTTTGGATGGATGTATACAGCTGGGGGGTGTTTGAAAGTGTGTGGTGGGGTTTGAGGGTTTGTAAGGGTGTGCACAGGTGAGGGGGTGCATGGAGGTGTGGGGACATGTGGGCATGTGTGTGCAGGTGACAGGAATGGGGATTCCTGTTGCCGGGTGCGTTACCGCCAGGATTTTCGTGGCAGGGTGACTGTCACAGAAAGCCTGGCATTCTGCAGGCTTGTAATCCGACTGGCAGGCTGAGGCCTGCCACCGGGTTGGAGGTGCTCACCTCCGGCCGTGTCAGTGCAATCGCACAGACAGGCCAGGCTGCATTGTGGAGGTTTGGCTTCTGCCAAACACCACAACTTGTGATGTGGTTGTCTTTACCGCCGGGTCCGCAGCAGTAAAAGCGCCATGGCGAGGCTGGAGGTTTGATGACCGCCAGTCTCGTTATGAGGGCCTATATTTTTCATCTCATTCTAGTACATACATTGCAGTAGTTCATCTGCTTTATTTATTCATTTTCTGGAAATAGGGCTGATATGTAGTCAAAGGCTGCAGATGGTCACCTCAGCTCAGAGGAACGCATCGTGAGTCATAAGCAAGCCGTACCTCCATTCCATAGCACTGAAAATCGTGCATTTTTTATTCGTGGCATACTGAAGGAACTGCAACTTTTACCACCAGTAAATCAGTAATAATAATTGGAAAAGCAAACTACTGATAAGTATTTTCTTAATTTGTGGCTTATGAAAGAAACAGCAAATTGTTCCAGCAGTAAACCAGTAATATTACATGCAAAAGCAAACTACGGATAGCTAGTTTCGTACTAAAGGCTCATCAACATGAACTACTGGTAAACCAGTAAAACTAAGTGAAAAAAAAAACATTATACCTCACACATGTATTATGCACTATTTATTAAAGAATATATAATGTCTCCATAAAAACATTACTCCCTTATAACAGCAATCAGTACTTTTCATCAATATGAAAAAGAGCATTGATAACATTTCAGATACGAAGCACATGATTGAAAAAATTATGTGATCTAGGTTCACATTTAGCATTCCTTGTAGGGCTGGTGTTAGCCAGGACCATTTGAATGGACTAAATTATATGTAGAATATACTTACAAAGGCCTTCAGTCAGCCCTCTCCTTCTATTAGTCTGTTATGGTGTAATTCACAGTTTTCTTGAGTAGGGCAGTTGGCTGATACACTTGAGGCCCAGGCTAACTTCAGTCTGAATGACGCTGTCACAAAGAGTGCATCCTCATACAAGTAGTTCCTTTCCACACCAGGGCCTACTATGACAAAGGGTGCTTTTTGCAACCAAAGAATCTTTTGCTTTTAGTCATTGTTTATTTTTTTTAAGATTGACGAGGTCCAGCAGCTTCCACAGCAATAAAGGTTTACAAAAAAATGACAAACCAAAACAAGCATTAACAAAGCTGATAAGCTGACTGCTAAAGCCAGCCAGACCTGTTGGCTTTGCCAATGGCTGTTCATTTTTGGAGCAAAAGCATACAGAGTGGTCACAATTGACTTGTGTTGCAATATTAAACACACCTCCAGGGGCGTAACTACCATTAGTGAAGCATAGGAAGTGATACTGGAGCCCAGGGAGCCAGGGGCAGCATGGACCCACTGTACCCTAAAACTCTGTCTTTTACTACTCTGTTCATCAGCCTTTTCACGTTGTTTACAGACATGCAAGAAGTGGTAGTTTGTAAGTTAAACCCGTTGGGTGTGCTTTGTTGCAGAGTCCGCATTCACTTTTGCATGGTGAAGGTTTCTGGCCAGATCCATTTGCACAGCAGTCAATACAACTGGTAAATGCCTTTCAAGAGAAGAGTAATCTGATATTCATGTCCTCCAGAGCCTAAGCAAACTTGAACTGTGACATTCTTAGGCTGTATACTACAACACACTTCTTTTACGGCGCTGGTCATTCTATACATGATGGGCTGTTGATGGAATTCTGCACATGCCCCTATGGAAAGATGTAGATGGGGCACCTTGCTCAAATCAGGTCACGTGAGTCATTGGCTTGATTTTGCTCTCACTCACCTTCTTGCAAATATTTACATTTAACAACTGATTACATAGAGTATGCCATATTTCCATATTTAGGAATTTCTGAAGTCCATCAAGCAGCTGTTGGATCACTTCAGAGCACTAGACTGAGCATGTAGGCAACCTGAAATGACGTGCAATCTAAGATGAAGAGCCCGTCAACAAAGCAAAAAAGAGTAATTAAGCCTTCATTTTAATGAAAAGAGAAGAGTATCTTAGCATCAAATGAGAAGCTGGTAGAGCGAAAAGTTTGATAATATGAAAGCTAAAACATTAAACAGAAGGTAACAACCATATTTCAAGTCCACTTGCCTATATGTAAGAGAGCCCAAAAGCAAGAAGGGCTTACAGTTTTCTTTATTAACCAGGGCATAGGAGCCTCTTCTATTCCTTTTACCTGTTTAGGTTTAGAAGTAGCTTTAAGGTGGGCTTGATTTTGGATTATAATTGCCATGGGTCATACAGGTGCTGGGTGCCTACAGAGTTCAATTATATCCTGTTGCACTATCACCACCGAAAGAAAATAAATGTGTTGCCTTTGTTTATTTAACCAAGTAGGATGAGCAAATGATTCCTGCCAAGTAAATGAGTAGCATTTGAAACATTTTAATGCTTGAGACAAATGTACCGAAAACATAAAAGATGTGCAAAGTTGTAATTTTATAACAAGGAGGCCTCTAGTAGTTTAGCATTAAACCAAACAAAATCTAAAACCTTTCAGACCATGAGCACAGTTCGGCGGCTTACAGGGGTCACATGGACCCTAGTGTTATACTGCATCAGTTCAGCTTTCCCAGTGGGCCCTCCCCTTGCTTACAAGAAGGTATTCCATAGGCAAATAAGAGAAAGCGTCCTATTTGCCTGTTCCTTTACCGAACATGGTACTACCCAGCAGAATTCTCCAATTGGGTTTAAATTGTAGGCCATCCCAGGGCTCAAGGGTTTCAACTCTGTCAGGGAGTATCTTAACAACACAACAGGAAGGTACAATCCCAGGCAGTGATAGGAAAACAATGAAAGAGAGATACCACAGATAGGTGAAGGACATAACAAATAGGGACATTATGAATTGAAAAGGTGATTTTGGAGGTGATTCGCTTAATATCTTTCAAAAGTCAAAAAGGAAATAGAGTGAGTACCTATGTGAGGTCAAGGGTTTCACCTCAATTGTACACATAGCAGATTAAAACAGCACTGACACCTATATTTGCATTAAAATATTTCACTAACCTACTTTCTTTCAATCGGCTAAACACAGCTCCCAAGGTAAGTGAACCGTCGTTATTTATTTATTATTTGATCCAGCGGTTTCAAAATGTCTTAAACTTAACTACAATGTGAAGTTTGATAATTCGCATAAAGCGTTAAAAAAGCATGCACTAAAATACACTGAATAAATATGGCACAAATACACATCAAAGTCGTGTGCGTTGGAATGCCCTTACAAGCAAATGCACTAACTGCTTTGTACACATGCATCTCTGAAGTGTTTGACTTTAATGACCTGCTCTGGGAGCTACCTCCGAGATAAAAGAAGAATGAGACCATTAAGCAAAGTCCCAGACATAAAAACAATCAGCTAAGTCCTGGCCGCAAAAGCACTTGAATCTTGAAACTGTTTGCACTCCATGCAAATCACCTTTTTATCCGGAAGTATATTCCTCGCACTCTTCAAAGTAAATCATGTGAGAAATGTCAGCCTATTGCAAAGGCACTAACCAGCTATCATACATTTACACAATCTGGACAACTTAGAAAGAACACTGACCACACGTCCAACACAGCTCAGATATTTCAAATAATCGGCTTTCACTGAGTTTACAATAGTGTCGACTACAATAATACACAGTCACAATCCCCCATAGAATACGTAGTAAAAATAGTGCGAATATAGGCAATGAAATTCAGGCGCACCATATAATGGGAATTTTGGCAAGTTGTCAAAACTTCACTCTCCATAAAACAATATGGAACTTCAAGACAGCACATACCGCACTGACCGAACACATCCCCACCATCCCTCACCCAGTCTAGCTTAATGGCACATTCTGACCGTTACAAGATGCCATACTCTCATTACCTCAGAAATACACTCCAGGTGAGGCAGTGTGCATACCACTCTTCCAATACCTAAATTGTTAAAGACATCCAGCTACTCACGCTAAACATTCATAACATAGAAACAATACATGAAATTTTCAGAATAATTTGCACCAACAGTACTGATGAAATAATCAGAAAACAGGCTCCAGGCTATGACAGAATTTTCAAGACCAAGGGATGAAACTACCCAAATAGGCCACGCTAACAGCAATACGGTGCTACGCAAATCTCTGTAGCATAACGTCACATATGTAACTGTTCCTCTTCTCTGCCTTCTGTCTAGGTACTGACCCAATTCATTGCTTCTCTTAAACTCCTTCCAGAAACACACACACCCTCAGAGATTTACCTTCTGAATAAAATGGCCAGCACCCCTGTTGAAACTGAAGGTTTGATAATACCAAGAAATAGTCCCACAAGATGCCATTTACAATAATTTTAGTGTAGTGTTTGCTTTCAACCTTATGGCTTAAATATACTAATGTTAAAATATATCAATTCATACATTCACAAAGTTTAAGAAAAGGAAAGTGAGTGGAATGAGAGGTGAAGATTTTGCAGATCACGCTGAGGATGTGGCAGCAGAATTATATCTCAGCGTTGACTTCTCTGCTTATCAAGAGCTTGTCATCAAGGAAAATGCTGAGGTTCCTCGTATGTTCTTTGGGGGTGGGTGTAGGACCCAAGGTGGGTGGCCACCAGGAGGAGTCCCGGGGGAGTTCTTACTTCCAAAGATAAGGACTTCTGTTTTATTCGTGTTGAGTTTGAGGCAGTTCTCCAGTTCCGTTCATCCAGTTTGCTTTGTCAGGCTTGCAAGCAGTAAAATTGTTCCTGTGAATGTTCTTCTTTTCAGTGAGGGGAAGGATGAGCGCTGAGTGTCATTGGTGTAGGAGACAATGATGAGTTCATTGTTTTTTATGATGTGGGAGAGAGGTGCCATGTAAACGTTGAACCGGGTCGGGCTGAGGGAGGAGCACCAGGGGACTCCGCAGATAAGCTTCTTGGGTTTGGAGGTGAAAGTGGAGAGTCAGACGCATTGTGTCCTCTGAAGAGGAGGGAGGAAATCAAACTGAGGATGAGTCCTTGGACTCCTGGCTCCTGAAGTCTGGTGATGAGGGTGCAGTGGGAGATTGTATTGAATGCTGCTGAGAGGTCAAGCAAAATGAGTGCAGCTGTTTCTCATCTGTCCATGCCTACGCGGATCTCATCTGTTGCTGCTAAGAGGGTGGTTTCTGTGCTGTGGCTGATATGGAATCCTGATTGAGTGAATTCCAGGAGATCGTGCTCTTCAGTATGGGCAGAGAGCTGCTTGTTGATCTCTATCTCCGGGACTTCAGCTGGGAAGGGTAGGAATAAGATAGGCCTGCAATTGCTAAGATGTTTGTGATAGGCCGAGGGTTGCTTCAGCAGAGCAATGACCTTAGCATGTTTCCATCTGTCCAGGAAGTATCTGGTGAGTTGATGGTAGTAGTGAGGTTGGTACTGATCAGTGTGTTTCCCTGGTTGTATGTGTAGTTAAGGCAGAGTTCTGAGGATGATCCTGAATGGATAGTCTGCATGATTCTGGTGTCCTCTGTGGTGAATGGCCTCCAGCTTTTTAGGAGACGGGTGCTCCAGGTGGCATGGGAGATTGTGTGGTGATGTCCTCAATGGTGGGTTGGAGTGTAAAGTTGGAGTGGAGCTTAAGGATTTTGTTGTGGAAGAAGTCTGAAAGGTTGTCAAAGATGGTCTGTGATGGGGGTGATAGTGTTGGTGGCAGCCATAGGGTAGGTGAACTCCCTTATGATGTTGAAGAGTTTTTATTGCTGTGTTGGAGCAGGATTCAAGTCTGCTCACAAGGGTTGCTTTCCTGGCTTCTTTGATCTGTGTGTGATACCTTCTGAGGGCAGATTTGTAGGTGTCTCTAGAGGTGTTGTCTCGGCTGGTCCTCCATCTTCTTTCCAGCTGCTTGCGGTGGCATTTGAAGATTCTGAGGTCCTTGGTGTACCATCATGCTTGAGCACGAGTTCTAATGTGTGGGATTCTTTTTGAAGAGGCACGGTTGTTGGTGCAGTCTGAGATCCAGTTGTCGAATGTGGGTAGGTATTTCTGTAGGTTGCCAGTGAGGGTTGGATGGCTCGATCTGAGAGCATGGGTCCAGTCTGATTCTATTAAGTTGCTCCAGTTGTGGCTGACTTAGAGAGTCGGTTTGGGTACTTTGGGGTGGGGGAGCTGCGAAACTGATTTTGTTGCTGGGCATGAAGATAGGGTTGAATATTTGTCCAGCAGCATGTGTCAGGCACTGCACAAGATGTGTGAGTACAATGTTGGAGGAAGTCGTTGGTGAGGAGACTACTGAAAGAGGTACTGGGCCCTTGAAAGTCATTGGATCTGATGGTGATGGGGTGATGAAATCATTGAGGAGGCTACTGAAAGAGGTACTGGGTACTGGTAGTCAGTAGGAGTGGGTGCCTGATATGGTTGCAGAGTGGCTGATCTGTAGTTGGAAGTGTGGGTGTTCCATGAGTGGAGTAGTTTCATCCGAGAGGTATTGCAGGTGACGGTGTGCTTGTAGATGATTGTGAGGCCTCCTCCTAGCTTGTGAGGCTATTGTGGTGGATAATCTTGTATCCAGGGGGATAGCCATGGAGATGGTGGGGATTGAAGACAGGGCCAGGCAAGTCTCAGTAAGGAGGAGGATGTTTATGAGGTCGCAGATTTGGGGGTTGCGAAGCATGCAGGCGATAAGGTGTGAGGTGTGTGGAGTCGGTGGTGTGAGGGAAAGCTGCAGGTGAATCTGCAGTGAGCGCATGAGAAGGGACCGGTGCGATGCAGGGGCAGAGGTGGTTGCTACATCCGATATTGAGCGCTATCAAGGCATCAGGGAAGTAGAGGTGCTAGTTGGACATACAAGGGCCCGTGGCACTGGGCAGGGTCCTGACATGGACGGGTGCAGATGGGCTTGCCTATCAAGTGCCAGCGGCACAGTCGCACAATGCCAGCCATTAAGAAGGTTCTAGGAGTAGAGGAGTGTGGGGGCCTGGCTAGGGAAGAGAAGGAAAGCAGCAGGAGAAGGCAGTGGGAGAGGCACATGGGAGAAGGCGGGCAGAGAAGCAGGTATGGGGAGGATGAGGAGGGATGTTGGAAGAGTGTAGAAGGGGGAGGAGGGGAGGAGCACAAAAGCTGCGCAGGGAAAAATGAGCACAAAAGAGAGAGGCGAAAACAAGTGCAAAAGACACAAAGGCAAAATGGGCATAGAGGCAAACATGAGTGCAAAAGACAAAGGCAAAACAGGCACAGAGGTGAAAATGTATACAAAACACAAAGACAAAACAGGCACAGAGGTAAAAACGAGTACAAAAGGAAAAAGACAACTGGGCACAAAGCAAATAAGGCAAACACGAGTATAAAGCACCGGCACCAAAGACAAAAGGATTGGGCAGCATAGCAGGAGCTCACAGAGCACAGGTGCAGACAGGCGCAAACAGAAAATGCAGAGAGGCAGAGCCTCGGGCGAGACGGCCAGGCATGGAAGGGCCTTAGACTGGTCAGACAACCTTTCCAAAGTAAGTGGGAGCTGGGGCCTAGACACCTGCTCAATAGGGTCATGCAGCAGCCGCCATTAAAAGGTCCAAGAAGGGGAGGGGTGCATGGAGCAGGCCTAGGGAGGGGCAGAAAAGCAGCAGGACAAGGCACTGGGAGAGGCACACTGGAGAAGGCGAGAAGCAGGTGAGGAGAGGGGGAGGGGGAGAAGGAAGAGCATAGAAGGGAGTTGTGGAGGAGCACAAATACTGGGCAGAGCAGAACAGGCAAAAAGGGCAAAGCAAGCACAAAAGAGAGGCACAAATAAGTGCAAAAGACAAAGGCAAAATGGGCATAGAGGCAAAAAAAGAGTACAAAAGAGAAAAGGCAAAACAGGCACAGAGGCAAAAATGAGTACAAAAGACGGGCACAAAAGGCAACCAATTGGGCAGCAAAGAGGGCTCACACTGGGGCAGACAGGCCGGAATGGAAAACACAAAGAGGTGGAGCCTCGGGCAAGACGGCCGGGTCCGTAAGGGCCTTGGACTGATCAGAGGACCAGTCCAAGGTAAGTGGGCCCTGGAGAATAGGCGGTCACTTAGGTTATGTTATTTTATGTTATTGTCATTTGTGTAGAGCACTTGCATGGACTCAAAGCACTACTAGTTATCTTGGAGTTTTCATATTTGAAGAGTCTCAGTTCTCCCATGATGATATACTCTAGGCATTGCTTTTTCATCTGTCTTTAGATAGGAGGCATTGTCATGTTAAATGAGTTGAGGGTGTGTAATTTTGGCACGGTAAAAGTCTGCCACAAGCCTTTTACCGGTTTCGTATGCATCTATTATGACAGTAACATGGCTCCTTCACTTGTCAATTGGAGATAATCTTACCTTTGAAAAGTTTTGATATATGTCAGTTATGTCTCTGAAATTATTTTTATGTATGCTGTGTTTTGGTGGATGGTGAGGTTGGGAGCAATATGATAGGAAGCTGTATAGCATACCTTTGCTATGCTGGATGTAAGAGAGACGTTCTTTCTAATGTGTACTCTTAGATGTGTGTGTCTGTCATTTCATGGTATCAAGTAATCTGGCTTAGTTCTACTGAATTTAGCTGCATAGTAAAATCCCAATCACAAGGGCATTGTGGAGCTGTATGTGTATGAGCAAGCCAGGCCCTATAATCCAGAAGGAGGGCTGAGCAGAACCCAAGAATTATTTCAGTTACAGAATTACTGCTTAATGAGGAACACTGATGAAAATTGAATGACATAACGATTTGAACATCTATCAGAGTCACCATCCACCTTTTAAAAACTCCTCAGTTCGGAGTCACTTACCACACTCTGCGGGGGTTGGGGAGCATCATTTTGTGTTACGATACTGGCAACAGCTGAATTACACAACAACCTTCAGCAGCAGTCACACGTTTCTTTCTTTTCTTCCCTTTTTCACTGATGCTATACGATATCAAGAAAAAGCATTTTGATTTTCCCCTCACACTGTTTAGGAGCGCCAAAAAGTATTGGCAAAGCCAAAGGTGAGACGTATTTCAGTTTGTTTTCTCTCAATTTATTGATGCAAACAAATTTATGAACTGCATACCATGTTTGCTTTGAAATTGTTCTCGGTATTTATATATTTATTTCAGAATGGTCAGGTTATTAGTAACCACTACTATTCGATTTTCATTCTTTACGACGTACTTAATGTTCCTTTGGATCGCACGTTCATGCATTCCTTTGTCTGTATCCACAGAGAAGCATGCAAGTGTGCCTCTTCTGTTTCAACGTTGGCGCCCTATCTGTTTCACCAGTTTCCAATTTGTTTTAAAAATGTTCACCCTGCATTTCTGACCCTCGTGGTCTAAAACATTATGATGAACATGATTTAATACTGAATACAATCTGTGTTGTGCTGCCAGAAATTGTTGTTTATATCAAAGAAAATGTACCTTTGACGGTTTTAGAATTTTAGTATAGGTAATGCCAAGCAGCAACGATGCCAGAAGGCGTTTTATTTCAACCTCTTTCCCCTTTTGAAGGACACTCCTAAATAGTCATAATGATGCTGACATCAGCGCGCGGCGAGTGGGCCTACTTCGAACTGTTACACTTCTTGGTCTTTCCACCAATAAATCGCTGCCTTGGCACAGGACCGGGCTGGGAACCCAAAGCAGCCATGGCAATTTTGCCAGACCAGCCCCAGGGACGTGGGCGGAGGGGACTAAGCATTGCTGCTTTTGTTCTTTTGTTACTGGGGACCGATATTGCTGCACTACTGCAAAACCGGCCCCCACCACTGGAAAAAAGCCCCCACCCTTCCAGCCTACCGGGAAAACGGCCGATGCCCGCTAAGGCCAGTCCGGCCCTGCCTTGGCATCATGGGCACCTGTTAGGCTTGTATATGAACCATTTTTTGTGATTTCGACCAGCGCGGCAAGCTGTAGACATGCCTCAGGGGCACAAGTGCGTCACAAGCGAGTAACAAGAGCAAGCTCGACAGGGACGCAGCCTGAGAAGCTGTGTGTGTGGTTACTATCACCTTTTAGGGAAATGGCTTGGGGTGAGGCCTACGCTGCCGGCATGTGCCTGGTGTACGGCTTTGGCCATGGTTACCCAGGTCGGAAAACTATCAACTTTCCCTCACCGCCTAAGATCCCCGTTCGCTTCGCCTTAATCTTTCAACCAAGGTCTGTGTGACACAGACAGATGTGTTTTCTGTTAACTTGCAACATCTGCTGCAGATTAAACGATCCGCAATACTGTTAGCTAAAAAAAAAAAGCAGTCTGTGTGCTCTAATCTCTAGGGTGTGCTTTGACTGCACGGGATCAGAGGGATGCAGGAAGAGTCAGAGAGGAGACCCTCTTGTGTAAAGCCCGGCCTCTTCCCCCGCTCACTCCTCCTGCCCCTAGCTTGCCTGCGCCTCCTCTCTCCTCAGGTGCACGTGTACATTTTCAGCTGTTATGAACACAATGTGTAGCCTTTGAAGCCGGAACTTTAAAGAGCAGTTTTTAAGTACTTACAATGCAAGAACACTTAAGACATTTGTTCCCTTCGGGCTGGAAGTCCTCCCCTTCCTTATACTGTCTGCCTTCAAATACACAGCCTGAAAAGAGATGCAAGAAGTGACTGGGGCAAGCCCGCATTAGCAACATCCGTTTTTCTGTTCTGACATGCACAACATTGTATATTTATTAAAGGGACCTCGGCTCGTGCCACACCGCAGCCTCAGCAGACGACAGCTCTCCCGGCCATCAGTCTGTCCCAGTGCACCAACATTCCATGTAATAGCGTGGAAAGGGTGCTGTGGGTCCTGGTACAAGCAAGGAAATTGGCCCCTTTGGCTCCTCTTAGAACAGTAAAATACAGCAATCATCATGTTGAATGGGCCCCCGAGGGCTATGGGCCCGGTGCCATTTCACCTGCTGCACCAATGGTAGCTTCCATGCCTTTCATTCTGAGATGTGGGGGAAATTGCGCTCCTTGTGCAAATGGCAGTTTGTGCAGCCATCAGAATTCAGAGTGGTGCAATAATTATTGTATCCCAGACAGATTTCGCCAACAAAAACCTAGAGGGGTTTATCAGGGGTAATCAACTGGTAAAAAGGTAAAACATGTAAAATTGAGGACAGTAATTGATATCTTTATCTACTTTCAACTTCCGCCTCCTAAATCGACAAACTAACAACTGATCTCAAAGAGGGAATTCCATAGATTCGGGAACTGTGAGTGAATGTGTATGAACACAATGGGCCTTATTTATATGTTTTTTTGACCAAAAGTGTAACTTCTATGAACAAAACCCGATCGATGGGTGGAAATCCCTTGAACCTGATTCACAGAATGAAGATCAGTAACTATTTCTATCTTCAGATCTGATTTACTACAGAGAACAATCCATCAACATGGTGGATTCACAAACTTTTCTCTGGTGTTACCCACCCTGGAAATTTGCTCCTGCAAGGATCAAGCATAGGTGCTGTTCTGGGGTGGAGAAGATATTTTTTCATGATAAAAAATGTTTTCCCTGTGGAGGAAGAAAACCTTTTTGAACGTACTTTTCCACTCTCATGTCATGTGTACTCAAGGGGAATGGCCCCGGGACAGACAGCGTGTAACTTCTATTGGTGCAGAAGGAGCAATGGCGCAGAGGCCTGGATCTCTGGGGGATCGATTCTACCCTGATTATTGCTGTAATTTTCAATTCAAACAGATTACGGGGTAGAGACGTCTGCTTTCTTGCACTAGGACCCTTGACACAATGGCTTTGCCACTGGGACAGATAATCCATTGGAGAAAATGTAACGGAAAGGAGTTGACATGGACATCTATAGTTACTGTAGATTTGCAAGCAAACTATGACAGGATTCTATGAATTCACAAAAATAAAAAAACAAAGGTAAACCATAGGCACGAGTCTAGTATATGTAGATTTATACATTTTTGGTGAATCGGGTCCAACTCATGAAAGTTCAAATTCTGGCCTAGCTGGACCAGTAATCTGCTTCCAAGACAGATGAGCAATGCTTGTTACGGGACTGTACAAAAGGCTTGTTTTAAAACCCAGCTGTGACAATAACCAGACAGCTGTGCAATGCTGGCGACTCCACTGCCTAATCTAGAACAGTCTGTAATTCAACGAGAATCATGACGCAACAAGGGTCCACTTTCACTCTTAGATACCAGTTATCCCTCCAACCATGCATTGGCGGTGACTATGACTTGGACTGTGTACAGTGCTCTGCTGTCTTTCAGCTAGGTTTGCAATATATCAATGCCTTATGCATCCATAACTACATAGTATTTGTGTTTCTATAAAGACTGTATTATTATGATAATGCAAATGAAAACATAGGGTAAATTATTAATACATTTTAAATAGGGGTAAAGCAAAAACAAACAACTTATAGATGTGCTAACTAGTTTCATTATATCGAGGGCCACTGGAATTTTGCGATTCTACAGCTGTGGTGTTTTACCCATAATTATGCATTTGCCACTTAATCCACCATCTGCAAATATTACCACAAAAATAAATTGGTTTCTAGCTCAAACTAATCACAATTATGTTACCACTCAGTAGAAGGCCCTTGGTAAAGGTTAACTATTAACCTTTCAGTTGCTTATTGTTATATTTGAAGGTCTGACACTAATGAGGTGAAACCTTTGCCCAAACAATGTTACCACATATAGAAATGATAAAATAATTAAGTAATACTATCACAAAATGTGCCCACTATGCCACATAATTAGCCTTCGCTTACCACTTAATTTAGTGAACCCGCCCAGATCATTTTTCTCTCCTGATTCACAATTCTAGTGGTCCTAATTCTATCCTTTCAAAATGTGCAATGAAGGTTTTGTAAAGTATATTTTATTGGACACAGTGAATTACAACAGTCTTAGGACCTCATTACGAGGCTGGCCACTGCACTCCGGGTGGTTCGTACACCTCTTTATGACCCTGGTCGTTGGACCGCCAGGGGACCTCCATCCCTGCTGTCCCTGCCATCCCTGCCAGGAACATGTTGCCCGACGGACTGACGGCAGTCAGACTTGTGGTCAGCCATGGCAGAGCTGAGATCAGCCCCGCCATGCTGATCATGAGTCTCCTACCCACCAGCCTTTTCATGGCAGTTTAACCACCATGAAAAGACTGGCAGAAAGGAAGAGCTGGGTGATACAGGGGGGGGCTCTGCACTGCCCCCCTCCGCCCAGCATCCTTGGAATGCGCACTGTCTCTTCCCTTAAGAGAGCCAAGACCAATACCGTAGAACTGTTCCCACCGGTCAGTCCGGTGGGTACATCATAATACGACTAGGGTGAGGCCGTCAGGTTGACCGTGGTCCCATCCCCGCAAGTTTGATCCAACCTCCAAACCCGTAATGAGGGCCTAAATCTCTGATGGAGGGACCCCATAATCCTCTCAGGAAACAAACCTGCTTCATGTAGAATGGAAGTCTGGATTCAGCATTACATCTTAATTCACAGAGAAATTAGAAATCACATTTTTTGGTTGTTTTGAATTTTATAATTTTTTATGCTTCTAGACCTCTGTGAGTTCATAATACATCACTTTCACCTGGGGGGAGGTATATTATGCCTTCTGGGAAAAGGTGATTATAGAAAGTAACTCATTTCTGCAATAGCTGTTGGTAAAATATTCCACAGGGTCCATTTTACCATATTGATGTATGTGTAGTGTCCCAGCAGTATCTGAAGTTGTTACACAGCTTATGGATGCTGGTTACTTAGATCGCTCATACCCCCAGGATTGGCAGTGACCAGTACTGCCTATGAAAAGAGCAACTAAGAACCGATAAAAGTGGGAGCATTTTGTAGCCTCAACAGAGATACTGAAGGGCTATAAAAATAATGGACTAGAACAAAATACAATACATGGACAGGGCACATCATAACCTGCAACTCAACTCACTAGCATCACAACACCACCAGAGAATACAAGTTAAAGACTGTTGCAGGTGACAGCTGGGAGCCACACTCATTTCCATGGGATGAATATTCTATATGAAAAGTTGGTGCATCAATTGTGAGACAATTTCCACTGTACAAATCGCAGTACTAGGGTAGCATTGCATGTCAAACTTTCCTCCCATTGTCATCCTTTATGCAATGGACACTAGGGGATTGAATGTGGGCACCTCCCATATCACGGACAGACTATTAATGGCTACTGATTTCTGCCTTGAATGTCCTTTTGTTTGAAATGATCAAGCACTCATCATTGCAGTAATACACATAGGGGGTTATTACAACTTTGGAGGACGTGTTAATCCGTCCCAAAAGTGACGGTAAAGTGACGGATATACCACCAGCCGTATTATGAGTTCCATAGGATATAATGGACTCGTAATACGGCTGGTGGTATATCCGTCACTTTACCGTCACTTTTGGGACGGATTAACACCTCCTCCAAAGTTGTAATAACCCCCATAGAGCCCTGTAGAGTTTAATCCACAAGTTCTACATGGTAAAAGAGATGTTTATGCTTTTGTTTAAGAACAAATAAGCATTGTCAACCACAATACATTGAAATAAAATATTACAATAGATTGGGGGTTCTTTTTGGAGAAACCGTGCCCTATAATTTCAGGCATTTAAACACAAGTGTAGTGGCATTTTGGGTAATCTGACCTGCACTTTTGTGCTAGATTACATCAACACCTCACATAGTAAACTGCTCAAAGGAAACAAATAATTTCTACCCCGGGTGGTCCTGCCCACTGACAAAGGTTGATGGTGCTAAAACTCTGATATGCAGAGGGTGCCACAAAAAGATGTGTATAGACCGTCTAGATCTGGAGACATTTCTTAATATTGGTTCCAACGCTGAACCGATGAGCCTTTATTTGAGGAGAGAACAATATTCCAAGAGGCACTATTGTGTACATCCCACATTGCCCACGCTAGTTTGAAAGAGAAAATTGCACATTTTCTGAACTGTATCTATGACACTTGCTCATGAAACAATAACTCTGTACCACTTGCCCATGCTGAAATGCTGCACCACAAAACTATACATTTTACAAATAAAGTGTGGATGTTTCCATATTGCTTAAATGTAACACAAAATATAAATTCGCCAACAATGGAACCGCCATCTAAAAACTAATTACCTGGACAGGTTGGACAGCACAGCCCCGTCTGCCTCACTGGGTTTTTACAATGAACAACACACTGTGTTGCAAACTCAGTAACAACTCCTTCCTGCAAGAGAACGACAAACATTCATTACTGGGCTGCCTGGACCACACATATGCAATAGAAACTAGTCCGCAGCCAACAAAGCGAGGTACTTCTGCTCCTTGTGTATGTCTAAAGCGTTTCACACAGTTATAATGTCCATGTACAAGACGTCCCAATACCTCGAGGGCTTCATGTTTGAATTGGCTTTTGGGTCTACATTACTGTTTTGAGAGTCTAATATTTCAACTGCTCCGACTCACATCCGGCGAAACTTGGCAGGTGGGTCATTGGCCCAGAAGCATCTTGTTTACTCGAACGCGACTAAGGAGACTGGTGCTTTGCAAGAATTGGGTTCTTTCACGGTTTCATATTATATATATTAGCAGTCAGACATCATTTTATTCATCGATGTAATGTTGTTTTTAATGTATAGAAAAGAAGCGTGGTACAGAAACAACAGTAGATAAAACTAACGAAGGAACTACACAGGGACCCCATATTCATGAGTTTCGTTTAAACAACACCTTAAAAGATTTCACAAAATAACAACCCTCTCTGAAAAGAAATAACCCTAAAAACACGTAGTTCCCACCCATAAAATAATAATCAAAGTTCAAATTTTGCACGGCCATGAGAATGTGGCACAGGCCACTAAGTAACAATTCGTACAAGACTGGTGTGACAGGAGGTTCAGAAAGTTGAGCACAGTGCTTTTAAAAACAGTTCCATATATAGCTGTGCGTAGCAGCATTGCTTTTTTCTGTGAATGTCTCAAAAGATGAGTCATTGAGGCAGGTTTCTGTTCTCACATAAAGGGTTGACTTTAAAGCAACCTTTTCTGAACCAACTAATAAAGAAATTATGAAGCCGTGTCTTCATTCTTTTTAAGTGATGTAATCATCATCATAATGAAGATGGGTAAGAGGAGAAGAGTGGCTGATGTCGGTGTCAGGTGTAAGTCTGAACCTAAAAAAACTTCCTCCCGGAGACACAACACTTTATCCCAAAACAATAGCATGCACATAGTGTTTCAGGACGTTTGCTACACCTAAAAAAATGGTTGTCCTCTGAAAGGTCTTATTTCTTCATTAAAACGCAGATACTTCATTTTCTATAGATTATATTTTTTGCGGTGTGACTAGAAGTATTGAGTCGAACACTTTTACAAAATGTTTGGCAAAGATATTTTTCAAAGTTGTGTCAAGTTAAGGTCACCATGCTCACCTATTATGAACGATTAAGCTGCAAAAACTGTATATGGGATGGGTGGGATTCACTGTAGGAGTCTTTCCACGTGAATGAAAAGGCCTGTACATGAGAAGAAAGCATGAAAAACCACATATCAGAGCTTCTGCTCTGAGTCTTAATATGACAATTTCTTTGGCCCATGATACTCCAATCGTGGGAATAGGCCAATTTGTATGATCTCTCAAATCGCTGTCACGTTGATGTCAGCTAAGCTCCAGTCTGCTCCATGGCTTTAGAGGGCCAAACTAAGGCGGACTGCAGTGAATAGCATGAGTAAGGCATGTCAATTCGGCTGGAAAAGGTTCTTTATGATGGTTGTCCCTTAACTTTCCATAAGACTAAATGTAAGATTAGGTTATTCCTATCCACATTATAGTACATAATAGTATTAATGTGTGGTATAAGTCAGACTTGAAAAGTGTTTTTAGCTTTAAGTGAAGCTAATGCTGGGAAATCCTTAATGTTTGCATGTAACAGTGAGCATGAGTCACATGAAGCACATGTGACTTGTGTATAACTGGCTGTGTTGTGCACAGTAGATGCACCCCCTGATTGCACAGAAGAATTATTGATTTATACAAAGAGTGGGTATTCCAAAGAGTGAGTCATAAAAGCAGTTACGAAAGCCTGATTCAATTGGAATGGTGCATGCAAGCAAGGAGAGACACACAAACACACACACACACATGCATGCGTTCACCTACATACACACAAACACCCACAAGCACATGCTGAGCTGTAGCTCAAGAGTGAAAGATGTGGATCCCAGCTGAATATGAAGGAGTCAGACGTGCCTGGCTCCTACATATTCATTAGGGCAATGGCATTTCATAATACACAGATTTGCCACCCAGGGCCCCTTGCTTCCAAGACCCAACCACAATGCACAAATCCAGATTGTGATTTTGTGGGATTGCATATTGTGTACTTAGTGCCAAATCTTTGAAGCACATCTTGTTCATAGTGGACCAGAAATCCCAAGTCCACAAAACATGCCCCTTTCTCTATGGATTATAATTTATATAGTAAGCGCACATTCAAAGGGACGTTCATTAGTGCCAGTGACTGCACAATATTTTCGTTTTCCTTAAAGGTTACGCTCTTCTTCAAACTGGAAAAATTGTTTTTCTCCCAATGTTTCAGGTATAGTGTTTTATTGGTTGTGCCCTCTAGATTGTTGATACAAGTTTTCTGGTCGATGAACAGTAGACAAAGTACCTTCAATGTGATGCTTAGGGAGTGGAGAGTGAGGCAGATGAAAGAGACCTTCTGAGAAGAACCCCTTACATGCATCACCCTCTGGTTCCACAGAGAAGGATGTTAGCATATTTTGTCAAGGACAGGCATAGGGAATCCATGCTTGCATGGTAGACATTAATTGTTTATTGAGACCAAAACAACAGTTTTTGCTTGGAGTCGATAGTGAGAAACGTTTATGAATAATTTTCTGACCCTGGCAGCACTTTTCAAGGTACTTCATGATTACTATGCATTTGAGTAAACGTTTGCAGTCAAACAAGTACAAAAAAGTGATCTATGTTCTCTTCACATCAGCATCTCAAGGGCCGATATTGAAGTATCACCCATACAGCTGTAACGAGCGAGCTGTGACAAAATTTGTAATTCCTTTTTTATTATATATAGACTTTACAATTTGTCTAAAAGAAGTATGTATGTACTGATTTTAGATCAAAATATTTAGAATTCGTTTGATTATAGTAGGTATCTTTATTAAATAGGGTTTGACCTAAAGCTTTCATAGTCTCTGATATGTGCCTCTGAAGCTAACAACTATTCAAGTTGTGTGTAGGGAGAACTGCACACTCATAGTTACAATTCCTGAAGTTCTCCTGTAAACACCAAAATATTGTTCCAGCGATACTGCTATTTAGGTGGATCTTCACCAGTGTAGGACAATTTCTTAAACACAAAACACTTGTGCTGCACTCAGCAGAAGACACATGGACTTTACCTTTTGCATACATGTGCAACTGAATGTTCATTTTTCGGGTCAACACAATAATTTTGTTTGTAATATTGGTATTAAAGGGTACTTATCTTTAAAATTTCACGTAAAGGTACACTGTATTAGTCTCTATTGTATGCAACTGTTTAAAAGTATTTCCAAAAAGATACACACAGCTATAATGCTAGGATGTAGCTAGACCTAAGAATTTTAAATTATAATTCCCGTGGTTCATGCTTGGAAACAGCAAAGTGCTAAGAATTCCCATGATGTTGCTATGTAGGCAGATCTTTTTCAGAAAAAGCACAACAATCACATCCTCTGAGAATGCCATAAAGATAAAATGAATTTTTGGTTTAACACTCAATGTGAAGTAGCTAACATAGCATCTGTTGGTACTTAGTTATGACTGTATGGCCCTGAATTCGAGTGACTTATTAATCGTCCCCATAAACTTGGCTCCACTGAATTTCGCAGGAGGTGCTACCAGTAACTCTGGAGGACTGGAGTTGTTGGGAGGATTACAAATGTAAACCTGAGGGTCTCTTTAGAAATGAGGAATTACCCAAAGGTCAGTAATTTCAGGTCTGATTCTCCTGGTAATTCTTCAATTCTACCTGAATTTTATCTACTTTTAGCTGCTGAAATCCCCATGTCAAAAGAAACAGGTAAGTAGTGTTCCCACAGATATCTTAATTCTAATGGGTTCAGTAACTGCTATTACAGGGCCCATTGGATTTAAGAGGTGGCTTGACTATGTTTAAAATAGTTGGCGTTCCAAGAGAAAAACAGCAACAGAACTATTTGAAAAGTATCCATATACCACTAAGGGATAATTGCATGATGCAGTGGTGTTACACAAACTTGAATTAAAGCCAGAAAGACAAACTCCAATGGACAGTTGTCACCTGCACCTAGTCACAAGGTGACTTTAATCAATCCTGATTTTTTCAGTCAACAGTGCTAACGATACTGTGAGTGGAAAGCTTAAGAATGTGAAATTGAAAATGTAAGTCTAAATACTTGTGACAGAAGAAACAGGACTACCTAAATGTCACTTCATGACATCTTACCAGTTGCCAGCTATTGCATTGTCATTGAGGAGACAGAGAAGATGAGTACAGGGGCATTTTACATTTACTAGGAATCCATCCTGCAAAGGCTTACACAGAGAGTATGTTATAATAAGAGATGATGTTAACCGGGAAGCAAAACTGTGTCTAAAACCTTAGAGAGCAAACTAAATAAGTTCAATTGAACGGTCAGATTCTTAAGATGTGTTTAGATATGTGAATGCAATGATACACAGTATCCTTCTGCAAAGACCTAATGTTCCCAAAACGTACTTGCCAAAGAATTACATTATGAAAACCTACAAGCACAAACATAACACATCCAACTCCAAATAAAGTCAGAAGTATATGCATATTTCACAGAGGACCTACCTGCCTTCTGATTCTTCTCGACTTGCTAGTAGTGTTAAACACAGTTGTCCTTAGTGTCCTACTGATAATATTGATGGTACACATGGGGCTCTGGGACATTGAATTGATTTGCAACCCCCCTGCGTGACTGTTCCCAAACATTTATTACGGGAAACCGAACTCCAACCTTGAGCCCACTTTTTCAGATCTCCATAGGTCTTGATTCTTGGCCTGACCCTTTTTAAATTATACAAAGAGCCAACAGCTTAATGAATTTTAAGGCATGGTGTATGGATACACCAAAATGTCACTGAACAACTGGCCCTACATAAAGGTCCACCAGGAAAGACATACCCCACCTTGTACATGGTCTTTATGAAATTCAACACTGGATGTCACAATACCACCTCAAACTAAATTGTCAGAAAACTCATTTTTCTTGCTGTGCTCCACTTAGTTATTCCTCCCCATCCAGAAATGTTGCCACACTATTACCTCCATAGGCATCTCTCTTGCAATTGTAAAAAATATATAGGCCCTCATTCTGACCTTGGCGGCCGGCGGAGGCCGCCCGCCAAAGTCCCGCCGTCAGGTTACCGTTCCGCGGTCGAAAGACCGCAGCGGTAATTCTGACTTTCCCGCTGGGCTGGCGGGCGGTCGCCTTCAGACCGCCAGCCAGCCCAGCGGGAAAGAGGCTTCCACGATGAAGCCGGCTCGGAATCGAGCCGGCGGAGTGGAAGCTGTGCGACGGGTGCAGTTGCACCCGTCGCGTATTTCACTGTCTGCGCAGCAGACAGTGAAATACATGTAGGGGCCCTCTTACGGGGGCCCCTGCAATGCCCATGCCAGTGGCATGGGCACTGCAGGGGCCCCCAGGGGCCCCGCGACCCCCCCTACCGCCATCCGGATCTCGGCGGTCCGACCGCCGGGATCTGGATGGCGGTAGGGGGGGTCGGAATCCCCGCGGCGGTGCAGCAAGCTGCGCCGCCGCGGAGGATTCAATGGGGCCGCGGTACACTGGCGGGACCCCGCCAGTGGTGCCGGTCCGACCGCGGCTTTACCGCCGTGGTCGGAATCCCCATTGGAGCACCGCCGGCCTGTCGGCGGTGCTCCCGCGGTCCTCCGCCCTGGCGGTCAAAGACCGCCAGGGTCAGAATGACCACCATAGTCCTTGGTTTCGACTGTGTTGTTCTAACATCATGAATATTGCTTTTTCTGCACAACACGAGCTGCATCCCCTTTTCGTAAACAAGCTTATCTTCAAATTCATAGCTCAAGTTATGGCCGTGGAACTCTACTTAAATGACTTCCAATAATTCAATTGGCTCCTTTGAAAAATGTCCTTAATCCATCCTGAATGCAAGCTTAAGCTTCTATGACCACATCACATCAATCCTAAATGCATCGACTGGTACCCAATGGAAATATGACACATCTTTAAGTCTTCGAGACTGATATCTTGGTTCATACCCGAATCTCTCACAACATGCCAGAACTCCCGGCCCACGGACTCTTTCAGAAGGACAACAGGTATTTCACAACAAAAATACAAATAAATACCTTGCCAGTCATTCTTGCAGATATGCACGCTCCCAGTCCTGATAGGCCAGCGGGCTATTTATAATTCTGACCTGGCTCACGGACTATGTGTACAACAGACCAAAACTATATGTGCACATACAGGTGATACAGGTGACACTTATTCTAATCCTCAAACATGCATCATTTAATATGATTTTGTTATATGCGAAGTGGTTATATGTGAAATACATATATATATATATATGTGTGAAATAATCTGACTTGAACATTTCTTTTATGTTTCTTGTTTAATTTTTGGACAAATTATGTGAAATTACGCAAAAAACTAATTAGGTATTTTCTGGTGATTTTTCTAGAACGAGGTGTGTCAGTGTCACTTTTGGACGTGAGGATACTATTCGTACTAAAAGAAAACAACACGAAATAACACAAGTGCCTCTGTCCAATCGAGGAGCTCCGGAGCTCCTGGGATAGGATTTCAAATTTCATCAACTATGTCATGTAATGTGAAGGCTTAATTTCGCAGCATTTCGTGTAAAAAGTGTAACATGATATTGGACGAATTACCAGGAGTAATTGAAGTTTCGTACGGGCCTTTATTGAACAGGCAGTTAATCGCTCCACAGTTATGTACAGTGCTTTAATTCTCTCTTTCGTTCTGGTTTGCACTTTATAAAACTACACACAATAAAACAATTATGGAGATGTACATTATTTTAGATTGGGTAATAATGCTACTTTAAATGGCTATTTTCATAAACAGATCAACCATTTAATTTTAGTTGTTCTTTGCATGAAGTTCTTTCAGCAGGCAGATTATCATAAACCAAATAGCGAATCAGTTAGGGGTAGACACCCAGGAGCCTTGTCAAAGGAATGTAAAGATGCAAAGATCACTGTGTCTCTGAATCATTTACATGTAGATATGTGCTGAAAAACTCAAATTTGCTATGCTGAGGCTGTGCTTCCCGGCAGCTTCTGCTCAATGCCATTCCTCTATGGGTCAGGTAATGCTAGCTAGAATCCCCCTTATCTCTCCTGAAGGGGAAGCCCTGCTCTCATCCACTCCACTACTAATGTAAACAATCCAGCAAACATAAGCGAAGACTGGTGCCAGGCCTTCCTGGGAAGAGACACCCACTGCATACCAGCCGCTGACGGCCTCCGCCGGATCACGCTGAGCGCCGTTTTGTGCGCCTCACTGCCAAGCATCGCTGTTCGTTATCTGCAAGTGGCTGTCACAACTGTGCGCGTATTTCGTGTTATACCGGGTTCATCTCTAAACCATCTCTTGTTTTCTTTTAACTTTGTTCAACCTCTGAAGCTGGCAATTGTCGACCCTTGCATCAGGTCTGCTGATATTCATGCTGTTATGTTTGTATTCTGTTGCTTCAGTTCTTATGTGGTGTGCTTATCCTCTAGATTGTTTTCAACTTGTTACATTTAATTTATTACATTATTAAATTGTCTTACCAACTTGCGAAATTAGTTTTGTGATGTATCTTTGCTACTCTCTCAACTAGAACAAACGGGTCCTCCTAAATAGGACTCCCCTCAAGACATTAGCTCTGTCTGGTTTTAAAGCCCCACTGTCTTTAATATTTTAAATTATATGCATATAGCGAGATGTTAGTCAGCCCCTTCTTTTGATTATATGGCTTGATATCTCATTTGCCTTCTTACTTTTTAATGGTTTTACTCACAAGTCCTTCAGTATTTTATAGGAGTGTATCTGTTTTCTTGCTCCTCCCTTTGTGTGCTGCTTCCCCTTGCATACTCTCCTGCTCTCCATGCTCCTTCCTCAGTACCTACGCCGTTATTTCATGGATTACTCCATCCCTCTTTGTCAGGCTTTTAAAAAATAATAAGACACCCCCACTGCTCCTCCATTGCTCCTAATTCCGCTGTTTCTCAGTGACAACAACTTCCTAACCCCACCTCATTCACTCTTCCCTTTCTCTCAGCCCCTTCCCCCATCTCATGTTTTATAAAATATATATCTTTGGAGGCTCTGATTTGCTACTAGGCCACTTGTTTCTTTTTTTATGTTCTTACGTGCAGATTTTTTAACCTACCACTGCAACACTGGCATCTGCCATCTTGGAATAGTGAGTTGAAAAAAGACCTCTGAGTCAGGGTGAATAGTCTTGCGTGAAGATGATGCATGCGCATGTATGTTTCATTATGGAGTAGCCCATGGCGTTATGACGCACATTGTGTGAGAAGGCAACGTGACAAAGGGAATGTTGAGCTTATACACAAACTTTCTGACTGTATTAGTGTCTAGGCCACAGATAGACAGAAGAGTTCAGAAACAGAGTGTGGCAAGCACCTCTCCATGTTTTTGAGCTACGTTGTATGCAGCTCACGCAAGGACAAACATAGTGAGTTAGTGAATGCACTTTAGACAGAATAGTTTTGTGGAAAGCAACTGCACAACATTATTCTGCCCCTGCTCATGCAATAATGAAGAGCCCATAGAGCGCAGCATTTAGGATAGGAAATAAAGCCTGTTGAGGGAGGATCTGCAATAAGAGAAAAGGGTCCTGGGGTGTAAGAAAGTACCTTTTTTTAGCAATGTTACCCCCACTTTTTGTCTGATGTCAGTGTTGTTTTGACTGTGTTCTTTGCTAGCCAGGACCCCAGTGACTGTGCTCTCCCCCTCTAAATTTGGTTGCTTGGGACTTCACACACCTCACATTTGGCATACTGGTGCCCCATATAAGTCCCTAGTATATGGTACCCAGGGCATTGGGGCACCAAGGTTTCTCCATGGGCTGATGCATGTATTATTCTACCCATGGAAGCCCATGTAAAATGTGTCTGCAGGTCTGCCATTGCAGCCTGCATGAAAAGGTGCATGCACCCTTTCACTTTGGGTCACTGCACCAGGTCACTACAAGTCACCCCTATGGCAGGCCCTCCTAGCCCAGAGGGTAGGGTGGAGCTACCTGTGTGTGCCTCTCCAAACTCCAGCTCCATTACACTGGACATCATAAGCGTGGGGAAGCCATATTACCCATGTACTGGGCACGGGTCACTACTTGTGTCCAGCTACATAATGGTAACTCTGAACCTGGGGATGTTTGCTATCAAACATGTCTGAATCATACCCCAATACTGTGGCCAGTATCGGCTGTATGATTCCACGCACTCTTAGGGCTCCTTAGAGGAACCCCAGCATTGCTCCTACGAGCTTTCTGGGGTTTCCGGGCAGCCCATGCTGCTGCCAACCTTCAGACAGGTTTCTGCCCTCCTGCTGCTTGACCAGCTCAAGCAGAGGAAGGAAGGACAAAGGATTTCCTGTGGGAGAGGGAGGTAACACCCTCAGTCTTGGAAATACGTGTTACATCGATTGGTAGGCATAGCCTCCCCAAGCCACTAGTATGCTTTGAAGGGCACATTTGGTGCCCTCCTTGCATAAACTGATTTGCACCAGTCCAGGGACCTCCAGTCCCCGATTTGGTGCGAAACTGGACAATGGAGAGAGGAGTTACCACTCCCATGTCTATCACCACCCCAGGGGTGGTGCCCAGAGTTTCTCCAGGTGGCCACTTGATTCTGCCATCTTGAATCCAAGGTGGGCAGAGTCCTCTGGTAGTATCAGAGTGGCCAAGACAGGCAGATGACATCACAGCCCCCTCTTGATAGGTGGTCACCATGCTAGGTAACCAATCCCCCTTCCTGGACTATTTATGGTCTCCCTCTTGGGTGGGTCCTCTGATTCGATGTGCAAGATTCAAGCAGGATTCCTCTGCATTGTTTACTTCACCTTCTGGCCACTTGAATTGCAACTTGACCCTTCAGGAACAGGCAATCTGCATCCACAGTGACAACTCTATTTGCAACATTGCTTTCACGTCTCTAACAAGCAACTGCAACATTTCCCTGGCTGTACATCCACTGAGGGTGAAAAATCTTCAGTTTGTGTGAGAATCAAGAAGGAATCTCCCTTCAAGTGAAGGAGTCACTCCCCTGCATCTGCAGGTACCTGCTGCAATGATGACTGCCTGCATGGATCTCCTCTCTTCCAGAGCTGCGTGGATTCTGCATCAGATGGTAGTCTGGAGTGGTCCCCTTGGTCCTCTCTACCAGCTGTCCAACTTGAAAGATGGTAAGCCCTTGCCTTTCCACATAGGGTAGTACCCCTGTGCACCACATCTCTTGCAACTACCAAGACTTGTTGGCATCTCCTCCAAAGGATCTTCAGGCTCCGTGTAGCTCCAGCCCCCAGCACTCTTCCCTGTGACGCACAGCCCTCTGCATGATTCTCCAGTGATGTGGGACTCTTTTCAAAGTGTGCTGCATGATCCTCACCACGACTCCTGTGCTTGCTGCCTGTGTGTTGCCTGTGGGGGCTGCCTCTTCTTCCTGTGACTCTTCTCACTGCTGAGGGTCACCCGTGACTCCCCTCCATGGGCTGAGTCCTCCTGAACCTTGCTGGTTCCTGGCAGCTCCGTATTTCTTCTTCAGCAACATTTGCCTTTGCCAAGGCTTGTTGGTGATTTTTTTTCACACCACTGACTGACTACAATCCTCCTTCTGGCATGGGACATTGGTTGCATTACTTCAGGATCTCTTCAGCTGCTCTGGTGCTGCACTGCTGACTCTCTTCATTCACTGTTGACCTGGTCCTGCATCCACAGACGGGTGGGTAGTGGCTCCTGCCACGACTTGACACTCCAACATGAACTGGACTTGGTCCCCTTCTTTTACAGGACTTCCTCTTCCAGGGTCCACTTTTGGTTTCTTGCAGTCTTGCCCTGGCTTCCTAGACACTGTCTGCACCTCACTAATAGGGAATACCTGGACCTGGTATAAGGTGATAACACTATAGGTGCTCCCCACACACCAGGCCAGCTTCCTACATGGTGTACCAAGCGATTTTGCAGTTATTAATGCTGCAATTCACAAAATTGCAGAGCATGTGACTGGAAAAGGCATTTGGTATGTTTTAAACTCATATTGTGAGCCAGAAAATCATTTTTGACTTAAAAAATGGCTGGCCTATACCAAATCACAGGTAGGAAGGGGCATGAAAAGGTCATCCCTTCAAAAATTGCACTTCAGTATTGTAATGTGTTAATGATTTACAACTACCAATGTGGTTGCAAACCATTGATCAGTTATCCACACCTCAAAGGAGGCGACTGCTCTCTCGGATGTTTTACCAAACAGATGCTTTTTTTTAAGCACCCATCCATGTAATAGACATTCCATACAAGTGTTTCCAGTTTGGGAATGCACATGTCGGAGGGGTGGTTTGCTATCTTTTGCAGGCCTCCATTTCTGTTTTTGCAGCTAATCACTTGAGTCACCAACTACAATCTTTCTAAAAATTTTGCAACCCACTCTGAATGTATAATTCACAGTGCTACTTATTGGTAGATACGCAGCATCCAAAGTTTCATTCTCATTTGCAAACCAGTCGGTGAGCAAATTGCACATCCCTGGTTTGCGAATGAGAATAGCTCAGGCCCTAGGTTTTATTTCACTGTACTGGGCATTCATCCCAGCAGACGAAGTGATGGCAAAATCAGCACAGGAAATTAGAAGAGCACTGGACACACGTAATGGAGTGATCATTGTGTGAGAACAAAGCTTGAGCTGGAGACTAACTACAGTCCTTGTTGAACTAATAAGAGATCACGGTATATGGATTTATTTAGTATTCCCTTGTAGGCACTCTCCTCATTTTCTTTTGAAATGTCTCTTTTCATTCCCCTTCGGTCCCTGTGTGAAACCTCAGCTTGATTCCACACTTGGGAAGCACTGAAGCCTCTTCCGGCTACACCCGCCAGCCTTTCCCTCTGATGTAGGATTACCAAAGAATTCAAGCACCTGCCATACTTACTTCGCAGCTTCTTCAACCTGAGACTGTTTTATCTGCAATCAGTTCAGGGGAACATGAAAATAATCTGCCTGACTGTACACAGCCTGGATGGAAGCAGGCTAGACACCAAACATCCTCCTGCCTCTCAGGGAGATGAAAGTCTCTCCCCCTGCTGGGCAGAGTGTCTTATCTTTGATTTCTTTTCTGATAAACTGTTCGTGTTAACTTCCTGAACCATGTGTTTACACAGCAACATACTCTTGCACACATTACGCTTGTCCAAGGTGGAATGGTGGAAGGTGGCTCTGTCTATGACTGTACTCCATGTATTTGACCTCTATCAATGTTTGTTTTTTGCACTGTTCATGTGTGGTGCAGGGGAGTATGTTTAAGAATGTCCGATGTCAGCTGGTGGGAGTGACAAAGCAGACAGTTCATAATGCCTTAAAACATATAATTAGACAAGCAGACGAACCATAACTTGTGCTGTGTGTATATTCACCACGGAGTTGTGGCAGTACTGCTTGGAAGCGTTGGCATGTTGCATGCATGAAGAGAAACATCAGTGATTTTCCAGTGTTTACCCGTTAAGGATTTGGAACATAGACACACTGTAGAAATAAACAATAACATTCCCGTCCCATTATTGTTAATGGTGACACAGTGTCACTTTTCAATTTATTTTAGCACTGCATACTCCAAGGCATATGATAAAGCTTTTTGAAGCACATTCCTAAGTGCTTTTGAGTCTTGCATCAAATGATGTCTTTTGGATACAAGTCTAAGGGCCAGATGTACATACCATTTTTCTTGGCGCAAACGGCCCAATTCGCAGAATCAGGCCGTTTGCGACAGGAAAAAAACACTTTGGTATGTACAGACTCTATTTTGCGATTCGGTAATCTATTTACCAAATCGCAAAATAGGTTTATGAGTCGCAATTAGGAAGGGGTGTTCCCTTCCTAATTGCGAGTCGCAGTGCGATGTCGGATTGTTCTGTGACTGTGAATGCGGTCACAAAACAATTGCAGTTAGCACCAATTTGAAATTGGTGCTAACCCATTCACAAAGGGGAAGGGGTCCCGTGGGACCCCTTCCCCTTTGTGAATGGCAGCGGAAATATTTTTTCCGAGCAGGCAGTGGTCCCACGGACCACTGCTTGCTATGAACAAATGAAAAGAAAACTTTTCATTTTCGTTTTTGAAATGCATCCCGTTTTCCTCTAAGGAGACCGGGCTGCATTTAAAAAAAACTGCTTTATTCAAAAGCAGTCACAGACCTGGTGGTATGCTGTCCCCAGCAGGCCACTATCCCTGTGAGTTCCAAATGGGGTTGCAAATTGCGACCTACCTCATAAATATTTATGAGGAAGTTCATTTGCGACCCCATTGGGAATCACAAACAGTGTCATTGACACTGTTGTACATCAGGTTTTGCGACTCGCAATTTATGAGTGCCAAAACCTAATATTCGTACATGTGGCCCTAAATGCTTTAACACACTTGTCTATAATTATCGCATGTGCATCTCAACAAGATCTAAAGCCAAAAACCACAAAACGCAAAGGTGAGAATAGATAATAAGACGGCAGAGCTTTTTGGAGAATATTATAACATAGCACTGCTTGTCAAATAAACATTGGCAAACCCAATAATTGTAAGCCTTTTAGCTTTATTGATGCATGTTTTGTTTTATATATATATATATATATATATACACACACACACACACATATATAGAGAGAGATAGAGATATCTGTATAGATAGATATATAGATATTACCTACTGGGTACAGTAGGTAGTTATGGTTAGTACCCAGTTTCCTTTGAAAAATCATTTTTTGACTTGGCTATATCTTTGGTGCCATTTGACAAATCTTCACAAACCTTTCCAAACAAAGTGTGCCCAAGGATCTTGTTGTGCATGGTTAGTTTCAGGGTGATCTGTCAAACGGGGGCTGAGAAAAAAACAAAAGTGTGTTTCCCATTTTAATTCCCATAGGGATTTTCAACATGACTACAGCCTGAACCACTGAATGGAATTACACCAAATTTGGCAGAAAGGTAGCTTTAGGTCCTGAGATCTTCCTTTTTGTTATTTGGTGTAAATCTATTCAGTAGTATTGGAGATATTCAAGGAAATCCAAATTTGTGTATCTAGAAGCATGAATAATTAACAAATAATCCCAATCTCATGCAGAGATCTGATTGGCTGACAGCAGCCATTTTGGGACTCAGCTTCAGCAAAGTCCCAAAAATAAATTCTAAAAAAACAAAAGGGGGCAGGGTAGGAGCACACTAAGGGCCAGATGTAGCAAGCCGTTTGCATGTCGCAAACTGCGAAAAACGCAGTTTGCGCCATGCAAACGGCCTCCCGCGATGCTGATTCCCAAATTGCGAGTCAGTACTGACTCACAATTTGGGAATGCGACTCGCAAATAGGAAGGGGTGTTCCCTTCCTATTTGCGACTCGCATCCCAATTCAGACTTGCTTTGTGACCGCGAATGAGGTCGCAAAGCAACTCGCAGTTACCACCAGTGTCACACTGGTGGTAACTCATTCGCAAAAGGGAAGGGGTCCCTTCTGAATGTCGACAAAAATATTTTTTCAGAGCAGGCAGTGGTCCTATGGACCACTGCCTACTCTTAAAAAACGAAACCAAATGGTTTCGGTATTTTTTTCATTTTGCAACTCTTTTTCCTTTAAGGAAAACGGGTTGCAAAATGAAAAAAAAAACTGCTTTATTTAAAAAGCAGTCACAGACATGGAGGTCTGCTGACTTCAGCAGGCCACCATCCCTGTGAGTGCAGGGACTCGCTATGGGGTCGCAAAAAGCGACCCACCTCATTAATATTAATGAGGTGGGTCTTTGCGACCCCATAGCGAGTCGCAGAAGTTGTCTGAGACACCATTCTGCATATGCTTTTGCGAGTCGGAAATTGCGAGTCACACGACTCGCAATTTCAGACTTGCAAAAGCATATCTTGCTACATCTGGCCCTAACTCCCTAGATTTGTTCCATAAGTCGCCCTGGGACCCCGCAGAGGCAAAAAAGCATTTATTTTAAATCACAGCTAAATTCGCAAATATTCATGAATTTCATGGTGAATTAAAAACAAACCAGGGCCAATAACATTTTAAATAAAGGAGGGGGCACACATCTCCCCTTCCTGGGACATACACAGCCCTAGGAACCACCATCTCCCAAGGGTGGGCCCGTGCAAAGGAAGGGGCGGCGTGGCTCTTCCCCCAGGGCCGGCTCCTGCTACCTCCTGAGGTTTCCAACCTTGGAAAGCAGATGTTTGCTTTTGCTTGGTGGGAGCTCTGACAGCTTCAGCCAAGCAAAAGCAAACACTCTGCTTCCAGCAAGCGGGAGCTGTCCAAGTATTCATCTCTTTCCCTGCTCTCAGACATGAAGGCAGGGAAAGAGATGAAACTATTGCACCCAGATGCAGGGAACTGCATTTTCGGCAGCTCCCTGCCCTGCACTTCATGAGTGCCAGGAACGGCACTCATTAAGTACTTCTTTGTTTGATGGAGATGTGATCATATTCCTGTGCATCAAGAATGCATCTCCAAAATGAGCAAGAAATGTGATTGAGGGGTCCCTTTTGCAAGCTGTCCATCTCCTGGGTAAATGGGGTGAAGGGTTGCATATCACTAATGTATATGGGAGTGGAGACAAAAGGGCGTGGCTTCTAAGCCGTCTCACATACACGCCCTGCCATGCACAGTTTACTCTTCAATAATTTTACTACAAATGTTTCACTGCTACTATCAATGATGTTATAAAAGATGTCATGAGTGCTGTAATATCTGGAGTAATTAGCAGTGCATGGTGAGGACGTAAGTTATAGTTACCTTAGGGCACGAGTTACATGTCGTGGAAGCACCTCTATGGATTGTTTTAAGAAAATTACAACTTTCTGGTGTAGCCAGGACCGTCAACTCCATAACACAGGATAAGGTAGCAGTCTTAATGTGCCAGCTAGCACCAATGGTACCACTGAATGCACATGACCCAAAAAGGGCCCTTTTTAGTCTTGCCTATAGACAGCTCTAGCTTCTACTACTACTACTAAGTGTTCTGGAATACCTATGTTCTCTAATGCATTAAAATATAAACATATAGTGGGCTTTCGGCCTTCCCCTTGCTCTTTGTTGGATGACTTTCTTGTCTATCTCACTTACTTGACTAGTATTCAGTGACTTTTCTCTTTATTCTTTCTTGTCCCACATTCATACCAGTTTTATGGTGTTCTGATTGGATGATTGTGTGTGTTTTCTTGCTCTCTCCTTCATGTGCTGCCTCCCTCCTCATATTCTGCCCACACTTTCATCGTTCTTCCCCTACCCCCAAAACAGCTATTCCATTGCTCTCCGTTTTGGATTTTCAACCCCTGCACCTCTGTTGCTCTTCATCTACTCGAATCAGCACCCCCTTTGCTGCTCTTACTACTTGGCAGCACTGATTTAGTTCCCCTATTCCTCACCATCTTGGAGCGCTAAATTAAAAAATAAAAACAGCAGTTTCATCATGAATATGGGGGTGCATTTGTGGCAACTCATGCACACACATTTGTCATCCTGCTAGCAGCCATAACCTCATGAAGCATAAGGGTGCATGCATGATATAGAGGTACACATCACTGCACTTTCTTCTTTTTCTTTTTGTCAACGTTGCTCAGCATCAGCAAAAAAACATTTTTTTTCCATTTTGCTGATGCACAAGAAGCATCAACAAAAAGGCATTATCAAATCTTACGTCCCCATTGGCTTTAAAGGCAAGACTGGTTGGCTTTGCCAATGCTTTTCGGTATTTACCAACCCCGTCAGGTGGTAAGATGCTATTATTTCTAGAGCTTTGCAAATTCTTGCACACTCCAGGGGTGGATGACGCCTTTCTAACTCTTTAAGGTACTGTGTAAGAATCCCCTTATAAACATGCATTGTCATTTAAGAAGCATGCTTTGCCATTTTGATAACCTAAGACAATAAACCCTATTTGTTTCTGTAGACTAAGCTGACAGCTTTGAAACCTTGTTTCAGAAAGACAGTGTTCGGAGTTCAGAACAATTCTACATTTTTACTCAGCAAAGTAACTCTTTTCTGCTGACTACAGTGTCAGTGCCCAGAGAACATTCCCAGAAATGGCTTAGTAAAAACATAAGTTCATTTTTTTCCCACAGACAGCTATCCCAGGACCAGTTTCAGCTGAGGTGAATATTCCAGCTGCAAGCTCTAGAGACTGTAGCCTTTCACCGTTAATACATTTCACGGCAGACAGATGGAATTATTGTGTCTGCATCTCACTGCCCGACCGCAAACATCATCAGTTGACTCTGGCAGAGGCACTCCCTGATAGCAATGTAGTTATTCAACAGTCATCCTTTGCTTTTAAATAGGAAGGATATAGATCAAAATGGTGTTGTATTATTACACATTTGTAGTGGGAAGCCGCTGATTGAATGGTCACTGTAAAATCTATGGGCCTACAAACATCGGATAGAGGACAGTCAGTAACTAGCCGTTATTGCAACCCCTGTCCTGAACAAAGAACACGAAGCCTCTTCCAATCAGAATTGGTATGACACAATGTGCTTTGTAGTTTAGTGATACAGGCTTTTCAATGGAAGTTTGCCTGTAATAAAAATGAATTCGTTTTTTATAAAACGCTTCATATCTCACCTCTGCCATTTCTAAGCGCTGTAAATTACAGGTGGTATTGTCACGCAAATTAATGGTGCTCAATTTCGAAAGGATGGAAGGCTGAGCCCCTTCAAATCTGCGGGCTGCAGATTGCTGCAGGTTTCAGGGGCAAACATTCAGGGCCTGATTCTAACTTTGGAGGACGGTGTTAAACCGTCCCAAAAGTGGCGGATATACCACCTACTGTATTACGAGTCCATTATATCCTATGGAACTCGTAATACGGTAGGTGGTATATCCGCCACTTTTGGGACGGTTTAACACCGTCCTCCAAAGTTAGAATCAGGCCCTCAGTTCCTTGAGCATGTTTTAAGTCTAGACAATAACATCTACATTTCATAAAAGCGAGACTAGCTGTACATTACTCCTGGCACATCACTGTGCCATTTTCACACGTGAACACTGTCTGGGCAAAGGTTTCACCTCATGAGTGCCCGTTTAACTGCCAAACACAGCAATAAGCAACGAAAAGGGGGCTAGTGAGCTTTTGCGAAGGGCGTTCCCCTGCGAGGCAACACACTTTTCGGAAGTTTTGATTCGTTCCTGCTAGAAACAGCATTTTTGTTAAACTCAGCAAATTATACGCAAATGGTGGATTATCTGGCAAATGTGGCAAATTCCTAACTGTGCAGAAAGGACCGCGGCTGCTGAATCACATAATTCCTGTGGCCCTGCTGATAAGACTTCCTCAGCACTGCTCCCTCCTAAGCGCAATGATCCAGAGGGTGAGATTGTAACTGTGAGACGGTGAGCAGAGCCTTCTGCTCTGCAGACACATTAATATAATATGCAGACACCTCAGAGCGTTCTCAGTCCTGAGACAACTGATGAGACACCTCCAAGTGCACAGGCAGAAATACAAACAGCAGAAAAACAACTTCACAAAACAAGAAGCATTGGTAAATCTGCCTTGTATTTTCATTAATAACCCAGACCTAATGGCTTTGCAACCTGTAACCTGGCTGTCGTCCACAGATCTCGAAAGTATTGTGTTGTCTTGCATTGTAGCATCTGTATAGGTCTCATGAATCTTCTGTGGGGCACTGAAACGCCTGCATCTGGGTTAGCAAGCTGTATCATGTATGATGTGTGGTTGGAATGGTGTTGTATTTTCTTATAACGCATGTTGAAAGTATGTTCATATTCTGCATGAAGACCAGAGAGTTGTGGTTATCATGTTCTGAAACACAGCACTTGGCGGTGTGAAGGGTGAGGGAATGTGAGAGAAGACACAAACTTTATTGATTTGTGAAATGCTGGCAGCCCTGGGTAGCTCTGTAGGTCCCTTTATTATGTTTGCCATTTAGTAGGCGCTTTAGCACACTAAAGCCCGTTACTTTAAGTTTAGGCTGAGGTCAGCAGGCTACACCGAGTGCTAGCAAAGTAATTTGTTGGCTTTTTCTATCTGTTGCAGCCACCTTGTTTAACCTTTAGCTCATGGGTTCCATCCCAGCAAAGCGGCTTGCTGGATATCAGCACTTGCTACATACATGCAATTTTCTGATGCTACAATTAACTAAATGCAATAAAAGTGGGCAGTTAACTCACTGACCTGTTTACTGTGACCGGAGTCTGTGGCACTCCATTTACTTAAAGATTGCAAAAGCAGGTGCATTAGCTCTGCGTGGTTTCATTCTTAGACCCTAACATTTGGCAAGCATGTTAACTTGTAATTTGGGTTACAGTATGTTAGCAACCTGGCTAAATAGGCCTAGGATTTTTTTTTTCATAGACGTGTAATCTTGTGTACATCTCGATTACTATGGTTCAAGTATTTTGCATATTTTTTGTTTTTCTTAGGCTTTTCATGTCATTTTTCACCTGTGGGAGACTTGTTCAAGCAGAACATTTCGTAGAAGAACTGTGTCCCGCAGCAGCAGGGGCTGCACGGCAAAGTTCACAACCTAACTTTAGGACCTGGATTGAAAATATATCTATGTATGGCTTTTGTAGATATGGGTGGATCTACTTCCTGTACAATCTTTATGCAGACGGCAACTCAAATGTAATGTGCTTAATAGGTGTAATTTTTCATAAAAACAAAACACATTACATTTTAAAATATTACTCAATTTTACCGTTCCCTAGATCGAATCAATTTTAATCTAATAAATGGATTTATCTATTTTAGTGTCGTACGTTGCAGCAATGCGCCAGCTATCTCCCACCCCAGAGTGCCAAGGAGTGCAACTAAGCATGATAATAGTTTGATAACTATACTTTATGTGTAACAATGAGGTCAAGGGTGTTACACAAACTACAGGAACTCTATCACTGTAGGCTTGAGAAAACCTAGTAGTGAGGGTTGTAGGGGATCAAGATAATACTGTACACCCACGGCTTGAGTTTTACCACTTGGTGTTACAGGTTGTTGTATGTGGCGTCTAGAATCTCAGTCATATGATTGAATGAATTTGTCTTCTGTTTATTAAATATTAGGTTGGCTGACTATATGACATTTCAGACTTTTGGGTCAAGCACAATTTGAAAAATGTTTTATTATCCTGAGCTGTTCTTTGCGAATGGATTGTGTTCTTTCTGATTAGAGATTCCAGAGAGAATGCAAGGTAATATCCGCCCAATTTCAACATGTATAGTAGGCGGTTGTTCCAAAACATTTTGCACATGGTGAGTTATCCTTTGGTCTTGATTATCAATAATGAGGAAAATTTCACTCTGTACAGAAATGCATATTTGTGCATTAATTGGGATTCTGAATAGTGAAATAATTATTGCAGCCTTGCAAGTTTCCACTGACAAATTTCGCTAGATAAAAACATCTGCTGACATTTTTCAGTGGAAAACAGCTGGAAAAAAGCAGGTCTTCAAAAACCTTCCAGTGAACACCAATTCCACCTGTTATACCTCATTTCCGCCTGAAAATGTTTGAATAGGAGGTATTTACCAGGTTTGGAATGCACTATGCCCTATTGCACAGTACTTGTAATCAAACCTGTTGAATATTATCCTCGGGTCCAACTAAAACTGGTGTAGTCCTTTCAGAACAGAATTAATGCTATCACATAAGTCCCAATCCAGTGCCAGCCTAGTAGTTCTCTTTCAAGGCTGTAGGGAAGTCCTTCCTCTACACTAATTTCTACATGTGCCTCCCAAAAGAGATTCTTCAAGTACTGTCTCTAACTGTACCATTGGTTGATTGATTGCTTGATCTTGCTTTCATTTATTTCGATCAGTTTCAGATTCCCTGTCAGATGCATGGCAGTTTTTAACATATATCTGAATTCTCGTTTACATTCTGGGGGCTCTTTTTTTCACTGCACTTTCACTTTAGATTTATAGGTTAGCTGCATTAGCCTACAGCTGCATCAGCACCCAACAAATATTTTAAAACAAATACCAAGGTTTAACATAGGTCATTTTTCCATGAGCTCTCTCTTCACATATCTTTAAAAACATTCGAGACCGCATTTCTGTTTCCAAACATCAATTATTTTCAAATTAAGTGTGCTTGTGACCACTCAGATGGCCATACTTGATAGTGACATCTTCCAGAAAAGATGTCATAGCAGTCATTCATAATCCGCGTTGCCTTCAATGCCTCCGCAACCACTTCTCATTAGGATTTAGAAAATGGTCCCATGCTGCCTCCTGCCTCCTAATCTCCCCAGCTGTTTGGCACAAAGAAAATGAAGCTATGCAGAAATCATTTCCCGACTTAGATGACTTATCTTCCTTGCACTATAGAATGGGTGTCCAAAATTTTTTCTTATGGGGCTTTAGTATCTCAACACAAATTGGTTTTGTGTTATATGTGCTAAAACCTTACCTGAAAATGCTCTTACTTTTGCTCCGATGGTGATTGTTTCAGATGTCATCTGAAGTGAATGAGGTTCTCAGAGCCCATTTGTGGTTGAATTTGTTATCACTGTATTTATCTGTTCTGGCTCTCCTGGTAGTGTGTGCATTAGCATGCAACCTTCTCACAAAATCACCCCACAAACCAGGCACATCAGAAAAACGAAGACTCACCTGGTCACCTTGCGCCATTCCAGTGTCACATAGCATCATTTTTTTTACACTAATGTGGGGTTGGAAGGGCAAAAACGCTGCACCATATTTGCATTGTGCCACTTAGTAATCCCTTGCACCACTTTATGCCTGTGCCAAGCATAATGTATGCCAGGGGGGTGTTCCGGCACTAGGGGGCTGTAAAAAGGGTGCAAAGGAATCTATGAGATTCCATTGTGCCATTTTTATCTGCATTTTTTAATGCCTGCTAAGTGCAGGCGTTAAAAAGAGGCTCCCATTGGTTACAATGGGCCTCTGGGTGCTTTGCAGGATTAGCTTCATATTTTTTTACGCTCATCTTGCAAAGCACTGGACTAGCGGCAAAAATTATGATGCTAGTCTCCCTTACTACTGCCATGGTGTGCCATATTTTAAATACGGCGCACATATGGTGGTGTTGGGGGGCGCTAAGAGGCACAAGAAAAGTGGCACTGCTCTAGGTGCAGCACCACTTTTCATAAATCTTCTCCTTAGTGCAGCATGCCTTCCATAGTAGAATTAGAGTTCAAAGCTGGAAATATTACCTTTGCTAGTAATTGTGTATAAGTATATATATGACACTCCTGTAGACATAATGCGAGTCTTTGCTCAAACACTAAAAATGCATGCAGTAGGGGAAAAAGAGTGGCTTTCTATACACGTAGCATCTATGCCAAAGAATTTGGGGGCTGATTTAAGAGCCCCTAGCACCATCCTAACGGCACATTAGTGTCATTTCTTTTTACGCTAATGTGTCGTTAGATGACCAAAAACGCAGCACCATATTTACAAAGTGACGCAATGCATGCATTGTGCCACTTTGTAACTCTTTGCGCTACATTTTGCATGCGTCAGGCATACTGTATGCAAAGGGAGTGTTCCCCCCTTGGGAGACCATAAAATTGTATTTTTTTGGTACTTTAAATGCCTGCTCAGAGCAGGCATTAAAAGGGGGCATGCAATTGAATACAATGGGCACTTGGGTACTCAGAAGGAGTAGCACCAACATTTTGGCGATACTCCTGCAGAGTACATCAATAGCATAAAAAATAATGACGTTTTTGCCCCCCACCCTGCACCATGGTGCACCGTATTTTAAATACAGTGTACACATTGTGGTGGTAGGGGGGTGCTAAGGGATGCAAGGGAAGTGGCTTTTCTTAAATCAGCCCCTTTATAGGTAGGGTATTTCTGTACTTCTGATATGTTTTAAAAAATCCCTTGGGTATTCAAATGGAAGCACTTCATAAGAGGGAGAATGAACACCAGATAGCCATAGCATCAGGTGGGAGAGATATGCTCCCCTGGATGATATGTATAGTTCAAAGTCATGGTAAAAATACATTTATCAGAATACTAAGATGTCAAGCCAGACCGAAAAAACACATTGCAATTAAAAGTCAGTGGGGCCTATACACAAAAATAAACATTCACCTGTGTGTTTACTCACATGCATATTATCTTCTACACCTAGGCGTAACTCTGTATGATACGCTTATATAGATATACACATAGACAAACATGATAGATAGCATTAACTACTGAAACATATACCTGGGTTTGCGGAGATCTTTACCTCCATGGTCTACATCTCCACAAAGAAAAGACTGTTGAGACGGAGTTCTCTGTCTGCAAGATTATGAGTAGCATTTCACAGAACATGTGTAATACTACTGTAAAACCACCTTCTGTTCTACAAAATGCAGTTTGTACATAGGTCCGAATGTCACTAGAATGCCAGTGTAACTCAACATCATTTAAGTTACCTTATCCATCCTCAGTATGGAAAAATTGAAAACATGTACCCTTACCTGACAGCGACGGTGCGTGCATGGGTTGGATTGGATCGGCCATTTCATGGAGCTGTTGTAGACATTTCCGTCAATGCTGCAACCTGTAATAAATGCCTTAATTACAATAGTTCTGAGACGCAGGCCAACATTTTTTTTTACGTAAAAGTTTTATATAACTGTTGTGCACCACAGTGAATATTACGATGCTCTACAAGAAGCGTATTTAGTCAGTTAAAATAAATAGAATGTAACATGTCTTTCAAAATCTGAAATACTATTAAGAGTGTAGAGTAAGGCGTTTCAATTACTGTAATATTCCATGAAAATTATCATGTTGTGTTTGGTTATGAGAAGAGCTGAAGGTATACAGAAGACTATCATTGCTTTTCTTGTGAATGGTGAAGGTGTGATTATTAACCAATCAGCTATTTATTTTGCAAAAGCATTTCTAAAAGAATATTGTCTTTATTTTCTAGGGGCCAGATGCACTAAGCATCTTAGTGCTGGCAAACCAGCGGTTCAGTAAATTACAAACTTTGTGACTGCTAAATCACTTATTCATGTGTACCAAAATCTTTTTGTGAGTCATAAAACGTTTTCTAACTCACAAAATAGATCATGCCATTCATACCGAATCTTAATTTAGAAGGGGTGTGCAATAGACTTTCCTTTCAAATTGCAAGTTGGGCTGGTATATATAAATTGTTCGAACCCGTAATTCTGGTTGTGAACCATTGATCTGTCACTAACTATTAGGTTGAGGTGATAACTGATTCGCAAAGGAGTAGGTGTCCATTTTGATCAGTCAAAGCATGTAGAACGAAAAGCACATACTGATACTGGAGATCTGCGACTTAAACTGGTTTGTGTCAACCAGCTTCCGTGATATATGATTATGATACAGGTGGTGTTTGAAAACATTAATAATGAGGATGTACAAAGTTACAATAAATGTGCCTAGATAACAGAACAGTTCTAGTACCAGAAAAAATTGAAGAACCTCTGCTTCTAGATTGACATGATACGAACATTCTCTGGATGCCAAAACTGGATTTAAATATGGCCACCACTTTGCCGTGGCATACACTCTTACTGCAAACTTGGCAGTGCATCATGATCAGATCCTTTACATTTTTGTCTTGTGGACCTATATTTACCCTATGTTCATGTGCCCCACCATGGAATGTAGGAGAAACTATTGCAGTTCTCGACGAATCATGGACTAATTATGCTACTCAGTGGCATTTTTTATGGAATTTGTTTAAATGAAGTTAAGAGGATAATGACATCTTTGGCGATAGTTTTATACGCAGATATTACACGTGTGTTTTCTATGTTCCTATAATGTTGAGTCACTATAAAGTCGAAATATTTATTGTTTACTTTTACCTACAAGATGGAAATAATGCATTCCTCAATCGCTCCATAATTAAATGCTTCAATTCTTCAGGTCAAAACTACTGACTTGACATGTATCCAGAAAGAAGCCCCTGCCACCTGAGCTGTGACTGTGGAAGAGTGAATGCGGTTTAATAATGCAGAAGTATGACTGGATTTCAATGACCAGAAATTGCAGAAGCACCATGTAGAAATTCACAAATCTTTCCAAGCATATCACCCACAGATCCGCTGCAGCTTAGTGGACATTTACAAAGCAGCAACATTTTAATTGTCCTTTACAATAAGGATAAATATCAGGAAAGGAATGAAAATAATCCCTGTACCGATAATAGATCCTCATTTTCACAAAAAGTTTGAGGAGAAATAAAAAACAGTACTGAGAAAATTCATATTAGGAGGACGCAGTGGCATTCGCTCATTGCTATGCATGCAGATGGCGCTGGAAGTGCATTGCATTCCTTCATCACTTATCAGCGCATCACTGCACACTTCTATTTGAGGGCCTCATTCTGCGTCCCGGGAGTTCGGGATGAAAACTCCTCTCCCTGAAGGTATCTGTTCCAGTGGAATCGATAGCTCAAATTAGGGTTGGAGCTGGTGAGTGTTTTGGGGTGATTTCTGTGGCTTCTCTGAGAAAAGAGGAATTGCTTAGGATTCTTCCAACCCTGATACCTCTAGTGATTCCTCATTTCTCCCCTTGCATTTCAACTGGAGGATTCAAGGAAAATGGTGTTCCCACGGATCTCATAATCCCAAAGGGGCTGACAACAGCCCCTTCGGAATTTCAGTGGACATCGTAATGAGGATCTATGTGTGTAGCTTTTAAAATGTAATCTCCTACCTTATTGGGTAGAAGACAAGCACACATTAAAATCAAATGGTGTCAGGGTAACCAATATTTTTTTTACTTCCTTTACCACTCGTTAAAGAATAAGGGGTAATTATAGGTGCCAACGTTTCAAATTTACTAGCACCCTCTGCCAAATGTAACAATTTCAAGGAACTATTCTGGGGGAATTAAAAAATATTTGTGCCCAAAGACACAGATTGAAACTGGAAATAAAAAGAAAATGAAAAATTATTTGCGAAAGTAAACTGATTTAAAAAAAAAAAAAAACACTACAATAATCGGAACAAAAACGAATGTTGTAATCCAATTCGATACTGTAGATTCTCTGAGTTGAATTATGCATTTTTTTGTTTTTCCAAAGAAACAGAGAATAACATCGAGACCAGTAGTCTTCTGATGATGTCAACTGATAAACTTTTACTAACCGTGGCACTTAACAAATCATAACATCCTAGATGCTTGTCATAATTTATTTTGTGTGCCAAAGTTGTTGTTAGAACTTTATGGGGGCTTTCATAGATGGACATGTAAGATAAGTAGCTACTAACTCAAGATATGCATTTGTGCATGAGTCGAACATGAGGGATGTAGATAAACTCCATTCTAATTTTCAAATTATATAGCAAAAACTAATTAATTTAGATTTTTTTGTCAAACCTTTCAATCTTAGACGTGACAACAGGATAAGCTTTCACTGTATAATTCACTCTACTAAAGTGAGTATCAGTTGTGATGTTGAGAGTGATTGAAGCAATATTCAAATTAATCAATGTAATCTAATCCGATAAATACCAAATTACACTATTCTTTTTTGTAAGATAGCCAACGGATGTTTGTATGATAGATGAATGGACCCTGTTCTGAAATCATTAGTTTCTCAGTGTGAAGTTTGACATCTTGCAGTCGATGCTTCCACCCACACCAGCTGGTTGGATGTACCAGTGATAATAAACAGATCTGAAGCTGCCTTTGGTTAAGTTTGTGCTATGGAAATACCATCTACATACATACAAGATTGTTTCCAATGTGCAGCCTAGCTTTTAAGGTTTCTAGGTTCAGTTTCCTATTTCTTAGATATTTATTAGCATCTATAAGTATGTCCCATTCTGGGGAATGTGCCTTAAATAATGGTTTAAATGCATGTTCCCTTTCTGTTTTGTTTTCGTGCACATTACTTCAGAAGACAACAGGACAGGGCACCAAGTGAGATGAAATACCATGCCGTGGATCCAGAGTTTGCTAACAAACAACCAGTTTGATTTGCTGGGCCAGGGTGGCAGTGGGTGTAGATCCAGAGCATGAGGTATGATACACACCGTACCTACATTCTGTGGTGCATGGCCTTTTGGTTTAGGGTCACAGGATGTGTGCAGGTCTGAATATACTCTGCATACTGTGCCCCACGGCTAAGGCTGAAGGTTTTAACAAGCAGACTCCGGTGTTGCAGTTGTAGCTGAAGGCCAAATATGCCAAGTGGGTTTTGGGCCATGAAGCGATGCCCTTGAACATTACAAAGACTATGTCCTGCATACAAAGCATCCTGGAAACAGTAGCTGGATTTGCCATGAAGCTCTGGGGAGAGTGGAAGTGGATCAAGGGCATGGCCAAAGTCAGCATCCCACATGCAGAGGTCTCAGAGCAAAAATGAAAGCCTTGCTAAGCTACACCTGGTCATGGATGAATGGGCCTGGATCATAACCACAGGCCAAGACATGTGACCAGAAGACCTTGCGGGCACAGATAAAGGCCATGACGTGGAGAATTTGAGACCATATGGAGTGGGCTTGGGTTAAGGGCCAGTGGCCATCACTTCCTGCTAGTCCATTAGGCATGGCCAAGGACTGTTAAAAGACGGCCTTGGGGCAGAGGGAGTGCAAATGGGCTGTGGCAGACAACAGCAGACTTTGTCTATCACCTCCTGGGTTTGTCTAGGGCCATACTCAGCAGGCTTCGGTGTCGAGGGTAGTGAGCACATACATCCTCTGGCCGAAGAACATTGGGCTTAGGTCACAACCGAAAGCAAGAGCTGGTGATTAATGGGCTCTGAGGGCAGAGAAAATCAGCATATGGTATAGGCGAAGGCACTAAGCACTGTCAAGCAACATGTCTGATGTGATATGAGACATGGGCCACTCCCTCTTTCCAGTCCCATTGTAGTACTGAATGCCCAGTGGATATTATAGCCAGTGGGCAAAATGGTAACATTAAACCACGTTTGAATGTTTTTTGGACACATTTTCTGACTGGTAAGTAATCTATGATTTATATAAAATATCATTACAACTGACAGTATGATGTGGCTGATTGCTTCATTGATGAGGTATTGATCAGCAAACATGAACCCATGCTTTCTATTGTTAAAATACCATTGATTAAATTTCAATCCTGTCAGTCTTATATTAAGATGGGTCCTCAAATCAGCCCAAGTGGTACGTTGTAAGATCTTTAACAAAATGTAATTTTTATGCTGCAAGTGTAATTGAAAACATTTCCAGAGGGAAGCTCCTTGATTCTTGAAAGCCCGACCACCACGCCAGGTGTGACTGAAACAAGGAACCTGAAGATGAACATTGATTCCTGTATGAATGAGTTTTACGCAGGGCATAGTGCTATCAGATGATTTTGCAAGAAACGTGGTCGTATTTTACAGAAGACCCAGATGATAACACATAAGGTCTAAATTGTACTCTATGCATGATTGGCAGTCAATGCAGTAGTCGATGAGACTCAAAAACTTGACCTTTCTTCGTCATGCTAAAATGCTAATTGCAAGATTATAGATATGTTTCAATTTAAAGAGCCCTTAAGGCCTTTTGGTTATTATATTCCAAAATGTTAAAAGAAATGAAATTTCGCGGTTTTGACAACATTTGTTTTTTTTTTTAATGGGATGTCATGAGTGATGTCATATTGAGTGTTTACGGAGTGTTTTATACATTATAAATATTTCTCCTAAAACTGATGAAATCATCACACACTGATAAAAAAATCGCTCGTGCAAATTAAGGTGTTTTGCTAAATGTCCATTTCCCCAAACAAATGGCCCTTTTCTCTTCTTCCAGCAAACTCCACCTGAAAGTAATAACATATTGCCAAACTAAGTGGATAACAATAGAAAATGCTGAATGGAATTGTCGCCTTGTGGGGAAAACAACCAATCTAACAGCAAAAGATACATCCGTTTCAACTCACTCTTAAAATTAAATGCAACAATAAAAACATTCGATTTAAATAATGCATGTATGATATTTTATGAGAGCGAAAAATATTTCGATACACAGCTGTAAAAAAAAACGAAAAGCATAACATATTTGTGATGTACTGAAGTCTCTCACTGTTTACATGAAACAGACAGGAGAAAATGGTGCTCCTGAGGCAAATGACAAAGGCCACTGTTGTGCTAGTGAATGTTCTAGTGCAAGAAGAGGCATCACTACGAGAACCCACCAGAAAGGTGTACAATGTAGTGCATTCAGGAGGCGAACTTAATGCTGCGCCCACCCAGGTAGCACAGCTGCTACGTTTCCCAGGTTCATGTATGGCAAGCTACTCCAGTCCAGGTTTTAAAGTCTTTATTGTTTGCCTTCTGGGACTTGATAAACATAGCTACAAGTCACAAAATGCAGTGAAAAAAACGAAACTGGAGTAGCTAATTTCGCATGCACCTGGGAAGGTTGGCAGGACTGAGGAGTACTCTAGATGTGAAAGGATAGTCCCTCAGTAGGGACCGTCTCCTGAACCATATCAAGCAGGGTAGGGGTCTTTAGACCACTATAACACCAAGCAAAGGGCTTAATGTCATAGAGTCAATCAAACCAGAGCCTTGCCGCTTGTTTTTCCAGCAGAGCCCCATGAACCGGTTTCAAGACATGGCCCATGGACCTCTACGAAGGAAGGAGCAGGGGGGCTTAAGACTTCCCTCCTAAAGGCTGGGTGGACCTCCGTACACACTGAGAGAGTGTCAGTTGACACGTCGTCTCTTCAATACCGGGCTGGCTGCTTTTTGGTCCAAGCCTCCTATGTAGACTGGTCCAGAAGCTGAGGTATGCTACGCAGACTGCAACGCTGCCCCACGTGCTGTCTAATTTCTCCTGCATGCACACTTCTGAAAGGTTCCTCAGGTTGCTTTTGAGAGTAGAGTCCTTGCAAGGTTCAGGTTGCAAAGGCATTGGCTGAAATGTCAATTCACAAGGCTCAATCTTGCCAAGGTTCACTCCGTGTTTTATATTTCTGAGATTGATAAACTGAATGCTGAATCCTGTTGATAAGACTGATAGTTCTTTCTATTATTATGCACCAATGAGGAATTTAGTGGGAGGTGTCTGATATATAGCACATTATGTCTATCATACATTTATTTTTGCAAGGTTCATAATACAAAAAAGTGACCAAGCGGAAAATCCCTCAGCATTGGAAGCACATCTGGACTTATGAAAGTTATTAACCAGCTCCTGTTTGGTTTACTAGGTGATATATCATCTGTTCATATGGTTAGCAGAAGTAAATGAAGCACAGAAATGGAGTTGCTCTAAGATGTGTGAGATCTCCCTGTCCTTAGGCCCCAAGACGGTACGCATATTTATAAGCGTACAGTTGTTCACTCTTAAGAAAAGCTCTGCAGATGTTAATGCCTTCATGCCAAGAGGACCAAAAGCACTGTGGTCTTCAGTGTGAAGATTGTGTGCCTTGTAGATACAGGTTCCTCACGGTTTTTCTTTCTATCACCAGAGCCTGTATTTAGAGATGGGCAAGCCACTGAAAGCTCGAGCCAAGCTCGAGCTAGAAGCCTAGGTCTGTCTCAGCTGGAGGTCCCGTTGGAACCCCGAAGCCATAACAAGCCAAGCCTTCATGTGGTTTTAGTCTGCCACCCTTGCTCTTATGCACAGAAATATAATAACAAAGGATTAACATTTGAAGTGAAAAGGAAAGAAATATATGCCTGTTAAATGGCTGATTTATACAAAGTAAAAACATGAAAACTAGGAATAATTGAGGCTTCCCCGCTTAACTAAATAGTGTGCTCTTAGACAAATATTGAATTTTACTTTTTCCTTCATTATCACTTATGAAAGCACCTTCAAATATGTGAGTACAGAATGCCACCTGTAAAAAACACCTATTTGTTTGATTTAATTGATTTAATAGACTATCCTGCTGCACTGTCTATAATAAACTGGACCACATAGAGGGTTCACATGACAATTGTCTTGCCTCTTAATTCACTAATGGCACTATCTCCAAGGTGGGGGTAGGTGCAGGAATGGTTTTATGTTCATGTTTAAAAACTGTTGCTTGTAATAAGTACTTCCCAGTGCAGTGCTTTAATATGACATATTAATGTCAAAGCTCCACATGTTAAAGACGTACAGGTTTTTATAATTTTGAAGAGACTTTATCATATCTTATATGATGTTTGTTGTATGATTTACATGGCAAACATTTTTAGGACTCAGCTCATTCATGGACGCTAAGAACCAAGTCAGACCTTGGCTTGGGTCTGACTTGGCTCACCCTATTAACTTGTTGGCTCGTACCTGTGTCCAGAAAGAGCCCTAGGGGTCCAATCTGTGTGTGATATGTACTCAATGCTACAGGAAAATCGGCTGTGCTGGCTTTCTCTGTACCATCTAGTTCCTGGCCAGTTGTAAAGGAACAGGCTGTGTATTAGGAATAAGAATTAGGAGAAAATGTGCTTTCACCCTAGTGTGCTCTGAGCCACTAGGTATTGTTTAAAATAATCAGCCAAATTAGACTAATTTTCAAGCGATTTGAATCTTACTCGGCCCATCCAACTTTGTTTAAGTTCATTGTGGGACCTGTTTATTTTAAATAGCCTTTGTGTTTGTTGGGCATATCATCTTAGCTTGTCCAAAGTGCTACTTGGAATAGATGCTTTAAATTGTTGATTCTGAAGGTGGGACACAGGTTACTGAACAAAACTTGAATAATCTGCTTTCCAAGCACTCCACCAGATATGATAGATGAAGAATTAGGCAGATGCACAGGAAGTCAGTAGGCTATATCTGGACAGCTGGGGATAGACTCGTATATCCTTTTTCTATCATTACCTACTTTTTGCCCTTGCCTGTCTATACTAGCACTCCCTGTTAGTACAAAATAACTCCCCTGGATGTAATTTCACAAATTTTTTAAAGCAAATAAGAGGGAGATTGGGAAAAAACTAAGAGGAGTAAGCGTAAGCAAACCACATTTTCCACCATTCTGCTTACACTTGTCAACTCATGTAATCGATCATTAGTAATAAGTGAGTAACTTTGATCATGTTTCGTTTTATAGGTAACCCTACCACCCCCTCCATTCTGCAAAGGTGAGCATTCAAATGAGTATACTTTAGATGGCAACTGTGAGTTGTAAGCCCACATTGAAAATACGCAAAATAATTTTTCAATGTTTCCAAGGGAAGAAATAATGTGCATATAGCTACTCTTTTACTGTGTGGAACTCTTGGCTAACATTCCTGATACTGTCATGATGGTTAATTATCATCTAAACTCAACACAATAGATAAATCTTCCATGACAGAACTAATGGCATTTCTACTGCCATGTTTACATTCATACATTTTTATTTCATTAGTCCTTTCCTTTCAGTTACACGGTATACTGGCATTTCTAAAGTGTGCAAGGATTAGAGGCTTGCTGAAAATGTATTACACCCGTGAGTCTCTGTAAAAATAAAGAAATATATAAAAAATATAGATGCAGCCTCCATACTTAATCCTAAGTATTTCATGATTTGGAATTAGGACTTGAAAGAAGAGATGTAAAAATACCTCTTGCTCATCATAAAGAAGAGATATCATGTTTACATCGATTTTAAATAGCAGGAACTCCTAAAGGAATCAGAGTGCAATACTCAAGGTACAATTTTGTTTAGGCACAGGGAGATTGAGGGTCTGTTTTAAAGTTCGGCAGATGTTTCACTCTGTCACAAACTTGAGGGATATCCCACCTGCCTATTCCAACTGCCATTGGATATGATACACTTGTAATCCAGCAGACAGGATATCCCTCACGTTTGTGACACAGTAGCCTGTCCGCCGAACTCTGAATCTGGGCCTAGTCTCCCTTGTTTCAAACCTGGAACTTTTGGCCCTTAGGCCACACCTCCCAGACCACCCAAAGGTTACCCATGTTCTGTGTTTGCCCCTCTGAATCTACACGTGCACGTCTACTTCATGCACATTTCAATGAAATCTCTGAGTTGATCTGAAGCATTTTGTGGTTTTGGAAATACAAAGGAAATTATACGCTTAGAAGCCCTAATGTTAACCATATCCTTCAGTGATTTCTAGCTCATCTAAAAACAAAAAACATTTTAGGCTGAAGGTCTTAGCGTCCATTGGACAGACCACAGTAATAAATGTAGAACGTCCTGCACCAATCCATATCACCAAAAACGTTTGTGCTGCTCACTGTGTTTACTTGTTTCCATGTAACTTTCAAATACCCTTCAATAAGCCTGAAATCTACCCTTCACTGGTGCACTTTTGTGGACAACTCAGCATATGGACCCTTATCATGAACACATAAGGTCACAAACTGCTTGAGCAATTTCGCTTTATTGATCTCAGAGATATATTCAGCAGATGGCTGTATATATACATTGGACTGGCCCACTTGTGTCCTGCTGGATAATTTCCCATGAAATTCCGTCACTATGCATCTAACCGATCCTGTTACAAAACTAAATTGCCACAATCACCACTGTAATAGTGTGACATAAACAACACTACTGTGAGTTGCTACTAAATTGACAAGTTCTTCTTAATCTAAAAGAAATTCAAAACATCTATCCCAGGATCGTCAAAGCATAATGTTTTACAGCAATCCCACCCAAGACAAATGCACTTAGTTCAAACACAAACTAGCTTCAAAATCTTCACTCTCAACTACAAAGAAATGCACATGAACTCCTGCAATAAATCAAGATTATTATATATACATTATTAAATTATCAACCTAAGAATGATCCAATATCCGCAACAACAGTGCCGTCTTTCTACAATTACTCTGCCTTCTTAAGCTCTCCACAGGGTGATAATTTGGCTGTCATCTGCAGTGCTGGAAATCCCACTAAATTGGGGGTCAAGTTGTGGCAGTGGAAATGGGATGGGGTCACGAGGGATGCAGTCATAGAAAGCAGAGTCTGACAGGCAACTTATACATTCATGTTTTAAAAACCCTGCCACAAAGAAATTAGTAACAACGAGAAATGTGACATAAGATCTGATCTGCCTTACATGATTGGTCACAAAGAGGCTGAATTTTAAAATACCTTATGAGGTTAAAACACCTTCTGCAGCAAACTTTGTGTAGCCAGAAATGTTCATCACATAATAATAAAGGTAAATAGCTATGGCAGCTCATACGGTTCCTGGAGAGATCTGTGTTGTGACTCAAAAAGTAGCATGGAGGGTTAAGGTGCCTGTTGCACAGCACATTGTGTAACAAGATTTACAGATTTGAATTTAATGTAGATAGGTAGGTGGGTTACTGCTTTTGATGCACCTCTTGGCAAATTACACTAGGACAATTTCACTATATTTCACAGTGTCCAACCCGGATCTCAGATCTGGGTCAGTAATAGCTGCCAAATCCAGGATCCAGCTGGATCCCCTTTAAGTTCATGCACTGGCCACGTGAGAAATAGGTACCTGCAACCATGACTGAGGAGCTGTGTGAAAAAGGGAGCTTGCTGAATTTCAGAAAAAAACTCAAGCTCCACCTGTACCGTTAACAGCCTGACTCCAGAAGAGACGAATAAAAAGCTCCACAAGTACAAATTGTGAGTTTACTCTGGAAGGTTTTCGATGAGATATACGTGAATATAACATAGCATTACAAAGACACCTTGTAAAAATGAGCATATTTCACTTGCATGGAACAGCAGTTATAAACGCATGCATAAGCATTATTTACGTAAGGGATCGTCACATATCTAAATCTATGCCTTTCTAACTCACATACCAAATGTATCACTTAAACATGAGTACCTTTTGAATCAGCATATAAATATGGGCACACCCAACCGATGCCCTGGTTATGAGTTTGCCGAGCTTTCTAACCACTGCTCAAACCCCTGCTAATTCAGAGGTTGGAATTCTGAATTGTGTAGAATTAGCCACTAATTATGGAGGGCAATAAATGTTCACACTCCTGGTTAAATGTTGGCAAGCCAACCCTACCATAGGTGAACTGGGGGAAAGATATAGCATTCATCACAACATGCAGGTTTTAATCTGGTAACCACCAAAATCCGCATGTAACTCCCAAAACTCTAAATATATGCTATTAATCACACCCAATATATTCTAAAAACTCCTAGCAAGTATAATAAATAGCACATACCTTGTGGGACAGGTACAAACAGGGCTAAAGTGACCAAGGACAAGCAACAAAACTGACGGGTTACAAACACAAAGGGCCAAAGACCTCAACAAATTCCATTATTTACAAAACTGAACAAGACCGGTTTTGTGTTTCCTGGTCGGAAGCATGAACTTTATATCCCTTGCTTCCCATGCCACTGGATTCAAGCTAGCCTGGCTGATGAGGGGTGAAACCCCGAAACCGGTCCCAGGATGCTTGTTTCCAGTCCAGGGAAGACCTGGCCTAGCAGTTCGGGCTGGACTGTTCCCATGGGGAACAGGGTCAAGACTGATTTGCATATGGCTGGGTCCAAACTGGAATGGCATGGGCAGCAAAAAAACGATGGATTAAACCCAGATCTGTGACTGGGGGTGAATGTTTGACAATGTTCAGCATTCCGTCCATCACTTGTTGTTTTTGCATTTGTCGCCCTAAGTGGGAAGGGTATGCCCAGACGTGGGTCCCTTGCTTCCCATGCCACTGGATTCAAGCTAGCCTGGCTGATGAGGGGTGAAACCCCGAAACCGGTCCCAGGATGCTTGTTTCCAGTCCACGGAAGACCTGGCCTAGCAGTTCGGGCTGGACTGTTCCCATGGGGAACAGGGTCAAGACTGATTTGCATATGGCTGGGTCCAAACTGGAATGGCATGGGCAGCAAAAAAACGATGGATTAAACCCAGATCTGTGACTGGGGGTGAATGTTTGATAATGTTCAGCATTCCGTCCATCACTTGTTGTTTTTGCATTTGTCGCCCTAAGTGGGAAGGGTATGCCCAGACGTGGGTCCCTTACTTCCCATGCCACTGGATTCAAGCTAGCCTGGCTGATGAGGGGTGAAACCCCGAAACCGGTCCCAGGATGCTTGTTTCCAGTCCAGGGAAGACCTGGCCTAGCAGTTCGGGCTGGACTGTTCCCATGGGGAACAGGGTCAAGACTGATTTGCATATGGCTGGGTCCAAACTGGAATGGCATGGGCAGCAAAAAAACTATGGATTAAACCCAGATCTGTGACTGGGGGTGAATGTTTGACAATGTTCAGCATTCCGTCCATCACTTGTTGTTTTTGCATTTGTCGCCCTAAGTGGGAAGGGTATGCCCAGACGTGGGTCCCTTGCTTCCCATGCCACTGGATTCAAGCTAGCCTGGCTGATGAAGGGTGAAACCCCGAAACCGGTCCCAGGATGCTTGTTTCCAGTCCACGGAAGACCTGGCCTAGCAGTTCGGGCTGGACTGTTCCCATGGGGAACAGGGTCAAGACTGATTTGCATATGGCTGGGTCCAAACTGGAATGGCATGGGCAGCAAAAAAACGATGGATTAAACCCAGATCTGTGACTGGGGGTGAATGTTTGACAATGTTCAGCATTCTGCCCAGACGTGGGTCCCTTGCTTCCCATGCCACTGGATTCAAGCTAGCCTGGCTGATGAGGGGTGAAACCCCGAAACCGGTCCCAGGATGCTTGTTTCCAGTCCAGGGAAGACCTGGCCTAGCAGTTCGGGCTGGACTGTTCCCATGGGGAACAGGGTCAAGACTGATTTGCATATGGCTGGGTCCAAACTGGAATGGCATGGGCAGCAAAAAAACTATGGATTAAACCCAGATCTGTGACTGGGGGTGAATGTTTGACAATGTTCAGCATTCCGTCCATCACTTGTTGTTTTTGCATTTGTCGCCCTAAGTGGGAAGGGTATGCCCAGACGTGGGTCCCTTGCTTCCCATGCCACTGGATTCAAGCTAGCCTGGCTGATGAGGGGTGAAACCCCGAAACCGGTCCCAGGATGCTTGTTTCCAGTCCAGGGAAGACCTGGCCTAGCAGTTCGGGCTGGACTGTTCCCATGGGGAACAGGGTCAAGACTGATTTGCATATGGCTGGGTCCAAACTGGAATGGCATGGGCAGCAAAAAAACAATGGATTAAACCCAGATCTGTGACTGGGGGTGAATGTTTGACAATGTTCAGCATTCCGTCCATCACTTGTTGTTTTTGCGTTATATTGGGGTCGCCAGGAGTCGCAGCTGCGACCCCTGGTTGCCCCGTGCGACCCCTGGCACTGCATTTGCGACCGCTGGCCTTAAAGTTGGCAATATCAGTACCAGAAACACAGGAGCAGCATTACGCTGATAGTAAATAATAACATATTATTCACTTTTAGTGCAATAAAAATGGAGTACAGTTAGCTGAAAGATGACCATTCCTAGCAGTTGAGGTAAGTAAAAAAGGCTTTGGGTATGTGTGGTTGTGTGTGTATATGGCTGGGAGCAAATGTAAGGTCAAATGGCGTGTGCTGTCACTTCCCCTACCTTTTGGTGAATTGACGTTCATGGTAGGGCGGTGTTCCTGATACAACCACTTGGAAGTGAGGAATTAAGGAAGTCTGAATTTTTGTTGTTGACATTTTTAAAAGAGTAACTGAATGAATTTAAAAGAGTATAATGTACTTTTTTCAGTTTTCACTTGGCCAAATACAAGTTCCTTACTCATGATTTGCTTCAACAGCTGTAACTAAAACAGCTTTTGTTTCTGTAAATTACATTAATCTGAGACCGGGCATAATGGCTTCTTTTTTACAAGGTTCTCCAGAAAACTGAATGCTAGGAATTGAATCTTTACAGAGTCTAGTAGTTAGATTTCTCAGAGAATTTGTGAATGTAACACTTGTATTCTATTACGTTGGATCTAATTAGGAATTTGACTTCTACATATGTGCATTATGAAACTGTTGTCTTAGCTATCAGATAATTGCCTGCATGATCTTCAATTAAATGTAATAGCCCTTTAAACTATGAAATTATAATGAGGTGTTGTGGCAGGAATTAAATGTGTTTATATTTTCTTCATGTAGTCGTTATGAAGTGAATACAACATAAACTACAATAACGATTAGGAAGGATGATATAAAGAGTTATAAAATAAGCTTCACACAAACGATAAGGGGGGGGGGGAGATAAGATCGAAGTCTGTAAATATTGTTGATATTTGGCACTGTGGTTCATGTGTACTACAGGTCCTGCCACGCAGAACTATTGCAGCTATTTCCTGACCAAAATCTGGCTGCCCCAGCATTCATAATCTGTTTCTTTATGTGTGCACATTCCCTTCCGTCACAAATGTGCATCAGGTTTCTTCTTATTTTCCGAAAAGTGGAAAGCTGACAAGTGGAAATGACCAATTAATTCATCTTGCTCTCTTGCCCAGGCAGGAATATTTCAATTGACTTTTCTTATTTTGTCCGTACCCCTGTGGTAGCACATTACATTTTTAATAGGGTAGATCAAGACGTTGGCCAATTTCCCCTCACTTGGCACAGGAACTGCAAAGTGCTGTGCATATCCTTCATGCAATTTGGTCCCATGGCAATTATAACAACAGGGTTTCTTAGAAAAGTAGTGAAAACAAATCACAGAAAACGAATGTTTCTGAGCTACTTTTCATTTGACTTTCAGTGAAATTAAGTGCATTGCTTTTAACAAGTGGCATTCGGAAATATGTTGTGGGACAAGCCAAAGACCGCAACGTCTACCTATTGAATGTAACTACGCACTTTGCACAACAAAGGCTTTCAATATTATGCTAAAAGCACAGCAGCAAAGTGTCATAGCATGGTAAGAGGTTTTAAGTGTTTGGAATGGCATCTCAAGCTATTTCTTCAGAAGCTCCTATGTGTGCTATGGGTTTAAAGTGGTTATGAGGAAGATTATCAAAGTGTTAGGCCTTTTTGCAAAGCCAACACGATGCAGAGAATGTGACAATGGGTCTTTTATGGTGGCTCAACGTTTCCAGGGCTCATGCGGAGCTGCTCCTTCACGTCTGAGACGAATCACTGACCTTCACTTTTTTATCGCCTTCCTGGAATGTTTCTGTTTCAAACACCTTGCCTTTCAATCTTTACCGAAGTCCTTATCGAAAGGCAGCTAACGAGATAACTGGACGTTGTACAATTTGTTTCCCTCACTTACGTGTGTCCTTGAGCTTATGGGTAATGATTGCTGATGTTTAGCATGTCATAAGACCGGTAAGTCACAAGTAAAAAAGGCGAACCCTCACTAACCTGCTCAGGTGTTCTGCAAACAGTTTAAAACTACCACATTAGCTTATAAATGCGAGCAACTATTTACAAGTTGTTTTGACATAATCACTAGATTGTTCCATTGCAGTAAGTCCCCGAATTGTCTCAGTGCACCAGGTCCAGTCATTTGCGTAAAACAAAAAACACGCTTTATGATGTAGAAGACATGGATGTGACATTAGATGCACCCCCTGATGAGGACGCACTGCTCAGACCAAGGACTACGTGTATCTCCTTGTGTAGTTCCTCTTTAAATTTTTTAGGGTGACCCATAATTTTGCATCATGTCATTGATCTTGTATGACTTTCAGACTGGCCTTTAATCACTTATAAGGCTATAAACTGTCAACGCCTGGAGTACCTTTGAGCCCCTCTCAAAATTGATATTGAAATGAATTTAAGAAGTGTCGATAAGCTTAGTATGGCATCTAAAATAATTAAATACTGCAGAGCCGCCCTAGAGTATGTCTATAGAGCAGCTCCCTCACCCTGGAACCCAGTGCCGGGTGATCTGAGGCATTTCAAATACTTGCCCCAATTCAACAAAGGAAGAAAAATGTAATTGTTTGAACTGTAACTGAATTAGTCTTACACCATTCTTATACTTCCTTTGCCTCAGCTACCTTCCTCATCTTCGATGTTACTAAATAATTATATTCAAAATATCATCAAACAAAAATAGCCTGTCCCACATATCTTTTACAAGAATATCTGTCCATTGAAGTTAATAATATAAAATCTACAACCAAAGAAACAATACTTTATAAACAATATTTCGAGCATGATTTTTCTGTCATACAATATTTTAATATAATGACATATAACCACCAAAGCCTTCTCCATTATGTGCTGGAATGGCGCAATGACACTCACCCGCCTTCTCCTCCTTGGGGCTTGTAGACTGCCCCTAGGCTCCACCCTGATAATAGTGTGCCCCATAATACAATATAAAACAATGTAGTTCAACAGCAGTGTAACATCAATCAAAAATGAGAAATTAACAAGAGTAGCATGAACTTATGTTCCTCTGTATAGTACTTTAGAGAAAAATAGAGAAAGGAAAAGTCTTATTACATTGTGGTCTAGAAGAATGGCAAACAATATACCTAGATTAGGTCAAGAGAGGGCAAGATTATGAGTGCGGAGATGGGTAGGGGATGGGGTTAATGCACACATATATGATGGGGACTTGGTCTAGCAACATTCCATGAGCTACTATCAGGTATATTTTAGAATTCAGGGATACATCCTAGGGTCGTATGGAGATGCAGAATAAGATGGCTAATTGTGGTGATGTAGTCTACGTTTTAGTGTCTTCCCTCATGGCACAAGAGTCATCAAAATGTGACAGTTTATACTTTAATTTAATTGAAAGTACTAATGGTTTTAAATGTAGAAACTGCACTGACACATTTTATTAATGCACATTCATTTACACTGTTACAAACATTTGTAAGATTGAAATGCTATAATGTTACAATTTAGGCCTTAGACTAATAGAATGTATAGAAACAATACAGAATTTCTAATGACTAAGGAATAAAAAATGTGTGGAAAAAAGCCTACTTCCCTATCATAACTAATGAAATGTATTAACAGAGTTTTTATTAATTTAAAAATGAATGTGACATGCATATTATTGAAGCATTATTAATGTTGAATTCATAGTTTGTTTATGAAAAGTGTGACCATTAAAACATATTAATTAACTGTATTGTTCTCAAAGATAGAAGATGTTCCCATGAGCAGACCTGAGATTGGAAGCAAATGTTGCAACCTAGAGTTGTGTGATCAATTACTATTGGATGATGCCCCTTTAATGTAATGTAGACTGCTTTCCTGAGTGAATCAAATTGCTCTAAGAACTTTAATATATTGTTGATCAGTTGGACTTTGGTCAGAGATTCTTTCAGATTCCTGGTGATGAGAAGCTGAGTCTTTGTCCCTGTATGTCTAGCCCTTTGGAGAGGTCTCTTCCTCCCTACTTTGCACTATGGAGATGCCCCTTTGAGACTTAGAGAATCCTTCCAAATCCTTTTCAGAAAGCTCTTGATCGAGCTTCTGATATGCTGACGCTTTCTCTTTTTACCTATCTTTTGTCCACTTTAGTTAGTATCCTTTTTGCTCGAGATTTTCTTTTTTCAAAATATTTGTGGCCTTTTTGTGCTTTTGCCTGCATGTGTTTTGACCCACACATGCTAACCCTTAATTCGGTCATGGTAGGCTTTTCACTGTACCCAGTTAAAATAATGACTCCTCTAAATTGAACTAACTGATGATTGCTAACTATGAGCACAGCTTAATGTATGTATCACGTGTATCACAGATATTTCTTTTGATGCTATGAATGGTTCTTCTTGAATGTTTACTTTTATTGATATTAATGTATCTGAACTTATTTCATCACCTTGGGCAACCCCTGGTGATTATGTATCTTTATAACTTGATTTTGTGAACTGTCCACATGACTTTGAGCTTGAGTTTGTAATAAACTCCTTAACTTTATTTTTGGCTGGAGTTTTCCCTGCGTGGCCACATAGGTCATGGTGCATAATTTAATTGGGTTGTCTTGAAATTGTGCTAATGGGTGTACCTCACGCGGTCCATAGATTTATTGGCCTCAAAGAGCATTGATTCCTGTGAACAACGAAAATGCTACAGCAGTGGGTTCATGCAAAGTTGTGATGCATCAGAACATCTGCCATTATCACCATTTATTTGAACCAGTGGGAGTGGGTTGGTATTAGAGGGGTTTTCCAAAGACTCAGTATACACAACTTTGCAACTGTGCTTGCAGTGGTGAACCATTGAGTGTAGTGTCACCCCCTTGGATATTTGACATGCCACGGTGTGAAAGATAGTTCCCTACAGGCTTTCATGAAACCCCATATCTACACCTAATTCCTTGAGAGTCTAAAGTATGACCATAAGATGTGTAAACTCTTGCAGGCCATCTGTCCACATCTCCAGCTATTTGAATCTGGTTGCATGACAGCCAGATGCACTGAATGTGGGAACAAGTGTCATTCATGTATAACTTTAAATTAGCTAATGTTACATCTTGCCTATAGTAGTATAGCAGAACCTCAGGCAATATCTCATTGTCAAACTGCAACTCAAGTTTATTCTCCCATTTTATTCTGAGATCCATCACTATTGGATAGATGAATGGACAGAAAACCTTGTATTAACTATGGTGTCAAAGAGACCAGACGCCCAACCTTCACATTGTCCCCTAAAATAAAGATATTTCTGATGAGAGAAGGGAAGGATTAAAAAGCCCCCCCCCCCTACTCTGAATTAAACACAATTCATCAGTTGGATGTATTTACACTGATGGGTGGGTGGGGTGTAAGTTATACTTGGGTGAAATATAAATTACGCCAGTGTAATTTCAAAACTGCATGAAAGAAAACGTTATGCAAATTCATAGCGCAGGAGCACAGTAACAACTAAAATGTGAACACCGGTTGCTCACAGCAATTGTCTTTTTCGTGCTATTTGTTAAGCGTGAAATGCATCCTTGCATCAAAAAACTAAGATGATGCCACATAATTTCACATCCCCCTGGTGTAAATCAAATTTACCATGGGTACTCACAAATCTTTTCCTGGAGGCCTAAAATTATGCTCTGTGGTGTGATTGAGAGCCATGCTGATGCCTTTCTTGTGGGTCGGGAGATGGAGGATGTAAGATGGGCACTCGGGAATAACGCATGGACATGGTGTGGACTATGATTTGTGGAGTTATTGTGAGAATTTCATTCCAAACGGCCTCCTAAATTAAGCCCCTTTTCTATTTTAAAGACAACAATTTGTCAACATTGTATTATGTTGAATCTGAAACTGAAAAAGAATCCTTAACAAGGTGTGTAATTGACTGTGGTGGGCAAACACAAACACCCAACCTCCACCACTAGACATGGTACAGTGGGAAAGTTATAGCCATGGCACTAGGAAACGTGACATTTAATCCTCACTTTACAACTTTGCTAATATGCTAGCATGGGACTGAGGGACTTGACATTTAATACTAGCTTTGTGATTATGCCAAAATATGCTGGTTGTGAGCTTTGTAAAGGAGTGGGCAGGTTTCACAACACAGAGGCATTTTGTTGGTGAGAGTAATCCCTGAACCTCACTTTCGCAACCACTCACACCCCAGTTGTTGTGTATTAAGCAAAATGGAAACTATGAAACCACAAAACATAGTTTATATTAATCCCACCCTACCATTGTGCCAAATTGTGTGCTTTTGGGCAATCAGTGTTTGAACATATTTGCCGGTTCTATTTTTCTATAGAAAGAACTTAAATGAAACTAAATACTAATATATGAATGGAAGACAAAGCTGTAACCCAACAATAATTTGATTTGATTTAATGATGGGCAAGCCATGCCCTTTATGTCCCCTTAATTGCCATTATTTGATAGAGATGGGCGGGCCACTGAAGGGTTGAGATATGCCACACAGAGGGTGGTTATGATAACTGACATGCCTCTCGGTTCTCTAATGAAATTATTGTCAGAGATGGGAGGAGGGCATGAATGGTTCTAAGTTCAGGTTTGAATCTAACACGTTTAATTAATGCCACTCTATGCCGTAATATAATACTAAGGTGAAACTCATCTACAAGTTAAAGAAATGCACGTTTTTGAATTTTTAAGTGACTTTGGCACATTTGTACATTTTTGTTGCATGATGTAATTAAAAAAGAAGGTGTTCCCAAATATATGTGGTAAAGGACACCTTCTGTGCTTCTTTTCCTTTACTTCAGTAAGTATGTAAACAAATGTTTTTCTGTTTAACATTGTTGTTGTTTAACATCTTTCTGAATGTTAATGCTCAGTCAAGTAAATAGCAACTCAGTGCTGCTGTTAACTGGTGGGGGGGAGAAAGACATGAAAATGTCTGGAAGGCCTCAAGCTTCCCCTGCACTGTACAATGAGTATCTAGGTTGTATACAAAGTTCACCAAATGATTTCAATCAGCAATCTGTAAGTAGGTTGGCCAAAACACAGATGTCTCCCATGTCTTGTACTGTAGTATGGTGCCATCAACCTAAAAACCCACACTGTCCCATAAGACACATTCAAATGAATGAGACAGTCTTGCTTCAGAAGTCTGCAGGTGCGAATGTATGGAGGAGTTCCAACATTCAGTTGCTTCTCCAAGGTGCTGTGGTTACCAGGTAAGGAGGTTATGAGAGTTGAACTGATACGAGACTCAAGTTTTGAAAACAGGAAGGCACTCTCTAGGTGACAGACTTCAGAATCACAAGTTGCCCATCTTACAGCTCGCTACAATATAACACATTCCAGACGCATACTGAAAGACTTATTGAGGAAGAAATCAGAATTCTAACTATTCACCTCCCAGGTGGAAACATATCTCTTTAGCCAGAAGCAGACACACTATGATGGTGTGAAGGGGTTTGGGAGGGAGCCTGATGTCTTAAAGCCTATCAACTGGGTCAACGGGAAGCCCCATGTATGATCCCTGCCATCACAAATGCCTCTGGTGAGACAGTAACCAATCCTGCAGATATCATTCAGGCCTTCAAGTTATTTTTATAAAACACTCTCTAGTGCTGATGGTGCCAATACGCCACATGATGAGGAGCACTTCTCCGCTATCTTGCTTCCTAAATTATCATCAGAGGGATCAAGCAAACTTGCAAAGGATATCATGGAGGGTGAAGTACATCAGGTTATTAACAGCCTCCCCATCCCTAAACCCCTGGGGATAGATGGTTACCCTACAGAATTTTACAAGATAAGCAAACAATCATATAGCCTCCTGCTGTGCAAGATGTTTAATTCTATACATGAAGGATCTTCCCTACTTACTGTGGCTAAAAGGCTAGAATTGATGTGTAGTTGAAAACAGCAGCTTGACTCTGTCACTGAATAATACTGATCTTAAGATTCTAGCCAAAAGGGCTAGCAAATCGATTGCAGGGCCTCTTACCATCCCTAATACACTCCAACCAGGTGGGCTTCATTCCGTATTAGTTTTTTCAGCTGCATACCTTTGAAAGCTGATGCATGTCCTCTGACAGGAACAGAATTATATAGATGTGAAACTGATTGTATCACTGGATGCTGAGAAGGCTTTTGATAGGGTGGAATGGTGGCAGTACCTGTCCTGATTCTTGCCATCCATGGGTTTTGTCCCAGGTATTCTGAGCAGGACCATACGGTTATAAACACATCTCACTGAAGTGGTTTCCTGTAGTGGGCACTTCTCCTGGCCCTTTCTGATCCTAAAGGGAAAGAAATTGTGGTACCAACTCTCTTTATTGCTTCTCTGGCACTTGCGCCAGTAGTGATAGCCATATGTCAGTATACAGAGATCGAAGGCATATCTATCTCCACTTACGGACTTAAGGCATAATTTTCCACTGGTGATATCTTCTTGAGATTGTCAGCTTCCTCTGCTTTCCTATCACACCTGCCTGCATTAATCTCTGCCTATGCAGTCTTCTCAGGTTAATAGCATTAACTTGGGAAATGTGAGGTAATGCTTTTGAAAAAACAACAACAAAGAACTAAAGAAAGAAAAGAGAATAAATAGAAGCATGACGCCGAGGTTAAGCTTTCATGCAGGGCTGTAGAATTAAGCGGAGGAGTATTTTTTGGTTAGCATGCAATCTGAAGATGTAAAACTCTACAGAGAAACAGTAGAAAGAAAACAATATTATTTGCACGTGATATAGTGCTACTTTGAGTATATTGGTGTCAATCCAGCATGGGCACAGAGGCCCAGGACCTTCATTCACAATGCAAGGTTCAGGAACTGCCTTGCAACCAGAAGAGGTACATTCAGCTCTCCCCTGTAGTGCACACAGGATCACTGTCCCAGTGCTGGGCTTAATGCACAAAGTAGTGGTGGCAGTACACTATGCCCTCAAGTAGTTGATTAGACATTTTTATCTGTGTCAGTGAAAGTGCATACTACATGCCCCTCTTGTGCAAAGTTCGGCTGTTATGAGAACCTTGTGCTTACATCTCATATGCCTATGGAGTGCATGTGTAGCAGCAGGACTCCACGCGTGTAGTAGTGTGAAGCACTAAAAGGAGTGGGCTCCACTTTGTATGCCCCTGACACAAGATGGAGGATGAGGACAGCCTCAAAGATATTGGGAGTGTATTGCCAGCACTCCGATGGCTGGGGGGCTTAGATCCAGACACTGAAGTGAGGAGGATGGAGACAAGGCCACCCTCAGAAATTCAATGAAGACACTGCTAGAATATCAATAAACAATTTAGTTGCAATAGGACCTTTGTTCTAGATATACGTGTGTAGAAATATGCAAATTTTTACATTTCTCATTTTCTGAAATCACACAGGCCTAGAACTACGTATTTTTTAGATATTCCAAAAAGTCCAAAACCTGATGCAAATATAGGATTGATCCTATTGGTCCAAAGTATCACTGCTTATCGTCCTTAAGTAAGAGGCCAAGCAGCACAACCCTGAATCAGAGGTAGTGGTTGAACTGAACATAGCGAACACAGATCACTAGTTTGCAATAACTATTCTAAACTGAGGAGCAAAATACTACTACAAAGACAATAAATATTCAAATCAAGCCACTCAATGAATGGAGAACACAAGCCACAGTCTTTGAATACGAGAAAGGTTTGGGGGCAAGCCTGAAACTACTAAAAATATTACCTCTCATTCCAAATACCGGAGCAATTTAAAAGTTAATCCTGCATTGTTTCAAGGCTCCTTCACAGATATATCTGTCAAACATCACTCAGGTCTCACTCATTGAGCAATAGACACATTTATTTGGAAGACAATCTCTTCTGGAACTCCATAATTGATACTTATTTGCTGTGTGGATCAAAGGGCTAGGCAACACCCTATAAAAAGTGCCACAGCTCACCAGCCTCCCCAGTTGCTTCTCCATTTCACTGCACAAGGGTGCCAATGAAAGATATTGCCAGGTGGTTGATCCTAGATGGGAGCTTAGGGTCTTCTCAGCTCCTGCCTTAGGTTATGTTGGAGAGTGCAACTTGGAAACCACCTCTAGGGTAGTCTTCAATATGCAGTCCCTGAAAAAAGCACCAGTTGGAAGAGTGCATGTGATGTTAACTGCACATTTGATGTTGAACTTTTCCCTTTTTGCAGGGTTACCCAAAACTTTTTGCCTTCCATCTCCATTTTTCTCACCTTCTTTGTGTTGGCTTTAGGATTCTGGGCACTTTACCACTGCTAATCAGTGCTAACATTCATGTGCTCTCTCCTCTAAATAAGGTATGATTGGTTCACACCTGTTTGGCATATTTGATTTACTTGTAAGTCCCTTGTAAAATGGTATGCCATATAACCAGGGCCTGTAAATTAAATGCTACTAGTGGGACTGCGGCATTGATTGTGCCACCCACAGAAGTAGCCTTTGAACCCTGTCTCAGGCCAACCACTGTGGTACCTGTGTGTGTAGTGTACTGCCACTTGGCATTTAAAACCTACTTATCAAGCCTTAAACTCTTTTATTACACATAGGCAACCCCTATGGTACGCTCTAGGTAGCCCTATGGGTACAGTGCTGTGTAAATAAAAGGTAGGACATATACTTTTATTTTTGCATGTCCTGGTAGTGACAGTCTATTTGCTGCTGTGAGGCGTGCTTCTCTCATAGGTTAGCATCGGGAATTCCCTTATACCATTTCAAGTGGTAAATCCTCCTTACTTGTGAAGTTGGATTTCGCATTACTGTTTTAAAAATTCCACTTCTAGAAAGTGGGCATTTCTCTGTGCTCATAAGTCTGTGTGCTTTGCAGACTGTCTCCAATCCGCGTCTGGCCTGGGTGACAGCTACACTTTGTGCACACTTTCCAGACAGCTACAACACAGGAAGGGCTGGGTATGACATAGGATACACCTGCATTCACCTGCATATTGATAGTCTTCCTGGACTGGGAGAGGGAAAGGTTGTTCACACTTTACATTTGTATAGGTTGTGCTCTGCCCTCACACATAGGGCTGATTTACCCTCTACTGATCATCTGGAGCGAGGGCTGGACTAAAAGGGATTGTTGCACACTTCTAAGGTTTCCTTTGAAGTCACCCCTTCATCAGAGACATTTTAGAGTATAAGTATTGAGGCTCTGACCTCATGTTTTTACACACTGTGTGTGACTTTAAATCAGACACAGTTGGCTCTACAAACTGCATTTTGCCAGAGGACTGCTGTGCTGCCAGGAGGAATGGCCTTTTGGACTGCTTGCTTTGTGTATTGCCCTGCTGCCTGCAGGGCTGCTGCAGACACTGCCACTCTGCATTTGAACTTTATTTGCTGGCCTGCCTGGCCCCAAATGGTGATGAGTCCGAAGCCCTTTATGGCTTCCCAGATCACATCTTTCTGAATGAAAGAAACAAGACCGCCCATGAGTGAAGCTTAGGATGACTGCACTAATCCCCTGCTCAACCACAGTGCCACTGGTGGGGATTCGCTGGACAGAAAGATGTGACCTGGGAAGCCACAAAGGGCTCCGGACCCATCACCATTTGGGGAGATAGTCTACTTCTCCCTCCATGGGAGAGCAAGATCATCAGCAGAGGCTTCTGCACCCAATGTTTATGGAGCGTTCTAACATGCATCTTTTGCAAAGTTTATCTGGCATTGCTAATGTTTTAACTTTATTTCAAGTGACATAGTTACAAGTGTATTCACTCAAGTGTGTTCACTGTTATATTTAACCATTGTGTAATTCACACACATTTTTATGGATTTATATTGTTTTCGAAGTTCCTGCAAGATATCTGAGTGTTCCTAATAAGGACCTGCATATCTTGCAAAATATTTATCAGTTCATGTTGTTTTGGTATTGTGTTATGTACAATATATACATCTATTTCTATATACCTCTATGTAGAGACTCTTTTGCAGTGTATTCATTGTGTTGCTGTATGAGAGCATTATGCAAATGCTGTACTCATTGGTTCTGATGATAAGCCTGACTGCTCTGTTCCAATCTACCGGAGGGTCAGCACAGGTTATCTTTGGTGTGTAACTCATTTGCCCTGATTAGAGTGGTGAGTTCTGCCTGGCTTAGGTGCCTAACTTAGCCAACCAGAAGCCATCAGGGTTCTCCCTGGATATTGTGGGAACAGATTAGAACAGTAGCACAAATATAGGCAAAATGTACCTTTACACCGCTCACAGCAGGCTCCTCTTTGCTTCACTACCAATGCACAATCTTTCGAGATCACTGGACACCTCTCTCGTTTGCACGTCACTTCCTGATTCTATATAAGGAAAGAGAGGAAATGTTATTAGGTCTTGACGCTTTGTGGATTAAGAGAAGGAAGTCGTTGTCACTCTTGTAACCTGATAAAAAATTACTGTTACTCAAAGCTACATTTTCATAGTCTCTATTTAATGGTGTTTTCTACCCAGAATTCAAGTATGATGCAACAGATACTTTTTGCAAAGATTATTAAAACCACAAGCTACTTAAAAACATATCTGCACATTATACAACTTCTATTAGAATACAATGCAAGGATGTATGGCTTAAGGATATCAGTTGCATGACTCACTTTGCCGAAGATGAAATGACATCACTCAAATTAAATGGAGCTAGATGGCGCATAGCAAAATGAGCTTCTGAGATTGTGTGGAACATTCTTTCAGTCTTTAACATGAAAAGTAATACAACTACTTCACACGGGATCAATTTAAAATAATACAACTGCAACCAGAATCTTGTTTCTAAGCATTCCTTGTACAGAATTTTATAGGAATATAATGGATCTCAACATATATAATTGTTAAACCCGTTTATCGCAGGAAACTTCTTCCTGTGACTCTGGGAGAAGTGGGTGTGACAAATTAAGAAAACACAACACTACACTATACTAAACGTATATGATTCCAGTGTCTAAGGTCCAGTATTTGACTTTTTCCGATAACTAAGTGCATTTCCAAACGCGGTTTAAATATGTAAAAATTAGGAGGTGAAATAATTTCTTGTGCATGTGCAAAACATGCAACTTAAGTCAGACAGCATTTTTTGGGGTCAGGCAGTTATCAGTAACTCAGTTGGAACAATCTGTTCAGGAAACGTGTGCTTTTTCAGAACATGAGTATTCATAATGAGCAAACAATGCCAGAAATCCTATTTTCAGGGCACACAAAACAATGTGTGTAAACTAAGACACTTTAAATTTAAGATAATAGCACTAAAAAGTTCATAAAATTGGAATTCAAACAAATGAAGCATAAGAATAGAACAATAATGTTTAAACATATAATTTCCTAAGGAGTGTATGTCCTCAATAAAAGTAAACAAAGTTAAAAGAGTTCTAATGACCACTACCAGTTATGTCTCTTGTTTCTGTGATTAATTCAAGGTCCTTATTACAAATGGGCTAGTTTATTATGAGCCCTGTTTAGGAAGGTATCGGTAATAAGTGTATTACAAAGTATACTGCACCTGGAAATTGTCTGGTGCAATAAAGGCTGCATCCCTTTAATTTTCACACATAGGTTGACCATGAGGATCAAATATCAACCAAGCAATTTGCATAGGATTTGCGGACACGAGATCAAGCTTTTCAGGCTCAGAATGATAAAAATAGTCCTTTTTTGAAAGACTGCATCTTTCCAAGAGACACTTTCATCAGGTTCAGGTAAATAGGCGTGGAGTGATATAGTTTTGAAATGACTAATACTTGAACCAGTACCTTTAGATGAACAATTGGGAGATATGACCAGACCTTAGACAGAACCTAGAAATTCGAACGTGTGGTTTAAAGGTCAATACCAATAAAAATGTCATTTGACTATCAAAATTTCCACATAAAGTCCATACTGATTGCATTGGAATTGTTGGCAGCCCATTTGTGTCATAAGTCACAGCAGCAAACCGGTATCCTCCTTTCTTTTCAACAATAGAACCTAGGTTTTATCACTGCTATGTCATAAACAATGTATTTTCATCCAGCTCTTGTCCACCAAAAAGTAGTCTGTCACTTTAGACACTTTATCATCACATATCCAACAGGTGTTTATATGGGTGCATACTTTGACAAAGTATGTAGTAACAGTAGATATCATTTGAATAACTGAACCAGAGCTCCAAAATTAAAAAAAAGATATCTCCCAACTTTACATCCACCCCAAACTGAGCAAGAGGAAACAGTGCACAAAGCAGAATGAAGCAAATAGCAAAGTCCTTGGGCACACACTTCAATACACTTTAGAGCCAGATTTATCAATTATGATGCACTACTTTTCTTGCACCCACCATTGGGCCCCCAACCACACCAGGTGTGAGACGTATTTACAATATGGTGCATCATGGCGCATGTTAGGACATAAGTGTCAATATTTCGGACACTATTGTGGGACTTTGCAGGATTAGCGCCATATATTATGGAGCTAATCCTGCAAGGTAAAGGGAGGCCCATTGAAAGTAATGGGCACGCTTGCTCTGAGCAGACATTCAAAATTACGCTAAAATGGTGCAGTGAAATGTTGTACATTTCACTATGGCATTTGTACAGGCCTCCCTGCAGAGGAACGCCCCTATTGCATACATTATGCCTGGCACTATCTATTATAATCCATAACTGAACAGTATTTTATATTTGTCTTTTCTAACCTTGCCTACCAATATTAAATATGACTTATCTGTCAACGATATGAAGAAGAATCAAAAAAATTTCAACAGACCAATCAGACCACGAGAATTCCAGAACCTTCAAGGATCCCCAGATTCAAAAGTGCTAGAAACCACAGACACTGTAAAAATGCACTAAAACAGTTCATGGCACTGAATAGCGTGAATGGCCTGGACATTTTGATACCATGTCTTTACAGCTGTTTAGGAATTATACATTTTTCTTGAAGAAGGAAATGGAGAGCTTGAATGTTGGCAATAAAGCTCAACTCATCGCTTCCATGCAGGGATGGAAATCAAAAATCAGAGTAGTTCCCACGCTTCGCAATGGTACTGGTGATCATGATGAAGTTGAAGGATCCAAGACTTCTGTAGACATAGTAGATAGTTTCATTCTGAACTTAGATGCCTTTTGTGGTCAGCATTTGTGGATCAGGGAAAGGATTTTGAGTTTGATCCTGACTCAGATAGGAACTAGAGGAATTCCTTAAAGATCGAAGGTATTGGTTGTTTTAGGCACGGAATCAAACTCAGTGTCTCTAGACCATGCCTCCATCTAATTGTGACTCACTTTACTCTGCTTCCTGCTCCGGAATATCTGATTTTGCACTTGCAAAAATGAGATGTGAATTGATAAACATGATTGACGTCAAACTATTTTAGAAGGACACAATAAATCATGCAAGTGTAATTTTCAATGTGACTCTTAATGGCCTGTGATAGACCATACGTTCTCCTCACAGTAATTAAGACTTATGAAGAACCTTTTTTTCAAATGGAGTGTCTACTCTGCCATTTTGCAATAATAACATATGTTACATTTACCTAACGTACTGGTACTTCTTGTATCTGTGTCGAAAGGACGGAAGATTGAGACAACCCTGTAAGTATTCGATGATGTGATTTTTAAACTTACACTGAAACTTCTGCATCATATACTTTCTGAGATATGAAGTGATATTTTCATTTAGATGTGTTTTAATGTAAACTGCGGATTACAGTTTATCCACTGTAAATCAATGTTCTTAATTTAAATATAATTTAAACGCAATTGAATGGAAAATGCATACGTAATGTTTAGGGACACACGGAAAAAATACTGGCTTGTTTTTCACATTTCGTCATAAGAATCACAATTGAACCACAGCTACCCATGTACAGTTCATTAAAATGTACTAGCAGTCATTGGCAGTGTCAGCATATCTACATTAGATTATTCTAAATTATATGTGCCAGATGACATCAATAACAATGATGATGTCACATAATTTTCTTATGCAGTATAAATCTGGAGTGCTTAAAAAGTCAAACTGTTCTCTTTCACTTTCTGTGCAGAAAGTTTCACTATGATGAAAGTCTATTAAGCAGGAATCCATGAGCTCAAATGAACCCTTTTTAGGGATGACCTGGGTCACCTTAGTCCATTACAGCAACATCAGGTGTTCCAAGACCTTAAACCATGGCACACTGTGCAGGTCCAAGTCATATAAATCTCCAGCTACAACCCATTACCAAATAAATAAGACACATGATGGATCACAAATGACCAGCTACCATTGCAGGCAATGGCAACAAATCAACTGCCTCGGGAGTGAAAAAAGAATTTTAAAAAGTTCTAAGCAGAATAATTTATAACCATGAACGATTTTCCAGAGAAAGCTATAAAAGCAAGGGAAACGCATTAATAGTATAAAGACAATATCTTTCCAAGCATAGGATACCAGCCATCACCATGTAAATCTGGCTTTATCAGGCTGCTTCTGAGGCTCCGCCATTCATACAGAATAGGACGTTGTTTCTTTGGTTGAGTCGGTTTTGCAGAGTTGAGACTGAAATCTAGTGAAGGTTATCCTCAAAAGAACCTTTATAAAATCTAAATAATGTATAATAAATAGTTTATTTACACTGTCAAGGGTTGAAACCCATACGACTGAATGAGCTTAAGGTAGAGCCACATAATTTAAATAAATGATGTCTTATTCTTTGAGTAAGTGTGTCCTTTGCTGGGTAGCCACTATCCCAGTGATTCAAGGTAAACAGTGCAACAGCTTGCAGGTCCATAGTATCTGTTTTTTTGTTTTAAACTGTACTTTTGGTTATTATTTCCGATTGATTATTTTATTGTTATTTCTTTATGGTGGAAATAAATAAATACATCCGAATATTGTGATGTGATTTTTTAAAACTTTGGGTGTTCTTCATTCATTAAAATATTCAGTCCATTGGATATATCTTTCATTGTTAGGCTAAACATGCATGTGTTTAGCCACCTAATGAATGTAACATTGCTCTATAAACGCCTAAGTGGATGGATGCGGCCCAGTTTCATTGTGGCATGGGACTGTAGTCCAAAAAGGCCACTTCAAGGGCAGGACAACACTCAGGATGGATCAGTCTGAGGAAATCACACGGATCTTCCAAAAGGGTGATTATCACGCTTACCAGGACAAATGATTAGGCATCAGTAGCCATGGATGGCTGCCACTAGTGATCATTAGAGTGCAATTGATCAGCAGGATCATCTACAAAAGAGAACTCTATTGTGATTTTAATGTTATGCTTCTGGGGAAAGATTTAGGAGTATGAAAATTCTTTCCGCGTGTGAATACAAATGTGTTAGTGGTCTTGTTTCTTTCCTGATTTAAGGGCCGATACACACAACGTTTTGATCTTAACTATGTGTTACTTACTGTTTGTAATTCAGAAACGAGTCAGGCATAATACATACCTACTCAGAAAAATATGTGTGAATCGTGTTCCAACAGTTTTTAATTATCACATTCAGAGCCACGCACTTTATGTTGAACAACTGAAAGTGGGGCTTACTCTTCCTTATTCGTGTAGATCAGGAGAATGAAGCGATCACTGTATAGGTCGTTTGACATCTGTGTGGGTATGTGTGTGTTATCACTGCTGTATTCTGGTAACTGGGCAGAGCTGTTGCCCTTCGAATTCAATTTAAAAAGCCACATTCTTGTGACGTTCTTGGTGTTGTTACTGCAGTTTTCCTGTCGGTGAGGGGAGCTGTAGAAACACAACAGATTGGGAAAGACATGTCCAGTTAAATTTCCCACCACCTAGCTCATTAAAGAGCTGTGTTGATACAGCACTGGGGAGAGGAACTGCCACTTCATATTTTCTGCCCACCTGACTGATTCAAGGAGCTGAGCTGAAGCATCATTGTTCATGGGATCACTATTGCCACTCTGCTGGTGAGTGGAGAGCAAAAGGCTCTGCCTCTTTAAATGTCCTACCCAGCAATAGTTAACTTAAAAGGCCACTGTTATGAAGCATTGATGGTGTTTTGGCAACCGTTTTACTGCTGCTATGGGTAGATAACGAAAACCATGGAAGGGAAGAGGCCACTGATCATTTAAAGTTGTTGCATGCCTGGCTAAGTTAAAAATCCGCTCTGGTATGATTCGTTAGCGGAGCATTGGTACCACATACAAAGAGTGGTAAGCTCAGTTTCAAAGAGCCACAAACTAGGTTGTCTCAACAGGACAATAGGTTGAAAAGATAAAAGTCACACACTTTATGGTCTACGATCCTCTGGTGAGGCATGGAGTTTCTGGAGATGGGAGACTCGAAAAAGGCCAGAATTAGCTGAGCGTTATCTGTTTTAAGTGTCAAACATGGCTGCTGCAAAATATGGCTTGGGTTCCTCAGTGACCTATGCTGAAAAGGACACTGCTGGGTAATTCTGTGCCTCTAATGACTGGGTGCATTTAGTCATGTTACCCATCCTAAAAAATGCACAGAGATAACAAAGCGCAGATGCCAATTATACGAACATTATTGAGCCTACAAATAAATATTGGTAGTAACAGAAGTGCTTTCACTGTCACCCAGTGAATAGGACTTGAACAGAAAAAAGAAAAAAAGAATAACTTTTGCCAGTGTGTGAATGGTTTTGCATTCTAAATTTGTAACACAGTTCATCAGTAGAGCTGCCAGATTAAACACATTTCTGTGTTAAGGTATGATGGACTCCTCACCTGAAGATACTCCTACATTGTCCATACATTCACAGCCATGACTCCTGACTCTGGCATTGAAGAACAAGCATTAGCAAAGTTAATTGATGTTGCTTTTCCAACGGTATTAATTCGCCCCTATGGGCTTTGTGAAGCTCTTATAACTGAACCAGCATTGGCAAAGCTAATAGTGATGTCCATCTTGGAGCAGGAGAGGGGTAGAGGTGGAAGGAGGAAAGATGGGGAGAAGGGGACAAAGCCGGGGAAAGGTAGAGAAAGCTGGGGTCGGGGGGGTCAAGGAGGGCAAAGAGACCGAGTAAGAGTGAAAATTACACTGAACTGCAGCAGTGTTCAGTGTAGCACACTTGGAAGGAGAGTGCAAGGAGAGAGATGGGTTGGGGAGACTGAAGGAACGAGAGAAACAGAATGAGTGCACTCTATGTGTAGAGACAACAGGAGTAAGAAGCAGGATATGGACTTCTAAGGACCGTGAAACAATACCTGTAAGTAAAAAACTGAGAAAATGATTCCATTACATCAGCAGTGGAAGAATACACCCTAGCCAGTGAAATGTGAGGGTAACAAAGTGATCAATGAGTAGGACAAACACAAAAATAGGGAAGAAACACATCCAAAGAAAATCAGGGAGGAGACAGAAAATAATATCATCCGATCAAGAGAAGGGTCTACCCTTAAGCCCTCTCTATGTAGTACTGTTTGCAATGTTTTATGACAGACAGCTGAAGCTGCTTGTAATAATACGTGGAAAAAGAATAATATCAAACTTTTCAGGTGCAACACGTATGAACAGTGGTAGATGTCCAATATAATGGAATGCTAGGACGGGGATGGGAGCAGGAGTCTTAAAACCATTCATAGAAGTCAATGGATAATGTGACAAAGCACCTGGGAGCTTGCAAAGGTAACCCTAAAAGACTGCCTTAAAATTAGGAGATATAGTTACTGAGCAAGTGGGAGGGTAGCTCCTATGTTAACTCTTATTGTGTTACAAGGAGTTATTTTCAAAGCATTAATGAAGATTTTGATATGAGGGCACTCATGTCCCCCTCCAACAAAGTCTCTATTCACCCTTGTTCTGCCTATCACACGGAGCAGTTGCTGAGCCTCTCAGGTATGAGGATGTGACGTAATGGCCTGAGCTGCTGACTTCAGAACTGGAGAATTCGATTTACGTGTCTGCGACGTCTCAACCTGTGAGTCTGAGCAAATTACGTAATCTGCTTGTGCACACAATTGAGTGCCTTGACACACTCACAGGTCATTTGCCATGCTTTACAAATCATGGATTTATTTATTTTTGCCATCCGAGTTGTTTGACAGTTTCTTTTTCCAAAGGATCTAAGGGCCAGATGCATCATGCATTTTTGCGATTGCAAATGGCCCAATCGAGCGGTTTGTAATTGCAAAAATGCATTTTGGTATGTATGAATTCCAATTTGCGATTCTGTAACTTGTTACTGAATCTCAAATTTGAATTGCGTCTACATACCGATTCAGTATTAGGGAGGGGCATGTCAAGGGCGTCCCTTCCTAATACCGAATCGCAACAATATGTAGGAATGTTTTGTGACAAAATATCCACATTTTCCTACCTACTTCAAGTAGGTGGTAACCCATTTGCAAATGGGAAATGATCCCCAAGGGGGCCCTTCCCCTTTGCGAATGCATGCAAAAACATTTTTTAAGAGCAGGCAGTGGTCTCATAGACCACTGCCTACTCTTAAACAAGCATTTGCAATGCAAACGGTCTAGCGTTTGCTTGAGCTATTAGTATTGTAAACTCCGAACCTGACTTTTCTTGCCACATAAATTGAAAATGAAAATGAACCAGTTTCACATAACTAACTGGACTTTTTTTGCGTTATAAACTGAAAAGTAAAAGTTTCACATAAGCAAGCTGAAGGCCACCATCAGTGAAAAGCAGACACACAAACGGAAATAACAGTTCACTCGTAGTGAAACCTATCGGCAAAAGTGCAATTATCTATGTAACAGGGTCGATGTCATGCAAAGCGATAGACTTTTGCCAAACGAGATCGCGCTGCTGAGAAACCGGATGGAAAACAGCAAGCCTCGTATGTTTTCAGTACTTGGTCGCTACGCTCGAGGAGGGCTAACCACCAGAAAAGGCATGACGTATGCATGCCTTCCACTAATGAAATGAAAGACACTGATGTGACATGGGTGTGGTTTGAGGACCAAAGGGAGATATCAACATGGAACGGATCGCTTTGCGCTCGCCCGTAAAAATGAAAAGAAATGTTTCATTTTTCTGTTTTTTAACGCATCCCATTTTCCTTTAAGGAAAACAGGTTGCAGTAAAAAAAAAAGAAAAAAAAAAGATTGCTTTATTTAAAATCAGTCAGAGACATGGTGCTCTGCCGAGCCTAACAGGCCACCATCCCTGTGATTAGAGCCATTCAATATGGGTCGCAAATTGCGACCTACCTCATGAATATTAATGAGGTAGGTTGATCTGCAAGCCATTGGGAATCACTAAATAAAACTCCTGGAGTTTCATACATTGAAATAGCGATTCCGTAATTGAGAGTCACAGATAATCGCAATTAGGTAATCGCTAACAAGTAAACAGACAGATAATCAGACATGGAGGCCCTTAATCAACGATAGCTCTTCATAACTCTGTTGTTCATTACACAGCATGGAATTTATGTGATCCCTGAGACAGGTGAGAGGCAGCTCTGCTGTGTGAATCAGATGAAAAGTACTTTAACTGTCTGCAATGAATGATTGATCTGGCAAAACTGAGGAATAGCTTTGCTGTGTATGGCAAGTGGGAGATAGCTGTGCTCACTGTGGCAATCCAGGCATTATTGTGCTGGGGTAGGTAGGACCTGTACACAAGGATGTATGTTAAAATATTGCATAAAAAACACGAATATCGCTTTCAAAACTATAGTCCCATTGGGAATAGACAGTCTATCAAAAACGAAAATGGGGCAATATTTTTGTAAGTGATATTTAAGACACAATTTATTTCACAAAATATTTTGCTGTCATGTTCTAGTACTACATTATTCACAAAGTACCAAACATTTGCAAACCGGACTTACAATACGTGAGCAATGCAAATGTATGCAGAGACAATGAACAAATATAGTTTCCACATTAAATCAAGAAGAGGTTCTGCAGAAAACCTTGTGTTATCTGACATGCAAGGGGACCTTATGTATAACTAGGGTTACAAACTGCATGAGCAGAGAATGCAATTAATTCGGAGGTGCGATCATGTAGTAAGTAATAACGAACATATTAGAGGCCTGATTAGGAATGCCTCCTTAAATTACAACTCCTTAATCAACGTCTCTTTCTGCAAGGGGCCCTTCCCCTTTGCGAATGCATGCAAAAACATTTTTTAAGAGCAGGCAGTGGTCTCATAGACCACTGCCTACTCTTAAACAAGCATTTGCAATGCAAACGGTCTAGCGTTTGCTTGAGCTATTAGTATTGTAAACTCCGAACCTGACTTTTCTTGCCACATAAATTGAAAATGAAAATGAACCAGTTTCACATAACTAACTGGACTTTTTTTGCGTTATAAACTGAAAAGTAAAAGTTTCACATAGCAAGCTGAAGGCCACCATCAGTGAAAAGCAGACACACAAACGGAAATAACAGTTCACTCGTAGTGAAACCTATCGGCAAAAGTGCAATTATCTATGTAACAGGGTCGATGTCATGCAAAGCGATAGACTTTTGCCAAACGAGATCGCGCTGCTGAGAAACCGGATGGAAAACAGCAAGCCTCGTATGTTTTCAGTACTTGGTCGCTACGCTCGAGGAGGGCTAACCACCAGAAAAGGCATGACGTATGCATGCCTTCCACTAATGAAATGAAAGACACTGATGTGACATGGGTGTGGTTTGAGGACCAAAGGGAGATATCAACATGGAACGGATCGCTTTGCGCTCGCCCGTAAAAATGAAAAGAAAATGTTTCATTTTTCTGTTTTTTAACGCATCCCATTTTCCTTTAAGGAAAACAGGTTGCAGTAAAAAAAAAAGAAAAAAAAAAGATTGCTTTATTTAAAATCAGTCAGAGACATGGTGCTCTGCTGAGCCTAACAGGCCACCATCCCTGTGATTAGAGCCATTCAATATGGGTCGCAAATTGCGACCTACCTCATGAATATTAATGAGGTAGGTTGATCTGCAAGCCATTGGGAATCACTAAATAAAACTCCTGGAGTTTCATACATTGAAATAGCGATTCCGTAATTGAGAGTCACAGATAATCGCAATTAGGTAATCGCTAACAAGTAAACAGACAGATAATCAGACATGGAGGCCCTTAATCAACGATAGCTCTTCATAACTCTGTTGTTCATTACACAGCATGGAATTTATGTGATCCCTGAGACAGGTGAGAGGCAGCTCTGCTGTGTGAATCAGATGAAAAGTACTTTAACTGTCTGCAATGAATGATTGATCTGGCAAAACTGAGGAATAGCTTTGCTGTGTATGGCAAGTGGGAGATAGCTGTGCTCACTGTGGCAATCCAGGCATTATTGTGCTGGGGTAGGTAGGACCTGTACACAAGGATGTATGTTAAAATATTGCATAAAAAACACGAATATCGCTTTCAAAACTATAGTCCCATTGGGAATAGACAGTCTATCAAAAACGAAAATGGGGCAATATTTTTGTAAGTGATATTTAAGACACAATTTATTTCACAAAATATTTTGCTGTCATGTTCTAGTACTACATTATTCACAAAGTACCAAACATTTGCAAACCGGACTTACAATACGTGAGCAATGCAAATGTATGCAGAGACAATGAACAAATATAGTTTCCACATTAAATCAAGAAGAGGTTCTGCAGAAAACCTTGTGTTATCTGACATGCAAGGGGACCTTATGTATAACTAGGGTTACAAACTGCATGAGCAGAGAATGCAATTAATTCGGAGGTGCGATCATGTAGTAAGTAATAACGAACATATTAGAGGCCTGATTAGGAATGCCTCCTTAAATTACAACTCCTTAATCAACGTCTCTTTCTGCATGGGTCCCAGATGCAAAGGGTTCAATAAGGTAAACGCACTCAGGATTTGTACCTCTTTAAATCTCCAAATGTTAAACCCGCTGCTGTCTAACAAGGAAAATATGCCTGATAAACAATGGGACATGTGGATTTTCGTGCAGAAATTTCTAAAATATGCATGTTATGTCCCTTTTTAGGGGCAAACTCAGAATTGGTGCTGTTTATCACACCTGGTTAGTTCTGAAACCGGGGCCTCAGATCATTAGATCTTACTGGGTATAATAAATAGCACACAATCCCCGGGGGCACTAGTAATCGAGGCGTAGGTGGGACTTCAGAAGGAGATCTTCACTTGAGTGTGCTGTTTACGCGAGCATCTTCAGTAACTTTTGGGTGGCGAATTATACATCTTTTACACGGGAATAATGCAGCATAAATGCACTATTAGATTCTCACGCTGACTTAACTGTTCTTTAGGCCAGTCACTGTTTGCACACCTTTAGTGTGCTGAGGAACCAATTGATGGTGATGATGTAATACTGTCACACGAACAAAAAGGATCAATTCTAATATTGGTAAAATATAGATTCAGAGGCATTCTCTAAAAACACAGCACACAATTATTCACAACAACATTAAGGTTCTAGCAAGCAAAACAACGGTACATAGTTTATGTGTCACACATGTATTCACTTATCAAAAATGTGTATCATCTTCACCGTTCTAAAATAGTAGTAGTTGCAGTACTAGTTGTACTGATAATAATAATAATAATAATAATCATAGTAGTAATACTGCATCTTCGATACGTTCTTGGGGTTGAAGAATATGTCCTTTCTATTGCTTTTTGCAATACACGTGAAATGGTTCCTTCTACATACCAATGGCCATTTATTAAAGCTGAGCATGTGAAGAGTTGATACAGGTGAGTCTAAATAGACTCATATACAGTGCATCTTAATGGTTATCGGTATGCTTTGCAACTATAAAAAATGCACAGGCAATAAAGTTAAAATACAAAATTAAATTTCACAAGAAAATGAAAAAACAGATCTTTAGTCTAAAAGGACCTTTTGTGTTCCTATTTCAATTACAGGATCCAGTCATTAAGGGCCAGCTGTAAGACATTTTTGTTTCGCAACTCACTATTTGCGTTTTTTTGAGAATCGCAAATTGCGAGTTGGAAACAAAATGTACAACAGTATCAACCACACTGTTTGTGATTCGCAAATGGGTTGCAAGGGACATGCCTCATCAATATTCATGAGGCAAGTCGCAATTTGTGACCCCTTTGGGAATACCCGCAGTCACAGGGATGGTGGCCTACTGGAGTCAGCAGTTCACCATGTCTGTGACTGCTTTTTAAATAAAGCAGTTTTTTTTCTTCCACATGCAGCCTGTTTTCCTTAACGGAAAATGGGATGCATTTCAAAAATAAAAATGAAATGTTGCAGTTTAATTTTTTCAGAGTACGCAATGGTCCGCCTGCTCTGAAAAAATGTGGGCTCCCCCATTCACAAAGGGGAAGGGGTCCCTTGTGGACCACTTCCCATTTGCAAATGGGTTTCCTCCAATTTGAAACTGGTGGTAACTGTGATTGCTTTGCGAGAGCATTCACGGTCACAAAACAATCATACATGGACCTGCGAGTCGCAATTACGAAGGGACAACCATGGAATGCTCCTTCCTATTTGCAAGTTACAATCCCTATTTTGCGAGTTGCTAACAGGATACTGACTTGCAAAATAGGTATAGTACATCCAACAAGCCCATTCTACGGTCGCAAAAGGCGAATTTCGCACCTTGCAACTGAAAAATCGCCTCTTACATCTGGCCCTAAGTGTCTCTCTCTGGTGGTCTTTTCCACATGGCAGCAATCAATTAGCTGACTATGAGTGGTTGATTAGAGAGCAGAACATCAAAATCAAGAATTGTTAGTTATTAGTCACATTCATGACTGAAGGATCATTGTAGTGTGTGCCCCTTTGCAGTCTTCTACATCATTGGTAAAGGCGAAAGCAGAGTGCTTCGTGCTTGCACTGCACCAACTCTTAACATTTCATCTAATGTCTCTTTGCTTTCTGCTTCTTTACAGCGCATTACATGATACGTTCTTCTGAAATGGATAAAACATCACAGACAGTTGAATTGTCTAAAGCATCAAGCACACAAAATAACTAAAGTTCCAGGTATTCCTTTTAGGTTTCACGACTACTGGTGCCTCTACCATTGAATTCTTTATATACTCTACAAGTCATTGGTTCAGCCTCCTCCAGCCATTGACTTCTTTTGCTTAAAATAATGTCAGTAACATCTAGGATCAGCCTACAGGAGTATTTCAGTCTTGTCTTCATTCTATTGATTATTAGGACAATGTAGAATGAGTGACAGACTATTTTACATGGGAAAACTAGACTCTTTCGTTATCTGAGCTGTGCACTGTATGCACAAACCAATCCTTTTTAATGGCTTGCACTTCAGCAGTCATTTTTTATTGCCTTTACCACCATACGAGTAACAAGACTATTAAATTTGCCAATGCTTGTTAAAAATAATACATCAAGCAGCTTGTTTGCTATGCAATGTAGATTTTTATAGTGCGCTGATCATCCCTAAGTGTCTCCAGACACGTGACACTAGGTAGGTGCTGATTTGACTGGAGTTAACGAAAGAGCCAAGCCTTCAGCTTCTTGCAGAATTCGAGGAGCAAGCCAGAGGACCTGATGTGGTGGGGGAGGTTGTTCCAGCCTTTGGGGCGATTTGTGAGAAGGCGTAACCTCCTGCTCTATTCTTGTGCATGCAGGGATATGTGCAAGTGAGAGACTGGCTGAGTGGGGGCGCCGGAGGGAGGGGTTGGTGGAAGTGGATATGTGTGTTGAGGTAAGTAGGGCTAATGTTGTGTACAGCCTCATAGGTGTGTGTGAGGAGTTTGAACTGAGTGCCTTTGTGTATAGGGAGCAAGTGGAATTCCTTGAGGTGTGGAGTTGTGTGGATGTGTTGGCGAGGTTGCAAATGAGTCTTGCTGTGGTGTTCTAGATTGCTTTGGAGTCTGTTCAGGAGCTGGTTAGTGATTCCGATGTAGAGTGCATTGCTGTTTTTCAGTCTGCTTGTTATTAGAGCTTGTGTGACTGTTTTTCTTGTGTTTTCCAGTAGCCATTTGAAGACTTTATATAGCATCATCAGGTGGAAGCAGGTGGATTCAACTCCATTGACTTGTACTATGATGTCCAATATTTCATCCAGGATGATTCCCAGGGTTCTGGCAAGGGCAGTAGGGTTTGGGGCATGTCTGAGGTCTACCAGCCATGAGATAGAGTCCCATAAGGTGGTTTTGCTTCTGAAGATCACCACTTTGGTTTTGACCTTGAGGCAGTTGGACCTCATCCACATGGCTACTGTGGTCATGCAGATGTTGTAGTTGGTCTTGGTCATGGGAGTCTTGACTGAAAGGGAGATTGTGAGTTTGATGTCATTTGCGTAGGTGAGGATGTTGATGTTCTGTGATCTGATGATGTCAGTCATTGGTGTCACGTGGATGTTGAACAGGGCTGGCCTTGAGGTACTCCACTGATAATAATACTGGCTTCTGATGTGTGTGGGTAATGTTGACTTTCGGTGTTCTTCCCATGAGGAAGAAGCAGATCTAGTTGAGGGCAGAGCCTTGAATGCCACCTTGTGCAGTCTTTTGCTCATGGTGGAGTGGGAGACGATGTTGAAAGCAGCTGAAAGTTCAAGCAGGATGAGGGCTGCTGATTCTCCTTGGTCGAGGAGTATCCTGATGTTGTCTGTGGCTGAGATGAGTGTGGTGTATGTGCTGTGGTTTGGTCAGAATCCGGATTGTGAGATGTCTAGAAGTGGGTGTAAGGTGAGGTAATTGGTGAGTTGCCTGTTTATGGCCTTCTCCATGATCTTGGTCGGAAAAGTTAACTGGGAGATTGGTCAATACTTTCCTAGTGGAGTTAGATCTGCTGAAGGTTTCTTAAGCAGATCGTTTGACATGTTTCCAGGCATCTTGGAAGGTGGCAGTGGAGATGGAGTTATTTAGAATGTGGGTGAGTGTTTACTTGGTAGAATGGGTGATCATGTGGAAGATGTGGTGATGGTCTTACAGGCAGCCAGAGTGCTTCCGGTGTGGTGGGTTGGTAGGTTGGTGGTGAGGCTGTGAGGGACTGGTTGAGGGTCGAAGTTATAGTAGATGCTTCATATTTTGTTGTTGAAGAAGTCGGATGGTCTGTCACACATGTTCTGTGAGGAGGTGATGTTGTTTGAGGAGGCAGAGGGTGTGGAGAAGTCTTTGACGATCGCGAATATTTTATTGTTGCTGTTGGTGCTGTTCTCTATGCATTCGACTACGGCCTTCTTCATGTTTTCTTGATCTGGCAGTGGTATCATCTTTCAGTAGCTCTGAAGGTATCCTTGTTGGTTTATTTTTGACTGGTTCTCCATTTCGTCTGTATCTGTTTGCAGTGTTGTTTTGTTACTCTGAGTTTTTCTAAGTACCAGTTAGCCTTCTTTTTGGCTCTTTAGTGGTGGCTGTGTTTGAGGGGTGCCAGGGACTTGGTGCAGTCAGATGACCAATTGTTGAGTTGGTCTGTGTTGATGTTTATGTTTCTAGTGAGGATGGGTCTAGCCTTGCGTAGGGCGTGGGCCTAGTATACTACTGTGTTTTGGTCCAGGTGCAGCTAGTCTGGCTGTGTTGGTGGTGTCTTGAGGTGGGGTGATTATCTGGAAGTGGATAATAAAGTGGTCGATTCAAGTGACGGGTGCAAAGGTGGTGAACTTGACTCCATGAAGGTAGCAAAGACGGAGTTGATGGTGTGTCCAGAGGTGTGGATGGGTTCGGTGACATGCTGAGTGAGTCCAAGGATGCTGAGGCTTTCGAAGAGTGCTGTGGATCTGGCATTGGTCTGGTCTTCTAGGCGGAAGTTGAGGTCTCCTAGGGGGATGTAGGCCTTAGAGTCTAAGGAGAACAGAGGCAACAAAGGCTGTGATGTCTTGAATGAAGTATGTTTGCAGTCCAGGTGGATGGTAGGCAAGGGTTCTGTTCAGGATGTAGTTGGCTATAATTTGGAGCTTGCAGGTAAAGCATTCTCATGGAGGGAATCATGTTTTCGATGGTTGTGACGCATTTGGGAGATTCCTTGAAGATGATCGTGACTACTACTCCTGGGTTGTATTGTTGGAGTTGTCTTGCAATGTTGTATGCTTCTGGGATTGCCGTGGAGATGTCTGGGGCCTTACAAGGGGGTCAGCAAGGTTTCAGTCAAAACAAAGAGTTTCGGGCATTGTTGCTGAGCAGGTCCAAGATCTCCTGGCATGTTTGCAGAGTAAGCAAATATTGAGTATGCATGAAAGTGATTCTGGGGGTGCTAGTTTGCTGTCTCAGTGGGGTGGTGTGTTGTGGGAGGGCTGAGTGATTATAGGTGGTGCTTGTGTTGTGGGTTTAGTATTGCAAGTGAAATGGCAGTTTGTACATGAGAAGGCTTCATGTGTGATCTGTTATACGGAAAGGCAGCAGTGGAGGGATGTATGACCAGTGCTGAGCGATCACAGGATCACAGCAGAGTACCTCTGGGGACCAGTCAGACCAGGGTTCCTGGTGCTGTCCATGATCTAGGCACAGATGGGTGCAGACAGTCTTGCCTTTGTCGCTACAGCCACCAATAAATAGGTCCTGAAGCGGAGACAGGGAATGGGGTGATGGGCGGTGCTTAGCAGGAGTGCAAGAGAGCAGGAGAGGAAGCAGAGGAGAAGCAGCTAAGGAGCATGGAGGGGAGGGACAGACACAGGAGGCAGGTGGCAGGAGGCAAAAAAAGGAGCGTAGCACACAGGACAAAAGGGTAGAAAAGAAGAGGAAAAGAAGGAGCACCAAGAGAGGCACAGAAGGGTGAGAGAGCTTGCAAAGAAGACATGCAAAGAGCAAAAGAGTCATAAAAGGGAGAGTTAAGAGGCTCACAAGGGTGAAAGGAAGTGGAAAGAGGCACAAAAAAGAGAACAAGTGAGCACAAAGAATCACAAAAGGGTGCAAAGAGAGTGAGAGAGTTAAGAGGCTCTAGTGGGCGAAATTGCAAGCACAAAGAGGCACAAAAGAGTGAAAAGAGAGAGATAGAGAGAGATTCAGGAGAGAGTGAGAAGAGAGTGTGTGAGGAGCATGGAGGATGAGATGGGAGCCGGTAAGTGCAGAAGCCGGGTCCACAAGGATCTTGACCGGTAAGAGGACTGGTCCCGGTAAATCAGGGCCTAAGCGCTGCAGACACCATTAAGTAGGTCCTCGGAGGCGTTGGGACACTGGGCGCTGGGTCGGGCTTAGTAGGACTGAAGAAAAGCTGGAGAGGACCAGGAAAAAGCAGGTAAGGAGCATGTGGAAGAGGGAGGGAGAGCAGGTGGCGAGAGGCCAGAATGGTAGCATGACACACGGGGCAAAAGGGTAGAAAGGAAGAGGACAAAGAAGAGGCACCAAGAGAGACAAAGAAGGGTGAAAGAGCAAGCAAAAGAGGGATGAAAAGGGTGAATAGTAGAGCAAAAAAGTCAAGGGGAATGAAAAGCAAGCACAAAGGGGCACAAAAAAGTGAAAGAGAGAGAGTCAAGAAGTTCACAAAGATGAGAAGGGAGTGAAAGGAGACACAAAAGGGTGAGAGAGAGAGAGAGAGAGTCAATAGAGAGTGTGGGTGAGGAGCATGGAGGATGAGGCAGAAGGCTAGAGGCGCAGAAGCAGGGTCCGCAACGGCCTTAAGGTAAGTCAGGGCCTGGGTACCAGCTTCACATAATAAATTCAAAAAGTAATACAAATAATCCAGTTCACTGACAAATGCAAAGTAGAACACTCTCAGTCCTATTCACGTGCTTTCCCTATCTGATTCAAAACACAAATACAACATATTAATTTGCAGATTTTCAACGTAGCACTCGCAATTTTAACTCAGTTGTGCCAAGAAAGAGTTACAAATACTGGCATATTCTAATACGCTACCACAAAAAAAAAATCAACAATTAGAGAAGCACATTGCTAGTAGGTATTTCCTTTACCGCAACAAAGATAAAACATGAATGTATGAAGGAGCATGTGAACACACCTTTTGAATGAAGATGTGTTTAGCAAAATTAACCTGTCTAGAAATACGTTATGCAAATGCTCATTCCTTGGTCTTTATTGTAAACTCAATTTGTGTAGGAGATTCTGAATATTCCCAAATAAGAACAATAATCAAATGGCCATGCGCACAGCTGTCAACAGTGCATCAGGTGCAGTGACACCAGGGCAATGCGTGTGAGTGGTCCACTGCACCCTAAGTATAACTGGTTCTACTACCCACCCGTGGCCCAAAGGTGCCCATTTTTCTCCCTTGTTTCAATACCATGGCCCCGTTCCAGTGCCATCGCCACATTCTATTCGCAGCCATTTCTAGTCTCCTGTCTCTTCAGTTAATCACCCTCACACTGCGAGTGCAACCGAGAACTTATTTGGACCTGGTGCCCTCAACAAAGGACTTGTGCTGTTCAGTTTTCTACATAGTTGCATAAATTCCCTTACATAACTGTATTTCCCTTTCCCAGCTCGCTGGACTGTTCGAAGAACTGAACTACTTGTACTGTGCATCCGCCCATCTTTTGCAGGAGTGCTGCATGAATACTCAACATCACAGATAAAATTGCATTTTGCGTAGAGTGCTCAACATACACTTAAAAGGCCACTTTTTTTGGCATTCTATGGCAACTGGCATCTGCACTAGGTGCCATCATGAGATTGCTGTCTTAGCTCACCTTAAGGCAGTAGAGACCTAGCGCCTGGGTCACAAAGGAATATACCCTGAGGAGAAAGAAGAAAGCAAAAGGTGCATGTGAGCAAGTCAGACCTGCCAACTCACGCTGTGCTATCATGTGACACACAACACTGCCCCCCCCCCTGCACACGGTCTGCTGGTGAGAGCTGATATAACACAGTGGCACAAAAGATTAAATGGAAATCCTTCACAGGGTGTGTTTCGAGCCCCTGCACAGCTGATGACTATTAATCTGGTTAAAACCTTACCAGGACATTGACGGCAAGCTTAATAGCTTTTGTTTATATTTTATTGTTTTTGGGGGGCGGTTTCGGTGGCGGATTTGGGTAGTAGAAGTGCCTCATGCAGTCCCTGGCACCAAGGACAGCACACCCATCTTTGCACACTGTGGGGGTCATTCTGACCCTGGCCGGCGGCGGTAGCCGCCGGCCTGGCTGGGACCGCCAGAAGACCGTACCGCGGTCAAAAGACCGCGGCGGTCATTCTGGGTTTCCCACTGGGCTGGAGGGCGACCGCCAAAAGGCCGCCCGCCAGCCCAGTGGGAAACACCCATCCACGATGAAGCCGGCTCCGAATGGAGCCGGCGGAGCGGAAGGTGTGCGACGGGTGCAGTAGCACCCGTCGCGAATTTCAGTGTCTACTGAGCAGACACTGAAATTCAAAGTGGGGCCCTCTTACGGGGGCCCCTGCAGTGCCCATGCCATGGGCACTGCAGGGGCCCCCAGGGGCCCCACGACACCCCTCACCGCCATCCTGTTCCTGGCGGTCGAAACCGCCAGGAACAGGATGGCAGTGAGAGGGTCGGAATCCCCATGGCGGCGCAGCAAGCTGCGCCGCCATGGAGGATTCCCATAGGCAGCGGAAAGTCGGCGGTACACCGCCGACTTTCCGTTTCTGGCCGCGGCTGTACCGCCGCGGTCAGAATGCCCAACGGAGCACCGCCAGCCTGTTCGCGGTGCTCCCGCGGACCCCGGCCCTGGAGGTTTTTACCACCAGGGTCGGAATGACCCCCTGTGTAATTTGTTGGAAGTTGGCAAGACTGGCTAGTGTATGATGTCTCATGATTCTAGAAGCTGGACTTGCTCAGTAGTTCTCTAAAGTTGGAAACAAATAAATATTGTGTTAACCCCTTCGCTGCCAGGCCTCTTCCCCTCAGGTGCCAAGCCTTTTTTGGCTGTTTGGGGAAGTTTGTGCTTAGGCCCTCATAACTTTTTGTCCACATAAGATACCCACACCAAATTTGCGTCCACTTTTTACAATATCGTAGGGATTCTAGAGGTACCCAGACTTTGTGGGTTCCCCTGAAGGAGACCAAGAAATTAGCCAAAATACAGCAAAAATTTAGTTTTTTTTTAAAAAAATTGAAAAAGGGGCTCAAAAGAAGGCTTGTGATTGTTTCCCTGAAAATGGCATCAACAAAGGGTTTGTGGTGCTAAAATCACGATCTTCCCATCTTTCAGGAACAGGCAGACTTTAATCATAAAATCCAATTTTTCAACACAATTTTGGCATTTTACTGGGATATATCCCATTTTTACTATTTTTTGTGCTTTCAGCCTCCTTCCAGTTAGTGACAGAAATGGGTGGGAAACCAATGCTGGATCCCAGACAGCTAAACATTTCTGAAAAGTAGACAAGATTCTGAATTCAGCAAGGGGTTATTAGTGTAGATCCTAAAAGGGTTTCCTACAGAAAATAACAGCTGCAATAAAATAATATTGAAATTGAGGTGAAAAAAAACAGCCATTTTTCTCCACATTTTACTCTGTAACTTTTTCCTGCAATGTCAGATTTTTTAAAGCAATATACCGTTACGTCTGCTGAACCCTTCTGGTTGTGGAGATATATGGGCGTGTAGATTCATTTTGAACCCTAGGTACCCAGAGCCAATAAATGAGCTGCATCTTGCAGTGGGTTTTCATTCAATACCGGGTATACAGCAATTCATTTGCTGAAATATAGAGAGTGAAAAATAGGTATCAAGAAAACCTTTGTATTTCCAAAATGAGCACAAGATAAGGTTTTGAGAAGCAGTGGTTATTTGCACATATCTGAATTCCTGGGTGCCCATACTAGAATGTGAATTACAGGATATTTCTCAAATAGACATCTTTTTTACACACTGTCTTACATTTGGAAGGAAACAAATGTAGAGAAAGACAAGAGTCAATAATACTTGTTTTGCTATTCTGTGTTTCCCCAAGTCCCCCGAATAAAAATGGTACCTCAGTTGTGTGGGTAGGCCTACTGTTCGCGACAGGAAACGCAACATGGACACATCACATTTTTACATTGAAATCTGACATTTTTTTTGCAAAGTGCCTAGCTGTGGATTTTGGCCTCTAGCTCCACCGGCATCTGGGTAAACCTATCAAACCTGCACATTTTTTAAAACTAGACATCTAGTGGAATCCAAGAGGAGGTGACTTGTGGGGCTCTCACTGGGTTCTGTTGCCCAGAATCCTTTGCAAACCTCAAAATTTAGCCAACAAAAACACTTTTTCCTCACCTTTCGGTGACAGAACTTTCTGGAATCTGAGAGGAGCCACAAATTTCCTTCCACCCAGTGTTTTCCCAAGTCTCTCGATAAAAATGGTACCTCACTTGTGTGGGTAGGCCTAGCGCCCGCGAAAGGAAATGCCCCAAAACACAATGTGGACACATCACATTTTCCCAAAGAAAACAGAGCTGTTTTTTTTAAAAGTGCCTAGCTGTGGATTTTGGCCTCTAGCTCAGCCGGCACCTAGGGAAATCTACCACACTCGCACATTTCTTAAAACTAGACACCTAGGGGAATCCAACATGGGGTGACTTGTGGGGCTCTCACCAGGTTCTGTTACCCAGAATCCTTTGTAAACCTCAAAAAACGTGCCAAAAAAACACTTTTTTCTCACATTTCGGTGACTGACTGAAAATTCTGGCATCTGAGAGGAGCCACAAATTTCCTTTCACCCAGCGTTCCTCAAAGTCTCCTGATAAAAATGGTACCTCACTTGTGTGGGTAGGCATAGGGCCCGCGACAGGAAGTGCCCTAAAACACAACGTGGACACATCATATTTTCCCAAAGAAAACAGAGCTGTTTTTTGCAAAGGGCCTAGCTGTGAATTTTGGCCTCTAGCTCAGCTGGCACCTAGGGAAACCTACCAAACCTGCACATTTTCAAAAACTAGATACCTAGGGGAATTCAAGATGGGGAGACTTGTTGAGCTCTCACCAGGTTCTGTTGCCCAGAATCCTTTGCAAACCTCAAAATGTGGCCAAAAAAACACCTTTTCCTCACATTTCGGTGACAGAAAGTTCTGGAATCTGAGAGCAGCCACAAATTTCAGCGTTCTTCCAAGTCTCCCGATAAAAATGGTACCTCACTTGTGTGGGTAGGCCTAGTGCTCGCAACAGGAAATGCCCCAAAACACATCAAAATTATCAAATACATAACTACCTATTTTTTTTGGGGGGGAGGCACCTGCGTTTTTGGTCCTGGGCTCAGCAGCCATCTAGGAAAACCTACTAAACCCAGACATTTCTGAAAACTAGACACCGAGGGATTCAAGGGAGGTGTGACTCGCGTGGATCCCCCAATGTTTTCTTACCCAGAATCCTCAGCAAACCTCAAATTTAGCAAAAAAAATCAAATTTTCGCACATTTCTGTGTGAGATCACCACATCGGGACAAATTTCCTACCACCCAACGTTCCCCTCAGTCTCCCGGTAAAAATGATACCTCACTTGTGTAGGTGGGCCAAATGCCTGTGACAGGAAAGAGCCAAAAACACGTTGAAATTGAGGGGAAACCAAAGCGGGTACAAAAGGGCAGTTTGAAAAAAAAAATGTAGGCTGACAAGTGCAGCAGAATTTTTATCGGTATAGATGAGACAGTGTTGGGTGGTAGGAATTTTGTGGATTCCTGCAGATTCCGGAAGGTTCCATCACAAAAATGTGGGAAAAAATGTGTGATTTCCAGCAAAGTTGGAGGTTTGCAGGGCATTGTGGGTAAGAAAATGGTGCTGGGTGCATGTGAAGCAAACCACCCTGGAATCAACCAGATGTTTAGTTTTCAGATGTGTCTAGGTCTTGTGGATTTTTCTATGGCAGCGCCCCATAGTCAAAAAAGTGCAGCCCTCACCATTTTTGACGTTTTTGAGAGTTACCAAGCTCTCATGGCCCAAATGTAAAACCAAAACCCAAAATAATCAAAAGTCCTCTTGCTTGCTGTGGGATAAGATGTTTTAGTATGCGGGGGAGAGCTGAAAGACTGTTACCCCCTTCAGTTGGGGTGGGGGCATAACAAGGCCATACTGGTTGATAGCCACCACCCCACTATTTTTCTTTTAATTCCCTGGCATCTAGTAGACTTTCTGCCCTTGGGGTGTGGATCAGGGGTAATTGCACCATCTGCCCACTGGTGGGCAGAACAACTTTGGCCCCATTTATTTGGGATAAGGTCATACCCCCACCCTCTTATTTTGAAAAATAAATGTTCCCTGGTCTCTGGTGGGCTTTCAGCCCCCCTGGGGGGCAGATGGGTCTTCCAAAAATAGGCCAATCTGCCCCAAAGGGGCTGCCCCCCAAACAAAAAACACACATATACACACACCAATCCCTGGTGTCTAGTGGTTTCTGCCCCCTTTGGGGGAAGATTGGCCTAACAAAAATAGGGTGATCTGCCCTTAAGGGGGGCAGAAATGGCCTAAATACAATTTGCCCCCCAGGGGAGCGACCCTTGCCTAAGGGGTGACTCCCCATACATATAAACATAAAGTAAATAAAAATATATATATATCCCTGGTGTCTAGAGGGTTCTGCCTCTCCTGGGGGCAGATTGGCCTAACTATATTAGGCCGATCTGCCTCCAGGATGGGGCAGAAAAGGCCTAAAAATATTTTGCCCCCCCCGGGAGCGGCCCTTGCCCAAGGTATAAAAAAAAAAATCCCTGGTGTCTAGTTGTTTCTGACCCCCCTGGTGACAGACAGGCCTCAGGGGGGGCAGAAATGGCCTAAAAGCAATTTGACCCCCGCCCCCGGGAGTCACCCTTGCCTAAGGGGTTGCTCCCCACACAAAAAATAAAAAATAAATGTATCCCTGGTTTCTAGGAGTTTTAAGCCCCCCCCCCCCGGGGTAGATCGACCTAATTATATTAGGCTGATCTGCCCCCAGGGGGGCAGAAATGGCCTAAAAATGATTTGGCCCCCTGGGGAGCGGTTCTTGCCCAAGGGGCTGCTCCCCTTATTCAAAAAACATAAAAAAAGAAAAAAAATCCCTGGTATCTACTGGGCATTTCGCATTGCGATCGGGGAGCAGAAATGCTTGCAGAGACATGAAAGGAAAGGCCTTTCCTTTCATGTCTCTGCCAGCCCCCTCCTCCCGAGCGAAAGAGAAATGCTAAGCATTTCTCTTCCCGCATCGCGTTGGAGGAGGTGACCTCTGATGAGGTCAGCACGCGATCACGTGCTGACGTCATCAGACGTCACCGGGGGGGGGTCAGGGTGGAAGGGGAAGCGATTCCCCTTTTAGCCCTGACCTGGGGTGTGGGGGGTGGCCTTCAGGGGAGCGCAAGTGCTTCCCACGAGTGCTGGTACATGGACGTAATGGTTACGTCCGTGGCGCCTGAGAAGCGCAGCCACAGACGGAACCATTACGTCCGTGACGTACAAGGGCTTAAAAAAGGCCTTCAGTGGAAAAAAAAATCCTCTCTTGTAATTCTGTTTACATACTCATACTTTTTTTTGCACATAGTGGCGATGGTGGTTCAACAACCACAAGGATGAGGATTCTGCATGTTTCTCTCATTTTTAGATCTTGTCCGAAACAGAGCATGTTCTGTCAATTTGTGAGCCTCTTGTAAGTAAAAAATAACTTTAAAAGGACCACTGCCCGGTCATTACTTACGATAGGTTGGCTCCAATGTCACTCTCATTTCTTTGCTGACATTGGTCAGTAGCCCCTGCTCTGACAGTCTTTTCCTGTTCCTCTTCCCGTGTTTGCCTGCTTTGTGCAATTTTGGCTCAAGAACAGATTCCTGTCTCTGACCAGTGTCTTTCCACTGACCGTGCATTTGCACAGGTATGTTTATTTTTATTTTTTTAATCTAGGACTCCATAAGAGTACATGTGTTTGCAGGCCCTCTTCACTCCACTTGAGTCCTTGTTGCTTGCTCATGTCCCTTCCACCTTTGTCAATACTTGCTCATCCCTCTCTAACCCTCCCCTATCCTTGTTGAATTCCTGTTGCTTGCCTCATATTTCCCACCCTCCACATCCTTGTTGCATGCCCCGTCCCTTCCACACCATCCTGTGCTGTTGTTGCTTGCCCCTATGATTCCCACCCCTCCCACGTCATTGTTGATTGACCCATCTCTTCCACCCCTTCCTGCATATTTGCTCCTTGCTCCCCTCCCTCCAACACCCCTCCTGCATTCTTGTTGCTTGCTTTGTACCTTCCACCCCTTCCCACTCCATTGTTGCTTGCCTATCCCATCAGAAAAAAAATACTATGACGCAGCCAGTGCTTGCAGCATCATAGCATGTTTTTTTCCTGATTTTTGGCCATGTTGCAAAGCAGCGAACGTGTCACTGTGCATGATGGCTGAAATTGAAGTCAATAAAAGCGCTATGGCGTGACCAATGCTGATCCCCGTCATAGAACCTTTTTTCCAACCGTATTGTACATCAGCTGCCCTGCTGTGCAACAAGGCTAAATACCAACGACATGGCCAATAGAACTGGTATCAGCGAGAGCTATTGGCTTTCAAAAGCTTGTTAACTGGGGTGCCATTTTGGAACAGCATATTCAATAAGCCACTAGCCTCTATGACACATAGGGGGTCATTCCGACCCTGGCGGTCATAGACCGCCAGGGCCGGGGACCGGGGATGCACCGCCAACAGGCTGGCGGTGCATCCAGGCCAATTCTGAACGCGGTGGTAAAGCCGCGGTCAGAAAAGGGAAACCGGCGGTTTTCCGCCGGTTTTCCCCTGGCCTGAAGAATCCTCCATGGCGGCGCTGCAGGCAGCGCCGCCATGGGGATTCCGACCCCCTTCCCGCCAGCCTGGTTCTGGCGGTTTTGACCGCCAGAACCTGGATGGCGGGAACGGGTGTCGTGGGGCCCCTGGGGGCCCCTGCAGTGCCCATGCCAATGGCATGGGCACTGCAGGGGCCCCCTAACAGGGCCCCACAAAGATTTTCAGTGTCTGCATAGCAGACACTGAAAATCGCGACGGGTGCAACTGCACCCGTCGCACCCTTTCCACTCCGCCGGCTCCATTCGGAGCCGGCATCCTCGTGGAAGGGGGTTTCCCGCTGGGCGGGCGGGCGGCCTTCTGGCGGTCACCCGCCAGCCCAGCGGGAAACTCAGAATGACCGCCGCGGTCTTTTGACCGCGGTACGGTCTTCTGGCGGTTCCCGCTGACCCCCTTAGTTCTGTACCTCCTCAATAGTTTCCACTGCTCATAAATGTGACGCTAATGTACTTATATTTCAAACCATTTATTATTAATGGATGTGATTGTGCATGGACATCATCTTATCTTATATTGTTCTTTATTTATTTTAAAACTGTATTCTTGGGTTCTTAACTTTTTTAAATTATTACGTTTTAATAGTCTTTTTACTATAATAGATTTTTCTTTTTTTACCTCACACGGAACACCTTATGTTTATTGCACGTAGAGCTCATTAAGCCACAATTTGTTTGTGCCACGGGGCACCGACGTGGCCGAGCAGCCTCACTTTGAATACACAAGACGTTCCAAATATAGCAGAAACCTTGTGACAGGACTGAGAAGCTACTTCAGACAGAGAAGGGAAGAGTTTTATTTCGCATTGAGGTCATTAGGCACAGCCGATAAAGCTGGGATGGTAAATCATTGTTTAGTCTATTGTTGTCTACTGATATAGACAGAAGGTCTCTCTGGTCATTTTGCTGTGTAAACTGAAGATAAGACACGACCAAAAAACTGCTTTTATAAACAGAACGTTTCCCGACAGCTACGGTGTTTACACTCTCCTTGTTCTCATCACCCCGTACAACAGGCAAACTTCAGTTTCCATAGCTACTGTATGAGTAGGATTTACTATTGGTAAGACGAAAACACTAACAATCACAGATTTCTGGCCAAAATCAGTTACCTCAATTAAAATATCTCCACATTTCTATATGAATGCATAAAGAGATAACAATTGTGACAAGTAGGCTGGGGTGAAATGCTTGTTACACTGGCGTAATCTCACGAAAATTCAGTAATTACACATTACACTTGAGTTCCGACATTCCTGAAATGATGCAATTACAACACATTGCATAATAATATGCCTATCATGGTAAAACATTAGCATCCATAGTAAGATGGGAGGATGTATTTCGCACTAAAATGTAGCAGCTAATACTGATTTTGCATTAGACATAATTGTGGGTAACTGTTCTGACATTTTGAGAAACAGCACAAAACTAGTTACACAAATTGTGCCTACCCTTAATTACAAGATAAGTGTTTCCTTTGCAAAATCATTCTTAGCAGTATCAGAAAGTTTGAGATAATCTTTATGAAAGAAAAACCTTTCAGCTTTCTGACAGAACATTGACACCAAAGAGGAGGGAAGAGGAGACAATTTTGATAGGTGGGGGATAAACATTCATTTAAAAAAGTGAAATGTATTTTTCAAAGTGCAAATACTTCGCTACATGTCAAATTCAGTAACCATCCTTAAAAACAAACAGAATGGGCAGATAGTGGAATGTCTCAGTCTCCCGATAATATGGTACTTCTGCCAGGTAGATAATGCCAGATCAGAGTTGGTTTGGTGAGACAGGTGACCGGCTTTGTCCTAGTGTTATTCTATATTGCATCCTTTTTATTGCATAATGGACCTTTTAGGAAATGTCTACATGGAGTATAAGTCTGCCTCTGCAGTCCCTTCAGTGAGACCTCTGCCATTTTTATAGTTTGGCTTGACAGCACATCTATCGCCAGCACAATTATGTGACAATCACCAGCAGAAGGGCTTTGGTTCCGCCCACAATTATGCGAGAGTCACCAGTGGAAGGGCTTTGGCTTCGCCCACATGTGGGGAGCCGTAAGTGCATGTTTTGATTGGGCAGAAGTATTATACTTCCGCAAAAAACTGCTTGCTCTCCACACAGCTGTGATCAATGCATTTATTGATCCAGCTGCCGGAGCTTGAACATTTAGGAGCACACATCCATGACACTGTAATGTTTTTTTAAAGTGTCTCAGATAACTAGATAATTTATGGTGTTTTTTTCCTGACAGTAGGACAGATGGAAGGTTGGGCAGACATTAACCTACATCGATGTTTAGGTCTTGCTTAACAGTGCATTTATAAGCAAGACCTATTGGCCTTGCCAATGCTTGTGTAAGCCAATTACATTTGGCTTGTGGCACTAATTGAAGGGGGGGTTGATAACTGGCAGTAAATAATGTCCTCTACAAACAAGATGTATGCCTGTTTCAACCCTGTGCAGATGCAAGTGCACTGATTGCTTACCAGTAATCTACATTACTCTGAATCCAGGTTTTTCACTTTACAGTCCTCACTCTTTAAGAGTGAGTCTCATCCTGGAGATATGCAACTCTTTTACTCCCCTCAAGAAAAATAAATGGGTCCTCAGGCCCCTGGGTTCGAGTAATTCTACATCTAGTTTGCAATTGATACCTAGTACATTCTTGTGTTGGTTCTGTAATCCTCGGTTCCCTGCGGGTGCGTTTTCAGTCTTCTTCATTCTCTGTGGCATGGCAGGAGTTCTTCACTAGCCGTTATGTGGGTTCTCTCATCTTGGCTGTTGGTTCTTATTGGAAATTGATAGATTTTGGCTGATAGTTCTGCTTTGTCAAGCTCATCTTTTGGTGTGAATTGTGTTACACCTCTCTGGTTTGCTCCGTTCCTTCTGTGGGTGTGTCGATGTGTGGCCAAGTTCATCTGTAATGCCTCGTAATAGTTGAGCGGTTTGGGCCCTGTACAGTAAGAATATCCTCAAATACTAATAAGTGACAAGGAAGACAGTCAATCAATTGCACGCCTTCCTCACCACTTTCCTGAACCCCAGCCATCTGTTCCCCTAATTATTGTCTTCCTATGATGCATTGTCACTCTTGGTATGGTACAGAAAGAGTAACGTCAGGGATCATCTTTTGTAGTCACAGTGGATGGACCTTAGTAATACAAGCATTGGCAAATCCAATAGGTCTTGCTTATGCAAGAGCTATTGGTTTTGCTAATATGTTTTAGCTATGTACATCAGTGTGGCTGCTATTCACCATGGCTAATCTTTAGTATATTACAGGAGACTGGACTGGAATGTTGTAAAGTGGAGTAGAGCGGAGTGGTGTGGAGTGGCATAGAGTGCTGTAGAGTTAAGTTGAGAAGCGTGGAGTGAAGTAGAGTTTCATGGAGTGGTGTAGAGTTTTGTGGAGTGCAGTGGAGGGAGTAAAGTGTCAGAGTAGAAGGGCATAGAATGAAGTACAGATCAGAGAAATAGAGAGTCATAGTGGAGTAGTGTGTCGTAGAGAGGAGTGGCATAAAGTTCTGGTGTTGAGGAGCATAGTGTGGCATAGAGGGTATTACATAGAGTTTTGTTGAGTATTGTAGAGTTGAGTGTCATAGAGCAGAGTTTATTGTCATAGAGTGGGGTGGAATGGAGTAGAGTAACGTAGAAGAGTGGAATGGCACAGAGTAGAGCAGAGTATTGTAGAGTCAAGTGGCATAGTGTAGAGTGGAGTGGCATATATTGTCATAGAGTAGAGTGGCATAGAGTGGAGTGGAGTGGCATAGAGTGGAATAGTGGAGTGAACTAGAGTGGAGCAGTGTGTTGTAGAGTGGAGTGGCATGAAGGGAGTTGCTTAGAAAGATGTAGACTTGAGTAGTGTAGAGTGGCATAGAGTGGAGTAGAGTGCTGTAGAGTGGAATAAAGTGACAGAGTGGAGTTTAATGGAGTAGAGTGTCAGAGAGGAGTATTTTAGAGTGTAGTGTCATAGAGTGTAGTGTTGTAGAATGCAGTAGAGTGGCATAGAGTGGATTAGTGTAGAGCGCAGTGGCATAGAGTGGTGTGGAGTAAAGTGACAGAGAGAAATGGTGTCGAGTAGACTGGCATAGAGTGCAATGGTGTAGATTAGAGTGGCTTACAGTGTGCTGGCATAGCTTGCAGTGGCGTAAAGTGGAGCCATCTGATTAGGGAGGCACAGATTGTAGTGGTATACAGTACACTGGCATAGACTGCAGTGGAGTGGCGTAGAGTACAGCGGTGCAGAGAAAAGTGGCATAGAGTTTAGTGGTGTAGAATGCAGTGGTGCAGGGCCGATTGGTGTATAGTGCAGGGGTGTAGAGTTCATTGGCTACGAGTAAAACAGTGTAGAATGCAGTGATGCAGAGTAGAGTGGAGTGGTGCAGAGTGGAGTGGCACTGAGTGTAGTAGATCATAGTGCAATGGAGCTGAGTGCAGTGGCATAGAATAGATTGTTTCAAAGTAGAGTGGATGGTGCATGGTAGAGTACAGTGGCATAGAGTAAACTGAAGGGTAGATTAGAGTGGCGTAAAGTGAATTGGCATAGAATGCACTGGCATAGAGTGGAGTGGTACAGATGGTACAGAGTAGAGTGCATGCATTGTCTTAGAGTGCAGTGGCATGGAGTGCAGTGTTGCAGAATAGAGTGGCATAGAGTGGAGTTGCGTAGAGTGGAGTGTTGTAGAGTGTGGTGGCAAAGAGTGCAGTGGTGCATAGGAGAGTAGTGTGGGACAGAGTGCATTGGCGTAGAGTGATGCATAGTAGAGAGGCATACAGTGAAGTGGCTTAGAGTGAAGTTGTGCTGAGTAGAGTGAATTGACACAGTGTGGAATTGAGTGGCGTAGTGTGTAATGGTTCAGAGTAGAGTGAAGGGTGGTAAAGTGGATAACGCATGGTGTGGTAGCTCACTGCCATTACAGGCAACACATCTTCAATTGAAATGACTATTACATTTGCACAGACATACAATTTAACTGATAAAAGTATATGGTGCACAAATGATAATGTGTAGAAATGTCATCACCTAGTAGACTGATTTGTTTTGATTCTATTAAAATATTTGTATCCACCACACTTCAGAATTACCAAGCAATGTGTTTCATTTGTGCTTTTCAAATTCAGATACATTCTGAAACATCTACACAGTTCATTTACAGACATTTTAAATTTGTTGTGTGCTAGGAAAAAATAACACTGTGCAGCCTTCCTCAGGCACACCCACAGTATGATGATTGTCACCTAAATCCTATCACTTTGAAGTCAGAGAAAGAAAAGTAAACATCAAGCTTGCTGGAAGACAAAGGCTGACGTTTGAACTCTGTCTTTGAATGCACAGCAAATGTGACAAGGTAAGAACCAGATTTAAAGGCCTGTTTACAGGAATCCAGTGCAGGTGGAAACACATACTAAATAGGATTTTGGCCAGGGAAGGGACAAACTCAAGCTGGACATCCTAAACAGAACCAACAAATAGAAAGCATGCACATGTAAGTCACAAACCACAAAGCCAATGGTCAGCAGTGGGTGTAATGCATTCCCAGGAATGCTTTCCTAATGTCCCCAAAATGTTGCAGCCGTTTGGTAGGCTTCAACCTAAAAAAGGAGTTCTATTAGGATTCTAAGAGATCTTTATGTTTTCTTGGGGAACAAGAAGTGGTTCTGCCGTCAAAGAAGAAGGACATGAATAATAAAGTCAGATAAGGTGGAAATAGCTTCTAAGGGTCTGATTTAGATTTCAGTGGACAGGTTACTCCATCACAAGGGTGACGAATATCCCATCTGCCAAAATATAAATCCCATTATTTCCTATGTGATTTATATTTCAGCGGAATGGATATCCAACACCGTTGTGATGGAGTAACCAATCCCCCAAAATCTAAATAAGGCCCTAAATAACACATTGCTTTAACACATTGCTATGTTCAATTATGTACACTGATTTTGTTTGACACAGGACACGAATAATGTAAAAATAGTCATGTTTAAATATAGGCTCTTGCTTTTAGCCTTGCATTGCCATGTTCCAACATTTCCACTATCGTATCACCACTGCAAGATCTGTTGATGTGCAAACTGAGTCCAATATAGAAAACATGGTACCTTAATGTGTTGAAAAGTGTTAAGATGTCTCTAATCATATCAGAAAGCCAAATAAGATGAAGCAGATGTATGGCAGTTATTGTCCTAGAGATAACAGTATGCTTCATTTCGAATTTAGAGAAATGGCAGACATACCTAAAGCTTTGAACTCTACAGGTTCGGACAAGCAATGCCTACCACACCGAAAATAAAAGAGAGGCACTGCTCTGAAGAGAGCAATGAACCCTGGGGTTTGGTCAAGGAAGAAACAAATTACCAAGAGTAGTGCAACATCTACACTGCTGTACACCAACACTGGAAACAGGAGTTCATTTCAAATCCATCTAGTTTGAAGAAGCTTGAGGATGCCCTTGATTTGATGGTGAACAAGCATGATTTTAGATTTTGGAATTTGTTTTGCCTGTTGGTGGTTTATTGGTAAAGCTGTGAGCTATCAGAATAGAGGTGGCCAGGCCGGCCATGAAAAACAGTGGCCATTGGAGAGAATGTTGACATTTGACAGCATGGGTGATGCATTGAACATTGAAGAAGTCTGCACGAAACCTCAAATGAATCCTGTTGGCTCCTGTTTGCCATTGTTTAGTTAGAATTGCCTTGACTGCTCATGTACGTCCAAATGACTCCAGCTGTGTCTGCCGCAAATGTCAAAGGGGGTACGGGGACAATGGGGACAGGGGAAACAGAGAAAAAAAATACTTATGGCTTCATCGCCGCCCACCGCCATCTGCTGCTGCCTCGCTCATCGCTCCTCTTCTCGTCTCCCAACATTCACTAGGACACCAGCACAGGCTCCCTAGCAAACCTGGCACTGCTTTCATGCTAAACCTAGCATGGAAGCAGCATCAGGATTGGTCTGAGTGACAGTGACTGCCTCTCAGACACAGCCCCAGGGTCTGTGCAGATGGGCTGGAGAAACCTAAGTGTGCATGTGTGTTTGGCCTGCCGTCTCAAGTCGGCCAAACACACATGCACACTTAGTTGCACTCTCCCATCCTCCCTCTTCCTACCTCCTGTGACCCAGCAACACCCCACCCTTTATTGCTGGCTGAGCCAGCAGATGAAAAATAAAACGATATTGAAATATTGTTAGGGATCCCTGTTGCACATACTGTGTGAGTATGTATGCTGTGAAATCTCCTTATCATTTAGACAATGCATTTTTTGGGCAAATCTAGACTCTATTATGGGGTAGGTGGGGGTGTTAATCTAAGATTCATACGCAATAAGAAGTTCACCCACAGCATACTGAAGCTCTATTACTGGAGCGGCGTACGGAGGCTTTAAATTAAACCACTAGTGCGTTACTCCATTTGCTGCAACTTAGAGAAAAAACAAACATTCTAACGTAGTAGACTGGAAAGAAAAAACCACAAAAGAAATGATGTATAACAGTGATCTCCAGAAAATGGCTTTGAGGTTTCTAGTCTGGCTAGCATTTCTTCACGTGTACTGCCTAAAGTATGTCTTCCCTTCCTAGTGATGAAAAGTATGTCATAAGATAAGCGGGGTGGAAAGCCTGTCCACTTGAACAGCTATCAATACAAGCCTTCCTTGGAGGCCGGTCCACAAAGACAGAATTCGGATTTCAGGCATATTGAAGCCATATGGAAACTAATTCAGCAAGTGCAGGCAAACTTTAATGTATGAGACAGATCATGATGTGCCGAAAAGTATTTGTCTTTCGTAGAGACTGTCATGGGACACAGAGAAGATCTGTGGTAACATTATGTGCTCTATGCTTTTTTATTATTCTGATGCATTTTCAGAAGCATTTCCCACATGCTCTGAACTAACTTTTATGTTTCATCAAAACATAGCTTTGCTTGTGTGTGTTTTTTTGTATTTCTAGTGAATCTGAAAGGACAAAGGGGTCTATTTTGCAAAGTGTGTTGCCATGAAAACAAAACGGATAGGCCTGCTAGAAATGAGGCCCCTATTAAGCAAAGACTGGGTCTGGACGTGGAGCACGAAAATACAGATTGTCTGATATACTCACCATTGCTCTCTCAGTTCACCTCAGTGCAGCTATTTTGAGAGATCCATCAGGGCAGATACTGGCGTCGCCAGTTTCCTAAGTAAAGATTAGGACGCTGTGAAAAAGGTTCTCAGATACCGTGAAGATTTTGACATCCGAAGACATTTTACTCGACACAGGAATGTGCATGAGGCGCAATAGTTTGTCTTCAGGGTGGTTATTCATGCACCATGTTCTTCTTACCCACCATCGCTCTGTTAATACCCTGTGGCAGCTGCCATGTATTTAAAGTAGTGAGGTGGGCAAAATACGGGTGGTATTAATATAATAATAAAAAAAATAGCACTTACCTTCTTGACTTGGCACAATGTCCTCCTTGCTCTGGTGTCTTCTTTCCTCGAAGCGCCGGGCCCAGGAAACTGCACTACCCAATCTTGGTGCTGCTCTTATGCTGTTATACTGCAGAAGAGAAGCGTCAGGATTGGAGGGAGTGGCCTCTCTCAGCACTCTTAAGCACACTGAAGGCCTGTGCTTTCTCTTATGACAGCTAGGTTAGAGAAGTTTAAAATGAGCATGTCTTGCTGGCATTTGCAAGACTGCCGGCCAAAGGGACATCTGCACTTTAAACATAAGTGCAGAGCTCCTGCTGCCACTCAGCCGCAATTGCCCCACCCCGTCCTAACACTTGGTTCAGGACGGGTTGCTGACAAATAAAATGGTAATAAACAAACTTTACTGTCATTTTATTTTTCAGCTGCTCTGGGACATTTTTTTCAGCGGAGTGTTGCTCCTCCTCTCACATGGAGAGCCGCTCCTGTTAATGCCATATGTAAGTACCTTCTTGACAAAGGAAGTCACACAGTAACAATCTTGTGTTACTGCCTTTGCTGGCTTACTCTGTTAGGTATTGTATACTGCATTAATAACAATTCATTGTTCTGAGCTGGAAGCAATTGTAGAATGTAAGCATAAAATATTATTATTATTATTTGCTAGTCAATTAGCACTATAGCTCATGCTTTTGAATGTAGATTGTCATTTACCTTCTTTTGACGATCTCCTTTCCCTTTCCTTTAAAGAAATGCTTCTGTCACACCGACCCTAAATTACAGTGCAGATAAGATCTAGAAATGTGCATGGTACAACCACATGAAAAAAGAAACTAGGGTAATCCAGTCAATCATTTTTTAGTAGCAAGTCCTACTAGTGAAATAGGATCCACCCATTTGCTTATTGAACAGAGCTTCAGAATGAGGATTTTACTCCCTACCTTTTACTCACTGAATTGTCAGGCTAAATTAATGTGATCAGTTAATTTCTGTGGTTTGTTCTGCATTCAATTGGATTTAGTATCTTCATTGTCAGAATTATTGGGTTCATTGGTAAAAACAAAACATTTATAGCATTTTATTAAATCAAAATTGTTCCATTGGTCTTTCCTCTTCATCTTCTTGCTTTAAATTGATTGTTTTAGAGCACCGGCTGTGAACCAACCATTTCCTAAGAGGTACACCCCTTTCTTTCTTAAAATGTTCTATGGGAGCTGTATTGATCAACAGATGCTACTAAATTAAGTAAGCAAAATATAAATAACAGGGCACACTTTCACAGAGTATATCTATCTTTTCGACATTTCTGAAGTTTTCTTTGTTTTGTTTTGGGCAGTTAAAAACGACACCAGGTAATGTGTTGCTGCTATTTTAAGGGACGATGAATGCCTGTCTTACAATATGTGCTGAACAAACAAAAGAAAAGTCCAAACATGATTAAGATCTGGAGTGTATCTTCGCTGTGTTGTGATTTACTTCTATGTTCAATTCTCGCTTGCTATGCTATGTGCTAATTAAAACCTATGTCCTTGACCAGACAACAGTAAAGGCCTAAAGTAATTGAACTTATGTTCATGTGCATTGGGTGTGCATTGATATGTATGAAAGGGCACATTTCACTCTAGTTTTTTACGGGCAATAACCAGTGAGCATACATAGTCGTACTTAATTTGTGTGATGATGTTAAAGTGCCAGTTCTGTATGGAGTGAATGTGCGACTGCTAGTCCTTTGAGATGATATAGGAACACATGAGTTACAGTGCCAGACTGTGAAGCAATGAGAGTGGTGGTGTAGTGACAAAGGGGTTATTTTGCATAGAGTAGCCCTAGACAACATCACTTTAGAATTCTACAGTCAACATCTTAGGCTAAGGAGAAGCAGATATTTATACCAGAGACAAATAGGGACCTTGATTTGGTTAGAATGAGAAACTGTTTGCATTGGTATTCTGTGCTGGACCATGAATCTAGGATAGTGAGTGACTGAGGCAAACAGCAGTGAGTCTGCTTCATTGAAGCAGTTGGCCTACGACACTTGATAATAAGGGTAAAATCAACAGAGCTAAGCAGTGTAGGGCCCTAGCTAGCCACACTGGTGTGTAGTAATCCCAGGTACCTGAAGTGCGCTCAACTCCCTAGCAGTTATCTAGGGCTACACTGTTTAACTCTGTGGATTTGGATTTTTAGTGGTCGAGCCTGCACGGTGTATGTCAATATACTATGTTATAAATAGAAAATGTCTTGGTGTGATGAAAATCGAGTGAAATTAGTTGAAGACTTCTTTAAACAAAGTGAGGATATGAATGTAGCACCAGAAAAAACTCTAGTTAAGGATATTTTTAGAGCTAAATGTTCGAATATGGAAAGATTGAAGAAGGCTGAATTACCTAAATGCTGGGATGGCATGACCCATAAAAGCTAGCTAGAGAATAAACATATTCTTAAAGAGTTATGTATTTATATTTTCCCTACCTTTGATGATTTAGAGGATGATTTGCTTAAGGAGTGGGAGGAGAATCTGTACTCAGCTTCCTTTTCTATGATGCAAACCTTGACTAAGAATGTGAAAAGGAAGGTTGAGAAATTGAAATCCCAGATTTTAGATTTAGAGAAGGAAATCAAAGAAATTATTCTGAGAGATCTTACAAATAAAAAAGATGAGATTTTGAAAAGGATGATTAACAATCACCAGCTGCGGGTTAAGGAAAGGAAGTTGTGGAAAATCAGAAGGGATGAGAAGGGTTACAATAGTGGTTGGATTTTTACTTTTGCCAAAGTAAGGTGGTGAAAGGGAGGAATGGACAGGAGAACACACAGATAACTGAACTGAGCTCAGTTAATTATAGTATCTCTGACCTGTCATCGATGAGCAAACATGGTCCCAGTAATATTTCAGGGCTAAGGTCCCCTATAGCTCTTCTTTTTCCAAGGAGGTGACATAGGTACGAATGGACAGCAAAAGGGATACAAACAAACGAGGCAAGGGAAGCACAGGTGATACACCAATGGTGACCCATGCCAGGAACAAGATTTGAGTGCTATTGTGGCAAGCACAACATTAGGGGCAGAAGAGTCTTAGAGGTTATCAACCTCTCACTTAGGGAGCTGAATGATGATTAATTAATTGCTTTACAATGTGGACTTACCTAAAGCCCTTCTGACCATTGTGAGTTCACTCAATTGGAGATAGATGTGTACACATTTGTGAGACATTTGAAACTGAAAAGTTGTTTGCTACTAATGTCAAATCTGATGAAAATGAAATGCATAATGTGAAGAGATCAAGTGTAACTATTTCTGATATTAAGGACATGTATGTGCTCCTATCATTCAATAATGAGGAAGAACTCACTGTGGTTGAGTTATACACAATGCTAAATGTAGAGATGGATTATAATTGTGAAAGTGGTCCGATGCCATTGTCTAACAGAAGTGCAAGATTGGTGGAGCAATCTAGAATGTTTTTAGAGATGACTGAGCTCATTCTAACTAACAATTTCTTCTGATGTAAATGAAATTAGTACTATCAACCACAGGGAACTGTGATGGGGTCCAGGTTTGTGTTGCCTTATGCCAATCTATTTGTGGGTTGGTTTGAGAGGAGGCCTGCTTGGCTCCATCAGTGAATAGTTGGATGGAATATGTATTTTTTGGGGGATGCCTCATTGATCATTTGGACGGGCTTGAGTGACAGCTTGAAGGAATATATGGGATATCTAATAATAACTCATACAGCGCTCTGTTCATGATGGAGTGTGGTTCAGAAAGAATACATTTTCTGGATGTTGAGTTGTTTGTTGAGAATGATGGAATACTGAGTAAGTTCTACAGCATGGAGGGCTGATAGTGCACATCCTCAATCTGTGATAAGGGGCACTCCATTTGGTAAAATGACCAGAGTGCGTAGGAGTTGTAGGCATGATCAGGATTTTGAGATTGGGTTGATGGATCTGAAGAGGAGATTGGGTGCATGGGGATAGAAGGAAGATTTATTGATGTAAGGTGAGAGAAGAATATGTTGACTTGACAGGCATTCCACTCTTATGCCTAAACTTAAACATAATGAGGGTGTTAAGAGGCTATCTTTTGTGACCACTTTCAATCATGGTCATAACAGGATTTTCAGGCTATTTAAAAAAAAACTGGTTCCTCCTGATGAGAGTTCCTGTGCTTCCAGATGTGATTTTGGGTAAACCTATGATTACGTACAGAAGAAGTCAGATTATAAAAGTTAAGGCAATGATTATTTACGTGGGTCCTTTGACAAGTACAAATAATAACTGGCTACCAGTCCCACCTAAAGGATGCTATTTGTGTGGTGGTTGTAGTTTTTGTGATATGGGCATCAATAAGTTAAAGTACTTTAGTTATAACACACATGAGGTCTACAATGTTCAGTAAGTTGATCAATTACAGTAGCACATTTGTTGAGAATACCATCATTTGAAATTGTTCCAAAATATATGTTGGAAGTACAAAGAGAGTTTTGAAAGTATGTATACCTGAGCAGTTCTGAGCCAGGGTATAAGATCCATGCTTGCACAGCATGCTAAGATGTGTCATGCGGGTGCCTTAGTTTCCGGTTCAATGGGATACAGCGTGTTGGAAAAGATGTAAGGGGGTACATGGAACTTAGACTGTGACAGATGGAGACTAAATAGATCAGTCAATGAAGGACTGTGAGGCAGGGACTAAACCTGGAAAAGGAACTGCATTGTTTTTTGGATTATAATTGTGTATTTTAAGATTCCTTTTAGAGAGTTGGAATTTCTGCCGTGTGGCGTTGAGGGAAGGACATGGTGGAACACTTCTTAGATGATTTTTCAAAGTAGGAGACAGGTTTTAGAAGATTTGATCTGATTGTAAATAATAAGTAAGGTTTGTGGGTTGACAACCATATAGATTGATCTGGTATTTGATAGGAGATGTGTGATCAAACTGCTATAAATCAATTGGTTTTCAGATTTTGGAGTTCACGCTGGGTGGAATTATTGCTTTGATTATATTGAGATGAATACTTGTTAAATTCATCAGGTTTGCTTTTTCATTAGGGATGGTAGGTGTAATATTAATTTACTAATTTAACATGCACATTTTTGTTTACTGAGAGGATGTGTGGGTTATTGCTATTTGATTTTGTGATGTCAGATTTTTTATACTATGATTGATTGAGAGTGCACTCCTATTATAACGATATGCTTTAAACTGAGTGAAATATTTAGTGGTTTTGTTTGCCATAGTGCATTGCCGGCTATGGGATTTTTGTTGATATAGAGTAGAACTGGTAGTTTGCAATCAGATCAGCTAATGGTCTCCTGGCTTGGTATCTGAGGTGGGATTGGAAAACACACACCGGATTGGGTATTTTCTGATTTTGCACACAAGGATTAGCGGTCTGTTTGTGCCAATGACACGGAGACCTAAGGAGGGAATTAGTACTATGCATTGAGTGTGATTAATGATGGTCTGGTGTGCTTGAGTTATTTTGAATTTTAGATACCCGTATTGGTGTCCGCTTGTCCCCAGCTTATTGAGACTTATACAGTGAATTTATGTTGTGCAGGGAGCACAGTAATTGTTGTTTTTTGTTTTGCCAGATTACATCATGGGATTCAGTAGTATTGCTGATCACAGAAAGAATTAGTGGTTTGGGGACATAAGGTAATCTGGTTGACTAATGGTTTCCTCCAATGAGGACTCGCTCCTGGGATGAGATTGTGACAAACTTGTTGGATTAGATAATAACTAATTATGGTCACCAGGATTGGCGGAAGGTGTGCTCCTATCAAATGAGGAGTAATGGAGTGAAACAAGGCTATATGTGGAGTGAAAGGATTGGCAGTCTTTTTGCTCCAATTAAATGGAGACCTATGGAGAGAATTAATGTTTTACATTGAGTACGATTAATGGTGGTCTGGTGTGATTGGGTTATTTTAGATTTCAGACACCTAGATTGGCAGTCTGCTGAGTCCTAGTACATGGAGATTCATGGAGTGGGGCTATGGTATTACTGCCGACCACGGAAAGGAAATTAGATTGGTAGTTTGGGGACCTACAGTAGTATGTTGGCTAATGGTTTCCTCCAATGAGGACTGGCGCCTGGGATGAGATTATGACTAACTTGTCAAATTTTATAATATTCAAGTATGGATACCTGGATTGGCTAAAGGTTTTCTCCTATCAAGTGGGTAATAATATAGTGAATCAAGGCTATAGGTGGAATGAAATTATTGTTTGGTTGGAATGGTCTATCACATTGTGGGTTATGAAAAACATTGTCTGCTGTAGAAAGTGAAGCTGATTGCTAGCTTAGAGATATGGAATATTTTGATTGGACAATGGTTTCCTTCAATGAGGACTCGGGCCTGCGATGAGATTGTAACTAACTTGTCAGATTGGATAATACGGAGTATGGATACCAGGATTGACTAAAGGTTTGCTGCTATCAAATGGGGAATGATAGAGTGAATCAAGGATATATGTGGAATTAAATAATTGGTTGTTTGGATTGCCCTATCACATTGCGGGTTGCAAAAAACATCACCCGTTTTAGAAAGTGAAGCTGATTGGTGGTTTTGAGATATGGGGTATTTTGATTCGGCAATGGTTTCCTTAAATGTGGGGTTGCACCTACGAAGGGATTAGGACAAACCTGTTCTCAACCAGTATGGCATGGTAGTATGGAGTCACAGCTACAGGTTGGTGTTTATACAATATGAGGCACAATTGGGGCTACAAGCGGAGTATTGGTTGTGGTTATGATTTTTTGTTCAGAAGGTGTGAATTGGGATATGATTGAGTATTTGGAAAAACTTTGTTTGTTTGATTCATGTCGTAAAACTCAATGTGTTTGTGGGATTAGGACTGTGGGGACATTGGGGTATTGAGGATGTGATGCTTTGTTTGTTGTTATTATTGGTTCTGGGAACAGTGGTGTGACTGTCGATATATGGACAGAAAATGTTTCATGTGATAGGGTTGGTTCATCTGTACTTTGACAATGAATTGTATAATGTGGGTGGATTAGTGATGGGGGTTGCTTTATCCTTTTTAGAACCCACTTGGGGGAGACATTTACCTATGGGCATTAGATACATTGCTTGGGCATATTTGATGACAATGTAGGAAAGAAACAGAGGAATTCAGCTGAATAACAGAATGTGAGTGCAAACTTCTGATACCTATGAGTTTAGTAACAGGGCAACATTTTTCGAATGCTAATAATAGGAAATGCTATTATGTTGACATATGAGCAGTGAGCAAAATGAATACCATTTGTGGAATTTCTCATGTTTAAAAAAATGAGACAGGGTAGAGCGAGCTGTGGTGTTGTTGTGCTGCTAAATATAATAATAATCAGTACACACATAGGTGGCTATGTCTACACACCAATAAGATGTGATTGTGTATGTTTTTAAGTATATTTATATATATTCATTTTCAGCCATGATTAAGTCTGTCTGGGACAAAATGCTTTGGCTTGGCTGAGTAGTTGTGTATGAAGATTTCAAATAAAGGAAGTTGGACATTACACTATGACTCCCATCTTGTAATGGATCTTGAAAGGAACACTGAAATAATCATAAGTTACGGATATATGACTAAGGGCTACATGTACAGAGCAGTTTGCACATCGCAAACAGCGAATCGGGCCGTTTGCGATGTGCAAAATGAACTTTGACATGTTCCAAACCATTTTTGAGATTCGGTGTTTGCACAGAGTCACAAAGGTCGCACTGGTGCTACCCCATTCGCAAACAGGAGGGGGTCCCCTGGAACCCCTTCCCCTTTGTGAATCAGTAAAAACATTCTTTCAGAGCAGGGAGTGGTCCTATTTTTTTTGTTTTTGAAATCCATCTCAATTTCTTTTAAGGAAAACGGGCTGCATAAAAAAAAAAAAACTGCTTTATTTAAAAGCAGTCACAGACATGGTGGTCTGCTGTCTCCAGCAGGTCACCATCCCTGTGAGGGCCGCCATTCCCAAGGAGGTCGCAAATTGCAACTTACCTCATGAATATTCATGAGATGGGCATTTGCGACCCCCTTGAGAATCGCAAAAAGTGTCATTCACACTATGCAACATACAGTTTTGCGACTCGCAAATTGCGAGTCGCAAAACCAAACTTTGGTACATGTAGCCTGAAGTAACTTTGGGACTACTGTGTACTTTCCCTCCATGCGGGTTTACTTGATAATAATAGTTTTTAAAAGAAAAGGTCTTTGGGCTCACTGGTTGTTGTCGATAGAGTGACCTGGCAACCCTGAATCGGATACATTCAGTGCTACAATGATGCGAGTATGGATCGTAGTGCTTTATATGTCTGATTGCTCAAAAAAGGCTAAAAGTGGATTAGGCAGGCAGAGGTCACTATATTATTACCTACAAATGCTCATTGTAAAGAGACAAGGAATGAATGATTGTGGAAATTAAAATATTCCATTAATTAGTAGAGGAAATTTTGTAAAGGAGAGGCCCATGATTGAATGGGAGTTGAAACACAATTTTTCCTTCTTCATTAAATTACACTTCCTCCACAGCAGTGGTAAGGATTGAGTGGTCATGGACCATACATTCATCCATTCATCCGTCTGTCTGTATTTATGTCTGCTTATGTGCTATCTGACTGTACGTGTTTTATCTGTATGTATCATGTCTGTGTCACAGCCTCCCTGATTTGATTGGTGTGCATGCATCACTACATGACAGGGGGGCTTTGCAAATTGGCACACATATGTATTTTTGTATATATGTCTACTTACATGTATGACCTATGGGATTATGTGCAGGAATGTTGCGTCTTTGGGCATGCACTATACAAAGCTAAACCCACGGCATTTATTAATGCTGGTCATTATTGCGGTTTGCATTGAATCATTGGTTGTATTTACATGTGGTAGAGTCTGGTGCATAGTTGCAGCACTGCCTTGGTGTGCTTGATTCACAATTGTAGTCATGTTTTTTTAATGTCAGGACATTATTCCGTTAACGTCACCTTCTTCACTGTAACAGACAGACAGAGAAACCATGAACAAAGCGCTACCTCAAGCAGAACATTCCTTGAAAGAGTTTAGAATGCCCAGTGGGTTTCACTGGTTATTTTGCAGAAGAACAGCTCACATGAAGATGTGTTTTTCTCTGGGGTGAAAAAAGTTACATTAAAGAGAAGTGTGAAAAGCAATGTCTCCTGTGGTTTCCTTCAGACGACTCATGTCTTTTAGTACTTGATTCTCCAAAGACCTGATATTTTGATGATGTATTACCCTAATACATCATTAAATGACAGGCCTACAAGAAGTATCCCCCACAAGCATGAAGCACGACAGAAGAAATCAACAGGGAGCCTATGTGTTTTTTTGGGGTAGGGGGTGTTCTTTCATCGAAAGGTAACATTAAAGCGTATTTTTCATGTACTCGATTGTGTTTTGCCTTGTCTGTAAATTCCTCCGTGACACATACTCCACCGAGGGGGAAAAGCTTTTCACTGTCACCAAGGAACAGCTTTCAACTAAAACAAGGCCACAAACTCCGCCCCGTCATGTCAACTTCTGAAAATGGGCTGAAGGGTAATAATTGCATAGCACCACCAGACATCAAAGCTAATGGCTGCCAATCTGTGTTTTCCGCCTCCTGTGATCTTGGCTGTGCTTTATTGTTCGGAAATCATTAAATAGACCAGCTTCTGATAAAAACATGAAGGTGTATTGTCTGTGTGTCCTCCACTGACACCAAGTTCATGTTATCAAGTTATGACAACACCCTAAATTCACCGGAATGAGGGATGCAAACAGTTTTAGGGTCCGAGAACAAAGGATTCTCACAGGGGATGGCATTATTTGTGCCTGGCTGAGGCACAGGTTCAGAGGAATTGTCACATTTTCCGACAAAATCTACACAACTGTAATCATTCTCGTTGTGGGCCAGCAAAGACACAGATCAGAGTCGGCAAATTCAAGGTCATCGTGGGGCTATAATGCAAGCACTGAGTGTGCTCTTAAAAACTGCGCGGCCCCTCTCCGCCATCTGCTGTTAAACTGCAATGCAGGAGTGGCGCCGGTGCTGTCAGTCTATAACAGAAATGCGCAACATTCTTTAAAGGGTTTTTAATCATTCTGTAACAGCCCGTGGTGTTTTACGACACATTTGAACCTATAAAAAATCCTCTGTGGGATTTAGAAAAAGATTGCATTTCAGCTTTGACGCATTCATGATTGGGACAGACAAATAAACTTGCCAGATATATGCCACTAAAATAAAAAAATAAGGCAAAATGTGCTTTTGCAACCGGAGCTGTGAGATTTATCAACGACTTTATCGTGCAATCAAATGTGAGAGATTTATGAATGTTTGAAAACATACAGGGAATCTTTGATATTTGTGCAACACAATATCACCCCTGCTGTTTCCACTATGAGGCCCTGATTATGAGTCAGGCAAAATAGAATTCCTGTGTAGAATTTCGCTCTGCCCAATCAGGTCTGGGCCAATGAACCAAGTGGAGACTAGGCCGCTTTTACAAGCTGGAAATTCCGCTTGGTAAAATCGCTTCAGGCTTCAGCTGAATCAGAGCAATGCTTCCATCCCTGGGACGTCTTACCTGTTACTATGGCAAGGAGGATACAATACTTCCCCTGCCAGGGCGCGCTCTCTCTCTCTCTCTCTCCATCCTCCTCCCTTCTTCTTTATTTCAAGAGTGTTTTATGAGGATTTTATACAATAGAAAAATTAAATAACATAAATGAAAAGAAACAATACATTGTATGGTACCGTCAAATCAAAAGGGAACAGTAGTTTAGGATACAGCGTGAGGAGTCTGCCCACATTTACAAAAGCAGACAGTAGAAATAAGTGTTTTTGTTTGCAATGATGAAGTGAGGTTAATCAGTGTATGTATTGTGAAAGAGCGTTTTTGTGGTTACTGATTAAGGTACCTCAGTTGCTATAAGTGATTTTATTTTAAGGAAATGTAAAAGTCTAGGTCATTTAAGTCATATTTGTCTTTATTTGAGAGAATGGTATGGATTATGAGGGGGTGCCGATATCTCTCGCCAGGAGAATATATTTTTCTATCCATTTCTCTATATACTTCATACTCCCTTCTAATTTTAAGTTTTCATTTTGCCATAGCTAAACTAGACATAAGTGTTTAATTTTGTTGGGTAGTTTGTTGTCAATGTTTCGGAAGGCCTGTGCTGTGCTGGACAGAAAGTTTATAGAGTGGTGTGTTTTAATCTTTTTGATGGTTAGAAATGAAGTGAGGGATAAGGGCTTTGCGAGGGCGATTTCAATAACGAGCTATGACGGTGAGGGTTTAGGAGCCAATGGCTCCCCTGTTTGGCTAGGAAGGTATGTTTGTATCTACGGTAGTCGGGTAAGTTTAGGCTGCCAAGTCTGTTAGGAAGTCTCAGTTTCTTTGGGCAATTGTGAGCTTTTTAGACTTCCAGAGTTATTTGGTAAGAAAGTGTCTATTTTAGTAAGAAAAAAAGGTGTCTGAAAGGTACATGAAGGACATGCTCATCAAAAAGTTAATGGGGGAAATCATCATTTTGATAGATTCTGTCCTAACCCACCAAGTTATGAATCTGGTTGACCATTTGTCTAAGCAACTTTGTTGTTATCTAGTGTCTTTTTCTCATTGAGATCGAAAGAGTCTTTAAGGTTATGGGTGAACCATATACCCAGGTATTTTATCTTATCTGGGGCACATATTAGTCCATAAGGGCTTTTGTGTGAACTGCTGCAAAACACACTGAGAGGAAGAACCTCCATATTTTCCTTGTTGAGGCAGTAGCCTGACATGCTACAGTAGTCGTTGACGGTGGATATGATGTGAGGCAAGGCTGAATCTGCTTGGATGGCAAAAAGGAGAATGTCATCCACGGAGGTGGCTAGTTTTTGTAGGCCTGATGAGAAAGATAGCAGGGATAAATTAATTTTCTCTGATCAATGTAAGCAGGGTTTCTAGTGTTAGTAGAAATAGTAGGGGGTAAAGAGGGCATCCTTGCCTGGTTCCTTGTTGGAAGTAAAAGGGATTAGAAAACTTTCCATTGATGGTTATTCTAGCTTTCGGTTCTTTGTATTGAGCTTGCATCATTTTTGAGAGAGCAGGGCCAAAGCTGAAGGAGGTGAGTACGGGTTGGAGGAAGGTCCACAATACCTTCTAAAAGGTCTTCTCTGCATGTAATGCTATTGGGCAGATTAGTTGGTGCAGGAGTTTACCTACTTCAATCGCATGGCTAAGAAGTCTTATATTATCCGTGCTGGAACTCCCTTTGATAAATCCTGACTGAGAGTGCTGTATTATGTTTTTGAGAATGGGCTCTATTCTGAGGGCGAGGATATTTGTGTATATTTTGCAGACTGTGTTTATGAGGGACATGTGTCTGTTGTTCTTGGGATTGGATCGGTCTTTCTCTTCTTTGGGTGTGACAATTATGGTTGCCTCCGCGGTGGAACCCTCAACAGAGCCAATGGAGGAGGAGTGGGTGAATAAGTACCCCAAGTTTGATAGAATGACGCTGGGAAGCCATCTGGGTCTGGGCCTTTCTGGCTTTCATGGTTTTGATCGCATTTATGATTTCTTTGTGAGAAATCATCTGTTCAAGTGATTCTTCTGTTGATTAATTTTTAATCTATCTTAGTTACATTAATTTTTTTGAGGTAGTTTAAGCATATGTCATAAGATGTGTTATTAGTTTTAGAATAGAGGGTATCATAATATTCTTCAAAGTTATTTAGGATGTCCTTCTCATTTGTCGATGTGACACCATGTTTGTTGGTTATAAAGGTTTTTCTTGCCTTCTGATGGGTCTGTTTTAAATAAGATGCAAGTTTTTGCCAGCTTTATTACATCCACAGAAATTGATGCCTTTGTATTTTTGGTCATCAGGTGGGCTTTGTTACTCAGAATCTTGTTGTATTCATACTTGAGTTTAATTTGATTGTTTAATTGTGTTTTGTCTTAGGCGCATTTGAGAACTTTCACTAATGCTTTTTTTAAAAATTCTAGTTGATCTAAGGTCTTGCTGTCTAGTTTGTTTATCTTTGACATACGTTTAATCATGTGCCCGAGGATAATGCATTTCAGGGTATCCCAGATGATTTATTCATTTGGACCAGAAGTCCAATTGAGTTCTATATATTCATCGATTTCTTTTTTGATTATTTCTTCGAAGGAGGGTTCCTCTGTAAGGAAGTCACTCATTTGCCATGTTTTTGTTCCTGATGTAGTGTGAGTGATATAGGAGAGTAATGAAATACAGGCATGGTCTGGCATGAGGAATGGTTGGGGAAAAGGTGGCTGGGATGCAATCAATGCAAGAGAATGTATTGTTCAGATGGGAGAAAAATGAGTAATCTTTCCCTGTGGGATTGAATAGTCTCTATATGTATTTAAGTATAGGAGAATTGCACACGTTTAGCATTTGTTTATGGGATTAGTCAGGTTTAAAATGACTTGCAGAATTCCTGTCAAGAGTGGCATCCCAGGCTAAATTGAAATCTCCCCCTAGAATCATTCTGCAATTATGAGGTAAAGTAGAGAGTTGTTTATTGAGGTGAATCCAGAAGTAGGGTTGTCGTTATTGGGGGGATAGATGTTCATGGCTATGATTTCAGTGTTGTCCATCTGTATGTTAGTAAAAAGCCATCTGCCTTCGGTATCTGCTGCTGAGGACAGGATAGTGACGCCAGAGGCTTTTGACAAAAGGGTGATCAGCCCATTTTTTTGTTCGTGGCTGGTGCATATGGTCACTAACCCATGCTTTTTTAGGAGGATTGTCTCTTTAATTGTCACCTTGCTTTCTTGAAGGAGAAGAGGTCTCCCTTGAGGTTATGTGTATAGTCTAGGATTTTCAGTCATTTGGTTGGGTGATTGAGACCCCCGAAATTAGGGGAGAGTATTTTTGTGTTCTTCATTTGTGTGGGAGGTGAGTCTTCTTGTTGATATAACCAGCTGATATAACGAGCTAAATGCCAGTTCTTGTTTGCCAGTGCGGTTGGTGTAGGAGGGGAGTGGGTTGGATGGATTTGAAGGGATGGCATGGGTGAGGGGAAATGGAATGAGTGAGAGAGAGAGGAAGGGGAGGGAGGAGGAAAAGGAGATAGTAGAGTAGTACAGGAAAGGACAGGAGGAAAGATATGAAATGTAAAAGAAAATGGAGAAGAAAATGATAGTATAGTGACTTATTAAATGTTTGTGATGAGAATCTAGATACCATGGAGAGGTATCCGACAAAATCTAACTGAGGAGAGGCAATGGAGGCCGCGAGTGGTCAAGCCTAGGTCCAGAGTGCAGTCTTGCTGCACCCCGTATAGAATAGGGTGTGTATTAATAGTCACAGCAGTGTCTAAGAATGATATGTTTACCTATATTGTATGGTGGCTGGAGTGCCTGGTGTTGTTTCCATAGTGGTGCCTAGTGAGTTAGTTGCCATTTAGCGAGAGTGGATAATAATGTGTATTCTGTTGTTTATTTGCAGGTATAGTAGTCGTAGTATATAGAGAAAGTGTAATATTTGTGAGTGAGGTGGTTATTTCTGTGATGGGTGTTAGCTGGTGGCACATGTCATTATTTCTGCTGAGTTAAGTTTTTATGTCAACGGTTAGGGATGTGAAAAATGTTACCGAATGTGTTTCATAATTATGAAGTACAATGTACAGTTTGCAGTAGATTCTCCTCTTACTGTCATTATATTGCTTACTTACATAATATCAAGATAGTGTCATCGAAGAGTTTACAGAGTTTCAACATATTATCAGTAAGGTATCTACCTAGAACCAACATATTATTAATCTAGTACCAGCATATTCTCAACATAGATTCAACACATATCGAAGTGAGTCGGTCAAGTCCCCCAGGTTACTGGATTGCAGGTAGTGCGGGCAAACAACAGTGATTTTTGTATTGTTCAACCTGTGGGTCAAAATGCAGTTTCAATAGAAATAAGACAACAGCTAAGTACCCATTGGATGGCACTAGATTTGTATGACATTATTATCAATGTAAGGCTGGTATCAATATTATTTAATGCCAATATGAGATTTGATAAACCTAAATTATGTTGGAAGCGAGAAGATGAAACATTTCAATAAATCCACCATTGGATTGAAGGCAATTATAAAACATCCGATTTAACCAGAGCAGGTTGAAGGTCGTTATAGAGATACAGTACCAGTCATTGAAGAAGGGAAGATAAATTTTACCATTGGTTAGGGTTAACAGGTTATTAGTAGCTTAGTAGGTGCTAGTTAGTTAGTTTAATTAAGGTTTTGTAGGTTGCTGACCGCTTTATTTATTCTGTCCCGATTTCCAGTCCAGGGAGGACCTGGCCTAGCTGTTTTATGCAGAATTAGGTCAAGACTGATTTGCATATGGCTGGATCCAAACTGGGGGTACATGGTGAGCAAAATAATTAATGGATTAAACCCAGATCTGTGACTGAGGGTGAATGTTTGATTGGTTCTGCATTCCGTTCATCATTTGTGTTTGTTTGCTTTCATCACACAAAGTGTGCCGTGTATGCCCAGACGTCTGTCCCGGGCTCACTATGCCACTGGATTGAATCTAGCCTGGCTGATGAAGGGTGATACCCTGAAACCGGTCACAGGATCCTTGTTTCTGGTCCAGGGAGGACCTGACCTGGCAGTTTGGGCTGGACTGTTCCCATGGGGAACAGGGTCAAGACTGATTTGCATATGGCTGGGTCCAAACTGGGGTGGCGTGGTGAGCAAAAGAATTGATGGATTAAACCCAGAACTGTGACTGGGGGTGAATGTTTGATTGGTTCTGTATTCCATCCTTCTTTTGTGTTTGTTTGCCTAAACCTTACGGTAGGGCCTGAACAACCCAGAGGGCAGGCTCATTGTATTTTAAAACTAGAACATGTACTTTTAAGTTTTACGTGTCCTGGTAGCGAAAAACTTCTAAATAAGTTTTTTACTAATGTGAGGCCTACCTCCGGCATAAGAATACATTGGGTTCCCTTATTACATTTAATAAGTGATACATTCTAATTGGGAGCAGATAGGAATGTTGAGTTTGGTGCCTAAGGAATTGTAATTTGAAACAATCACTTTTAGAACATCAGCATTTTCTTGTCACAGCCTGCAACTTGTATCCTGGGTCACATGCCTAGGTGCAGTTGGCAGTGGGTCTTTGTGTATTGCTCCCAGACAGTTAGAGAAAGGGGAAATAGGTGTAAGCATGGAGGGACATCTCTGACTTAATGAGAGGGGTGAGTTGGTACCTACCACACTTGTACATCAAAGCCTCTGCCATAGCACGCTAACAAAGGGTTTGACACTAGTTGTTGTGCCCCCAAACAACCTGGGAACAGAGCAGGAAAGCAGGAAATTCCAAACACCTCTGGGGTGGAATTCTCTAAAACCTTCTCTTACTTCAAACCTGGCACCGGGAATAACTAATAGACTCTCAGACCCAGCTCATCAGTACAACTCTGGACCTGTGGAAGACTCAGAAGGACTGATATGCTGCTCTTTAATGCTGACTGCTACTCAGTTGCCCTGCTGCCCAGTTGCCTGAGTAAAGGACTGGACCTGGATCTTGAACGCAGGACCACCAGAGTGACTCCAAGGGATAGCTGGCTGGGCTCCTGATGAGAGCCTCAGGGACAGAAAAGGCTCCATCCACCTTTAACCCTTTAACCCAGCACCTGGACTCTGCTGTAAGTCCTACTCCGAAGTGTTACCACCCCAGCCCTGGACCCTTGGAAGTCGGCCTGAAAATGCTCTAACAGCACAGCTGTGGTCCTGTGAAGCAGAACTGATGCAGCACGGTGTGTCCCCAATGCGGGGCCTTGCATTGCAGCTCACAGTTGCTTCAAAACCATTGTTGCATGGTGCATCCGTGATGCAGGCCTTCACATCAAAAGCTCCTCCTTGACTGCATTCTCAATAATGACACAGGACTCAACATCGCAGCCATCACTGCACAATGCAACCTCAACCAGGATCTCTCAAAGCTCTACAAAGGGTATGTGTATCTGGCCGACCTCCGGTCGCAGTCAGACTGAACTTATGACTTTGTCCCAGTCTGGTTCTATCAGATAACCACAATTGGTGCTTTGTGCTTCTAGGCAATATTTTTGCCTCAAACTTTGAAAGCGCATATCTCCAGTTCCACTGATTGTATTTTTGTCATTTTGATGTCAAATAATTTATTAAACTTTGCTCTATTTGTCTAAATTGGCGTGAGATTTTTCTTGTGTTGTGTGCTCACTTGTCTACTGTTTGAAGTCTGTCTGAAGTAATGCATAAATACTTTACACATTGCCTCTAAATTAATCCTGGCTGCTTTGTGCCAAGCTACCAGAGGGTTGAGCAGAGGTGAATTTGGGGCTTGCTTGTGTTTTACTCTGACAAGAATTGTTGTTGCGGCTTGAGTTGGGTTTCACCCTCCAACCAGTAACCCAATCTCCAACATCAGGATTTTGCATCAAAAAGAATGGGTGGTAGCTCAGGAATGCTGATGTACAACCCACGTTACTCCCCTCTGACCCAGAGAAGGATAAAGTACTGATTGGTGCTGCTTTGTGTTACTTTTCGGCAACTCTCCAGTGCAAAAAACATTTTTCAATGGAAAGTAAAACCAACAAAAAAGTTTTGTGCAAGTTTGTGTCACTTTCATGATACAAACCCTGTGCAAAAGGATTGTAAATCTGGCCTGCTATCACGATGAACAGTGTGGGGCAAGTGCATTTGTTAACAATGCTATTGGAATACTTTTGTAAAATGAGCAGTGCGTAACACACGTTGGCACACATGCAGAGTTTTCGTATATTCAGGTGCTTAAGCACATTGGTCATAATTTACAAATAAAATACATATGTCACGAAGCAGACATGCTTTCCAATGCAAATAAGCGAATTAAACTTATTTTCCAAATCCTAAATGTACGTAGTGCACACAATGCAAGCAGCATGGAAAAATACAGTAAAGGCATGTTGTATTTGGCTGCTCCGTTCTGTAACCCAATTTTCCTTCACAATTAGTTATTCCTACACACCATCTGTAAATAATGAGGATATAAGTGCATTTCCTCACAGATTTTGAACCAGTAATACATAATAAATTCAATGTGCTTTGCGTGTCCGAGTATATCTGGGACAAGAGTTTGGGTTATTACTATGTCAGTGTTGACTTTATTTGCGTTACATTTTTCCTGATCAGTTTGTCTTTCACTTGTGCACAACATTTTGTAAAATATACCCCAGTAGATATTTCAAACACATATGCCACATGTCTCTGCACTTTGAGGACCATGTACATAGCACAAATATATATTTTGCGATGCATTCTAGGCATGCATCAAACCTTTGTTTTGGAAAGACTTTGTGACTCTAAGGCAGTGGTCTTCAAACTTGCTAATGCTGGCCACCCAGTGGGAAAAAATAAATCATCCGGCCCCCCTCAAATTTTTTCTAAACTATTCTATTAAGTTGACAATGCTTAAATAAGTCTAGACTTATTTAAACATTGCAGTTAAGTTCTGTTACCTTTTTACAAGTGCAATAAACATGTTTCTTCTTTAAACAAAACACCATTATCTGCAAAATCTTTCTTTTGGCCAGAGCCTGGTGTCGCCCCCCGTGATCACTTGAGGCCCCCCTACGGGGCCCGTCCCCCAGTTTGAAGACCCCTGCTCTAAGGTCAGATATAGGTCGGTAATAATCTGATCACACAACACATGCTACTGGAGAAATAACTTGGAGGGGTGTCACATTAATTGCTCATCATAAGAACAGGTGTTTTGAAGTGAGCTGTCGAAATAGAGGTTGATATCACACATATATTGTGGCTCATTCACAAACTGCATTTTGTGGTACCCCTCAACGATACAGTTGGATATAATGTACAAATTACGACGTGGTTCTGGATATTCTATTACTCCTACAGCCTTTTAGGTTTGAGAGTGTGGTTATAACGGTGAGATTGAAGAGATTTGTGAGAATCTTGAAAGTTTGACTTATTCCTATTCTTTATTTTCTTTGGTCTTCGGGACTTGAAGGTTCACTATCCCTACACATTTGTGAAATTCAATCCGACTGTGTCACTTCATGTTGGTTGTATATTCCTTGCTTCTGCAATACTTTGGTGAAGACTCTTTTATGGAGTAATATGAATCTATCATAGCATCTGCTTGTTAATAATGGAGCATGCCTCCTAAATAATCCTACTCTTATTTCAAGGCACCGCCAAATGAATAGCCATAAAATGGAGTTATTATGTAAATACTAGTGCATGTATTAATGTGAGGTGCTCACAGCATTTGTTGTTTTTTGCGAATGATTAATCGACTGTTAGGGTTGAATCACATTTGGGATTCTGGGGATGGAAGTTTGAATGTAATTGGACATAATGGGTCAGGCTGGTGGTCTTCAGACTACCAGTCCTGTGGTGGCGTTCAGGACCACCGCTGCTGTGGCGGTCAGACCGCCCCATACAGAACCTGGCAGACAGACTGCTAGGGTTCCACCAGCACTGCCGAGATCCATGATCCAGATGGCCTGGCAGTGGTGGAGATCGTAATTTGCCAAGGCAGCGCTGACCTGCGGATCACGACCTCGTTCTCCGCCAACCTTTTCATGGCAGTTTCACCGCCATGAAAAGGCTGGCAGAGAACAGGTGCTGGGGGCCACAGAGGGGCCCCTGTACTGCCTGTGCACTTGGCATAGGTAGTGCATGAGTCCCCCTACCCAGCACTGTTGCAATTTTCACTGTCTACTGTGCAGACAGCCTACATTGTGAGGGTGCTGGTGCACTCTGTGGGCTACAGCATTGCCGCCAGCTCGATTACGAGCCGGAGGCAATGCTGTGGCCTGTTTCCCGCAAGGCTGGGAGGCGGAAACCGAGGTTTCCGCCTGTCAGACTAGTGAGAAACTCCTAATAGTTCCGACGTGGCAGCCACCCTGTTGAGAGTTTGGCGAACGGGCTTTCCCGTCTGCCAAACTCAAAATTAAGGCCTATGTATCTAATGTATTTTTGTACATGTTTCCTAGCGCTGCAAAAGTCTAGGCAATGGTGCAAGACTAAACACGTGTTGCTAGATGGTGTAAAGAAGTGAAGCTAATAAAAGAACAAATCTTGGCTGTAACGTGCAAGAATCTACATGTGCTCCTTAATTGTGCTCACAAGAACTTAACAGTGACATTTTGGGTTTTCCCTGGAGCTGAAGGGCATTTTGTGTGACTGCTCTTCCAATTGGTTCAAGCACACTAGAGTCACCAAATAAGGGACCTGTGGTTTGCTGTGCTCAAAGAAACTCTGATCACTGACATTTTGTGCATTTTGTAGTACTTAGTAGTGATAAAATGCAATTCACATACCTACAAGTATAAATCTCCACTTCCAACTCTCCTGTCTTTTTTATGGGCATATCCTGAGACATGTACATTTACTACTCAGTAGTAAATGTAGAAACCAAGGTGAATGGGTGAAAACAGGGGTGTACTCACTAGAGAATGGGTGGGGGTTATGGCAGAGTGAAAAAGGTCTATGAAAGAATTAAGGAGGAGCTTAAGGGCTTAAGAACAGACACTGACCCACCCACAAAAGAGTAAGCCCATGCTTTTCACAAACTGCACTTCTAAATATACTTCAGGTTATAAGGCTCCAAAACAGTACCACATGCACTCCAGCTCAGACCCGGAGTAAGCCCAGCATGACACATGGCCACCCACAGGTAGGGCAACACCTTCCCATAGCAAATAAGCATTTGCAATGCAATCGGTCTCGCATTTGCTCCAGTTAGAACTATTGGCACTGTAAATTCCTAAATGGACTTTTCTTGCCACATAAATTGAAAATGAAAAGTAAAACATTAGTTTACCAAAGTGAGACAATTCAAAGTGCCATGGCTGCAATAAGCATGAGTGCGAAGGAGAGACACAAAAGGAAAAAGAAGTTCACTCACAGTCAAACATATCGGCAATCGTGCAATTTTCCATCCAACAGGGTCAGTCTGCAAGGTGGTAACAAAAGCTCCCCAAAGAGGGACAAACGTAATGCATTTACCAATGATAAAAGGATTTTTGAAAGGTAAGCCCACAAATGAGTGATAGTGATGGGTGTGAGGTGGGTGTGGTTAGCAGCCAACAATACGTACAACAGATCAAAGCACTTGTGACTGGGACTTATAATTAAACACCATAGGTAATAAAGATAAGTAAAGAAAAACAATAATAATTCTAAAAGTAATATTTAATTATATGCAATGTATTTATTAACTTTTTAATCTAAAAATATTTTTAATTTTATATGATAAATAAGTTTTAAAAAAGCATTAATACTATACATAATGCTTATTAATTTGCTATATATAATTAATAAATATAAACATTTTGCTCTAGGTGAAATATGTTCAATAATAATATTTAAAAAAATATTTAAAATATATTAAAATTAATTATTTATCAGATTTATAATTACATTTGAAATGTTGTTTTTATTTTACAATAATATTTACCATGAAAGTATTTTAATAATGGTTTTCAAGTTTAGTACACTTTAAAACTTTTCTCTATATTTTCTAGTCAATGTGAGATGTCTTGTAAAGTGTCGGGCAAGTTTTTACAAATTATTTACTTGACAAACGTTAGTAAATATGTTTTATGTTAAATATTGTAAATATATATATATATATATATATAAAATAAATATATGTGTATGTTATACATAAATATATATATTTGTATATATTCACTGTAGAAAAAGAAAAAAAACTATAGCATTAATTTTGAATTCAATCTTTAATTAATTGCAACATATTAAACGCAATAAATATATTTTGCTGGTTTAATTTATAAAATAAAAGACTGCCTATAATAAAAAAATGTTTTGCATTGATAATGATTAAAGTGATGTATAGAATTAATTAGAGGTAAATTAATTCTAGTTTAGTAAATATTAATGCAACATTATTATTTTTAAATACAAAAAGGTTGTTAAAATATTTTATCATCGTATAATGAACATATTTTATTGTTATAGATTTTTAAATACTAAATTATGATTATTTATGTTTTCTAACTATTTAAAATAATTTGATTTAATATAAAGCTATTTGCTAGGCTTTTTATTCAGTTTTCCCACCTACGTTATTTTCCATGGACAGGTGTTGCAGTATTAGTGGTTAGACATATGTGGTTCGAAATAACTACTATTTCTTTCTTGCAGAAGTAACTTACACTTGTAAATTGATGCCATCACTTTTCCAGATGTAGAGACATATAGGTCTACAATTTTGAGTCATTTTACACCCTCATTTATTACAATTTTGCATGGTGTCTAGCATGTCTATTACAGTATGAAGGCAATAAACTTGAAATTTGTCAAATTTGCACTAATGGTTTAAACATATAGACCTGTTTGGATAACACAGAAGCAAGCCAGGACAGGGGAAATCGTAAGACAAAGAATCACAGGTTATCAAATGATTAGCAGTAATGACAGTCCAGAGAAATCTCCATGGTGACGACAGTGCATTACATTTATTTATCTTGTGTCCATGCTTGCAGATGCACAGATGGCCATCTTGAAATGGTGTTTGTAAAATACTGTTACAAAAACACTCAAAATTGGCAGCCCATGCATGCACCTGCTTGTGCATGCATGATGAACATCTATGAAGGCTTTTTGTAATAGTTTTGTTTTTATAGTACTTAAATTAAAAACATTCATTAATATTCAATGATGGCAGCATGTGCGTTTGCATGCACAGCCATGACACACAGATGGCTGTCTTGGAATGGTTTTAAAATCCATTTAAAGATCAACACAGTGTGCAGTGTCTTAATGTAATACAGAGCACTGCAAGCAGCAGCAAGGCCCTTCAGTGCCTAGGAATCTGCAGGCACATGCTAAATAAAATAAATAGTTGGAAAAAGTGGAAAAGAATGTTTTTTATTAGAAAAATAAGATAGATTCACCCATCAGTCCCAGGCACTGAAGGGAACTATTCTGTGTGTGGATGACAACATTGTGCTCTGGTATATGATAACATTGTATTTTGGCACAATGCCGACACTCACATAAAAGGGAACAAGTGGCTGAGGTTAGCAGACTCACAGAACCATGCTGTATGCTATGGTGGGCAGAAGAAAAATGTAAACAACACTACAGAAAACTAATGGACGAAGATGGCTAACTGAAAGCCCATGTGTGTGTATGTGAATGTAGCTAAGACTGAGGGCCTGATTTACAAAGGTAAATTTACACTTTTATTTATTTGCTTTATTTATTTACTGCATTTATAAAGTGCTACATACATCCCCATGGGAATATCCAGGTGCTGCATTGAGGATTGCATGGCATCATGAACAAGCCATTATCGGGGAAATAACCAAGTTTTCAACCTCTTTCGAAATGTAAAGAAGTCCAATGTAAGGCCGAGATCAAAAGGCAAAGAATTTAGATGGATTGCTGGTAGATTGTCGAAAAAACTTTCATGTCCACCCATCGTGGCTTTTTAAAAATACGCTTGGCCCTCACCGTAGCAAGATTGGCGGAGCATAATCCATGTCTGGACTTATTAAAAGCAACTTGTGCATGCAGTATGACTGGTCCATTATCATAGAGTGCCCTATCTACATGACACAGCAGCTTGAATTTGGCCTATTGCATACTGGGAGAAAATGAAGTGAGTCTAGATGCAGTATTCTGTATGGATTGAAAAACAAATAAATAGGAAGTTGGCAATTCGTACATATAAGACAATCCCGTAGTCCAGCTCACTCATATTTAATGCTTGAGTGACTGTCCTTCAACTACCTACTGGCATCCAATGAAAAGCCTGAGCAACAAGTGAAGGGGACCAAAATATTTACCACATGTTGCATTTACCTGATTTTGCATAGAGTATTGTCTATTAAGAAACCAAGGGACATATTTACAAGCCCCATGCGCTGATTGTGCATCACTTTTTTTGACACTCCAGTGCTGCTGAGTGCAGACCTATATCTATGAGGCCATGCAAAGCTACTTTGCGTGACTGCGTGGCTTTTCATGGCATCACAGATATGGAGTAAGGCAAGACAGCGCAAGTCACTGCGTTGCCTTACTATGCATCAGGTGTTGTTTCATGGGCATTGCAGGGGGTGTTCCCATGTAACACCCATAGGTTTTGACGCATTCCCGGATTTACAAGGACGGGTAAACCTGGGAATGTGTCATAAATGTAGGCATCCCCAGGGGAGGCGTAAAGCGGAGAAATGTATTTATTTTTCCTCATTTTTTCCTCTTTCCATGTGTGCTGCACACACAGAAGGCGGAAAGTGCCTCCATTGATTGTTTTGTGCAGGAAGTGTCCCTTCTTGCACAAAAACAATCCTGCATGCAACACAGGGACCCTTGCACCATGGTGCAAGGGTGCCTGTATTGGTGCTAGACAACCAAAATGGCACCAATGCAGGGGGAGGGGACAGGAATGCACTGTATTTCATAAATATGGTACATTTCTGCCCTTTACCTGCAGGCGCAGGGCAGCACAGCAAGGTCACTTGCTGCATTGCCCTACTTACTTGTAAATATGCCCCCAAGATTCTTGGCTACCCTTTCGGGTTTAGGTGCAGGGCCCAGGATCGATGGCCACCAGGGGTTGTCACCAGTTTTCACAGGCCCTACCAAACAGCAGAATATCTGTCTTCTCAGCATTACGTTTTAAGCAGTGACTGGTGCTACTTCAGAAAGACAATCTATGAGGTTTCCCTGTGTCTCTTTGTGTCTCACCTATGGTGAGAATATACTGAGTATCATCAGCATAGAAGAGGATCTCAAAGCCCCAGGCCTTGACAATACCTGCTAAGGGTGACCTATAGATATTGAACAAAGTGGGACTAAGTGAAGGGCCATGTAGGATACCACATTTAGACATTTGATGGTTGGACGTGAAAGGGGGCAACTGAACTGATTGAGATCCATTGATTAAAAAAGGACCCAGACCACTGCAAAGCTTCTGAATGTAGGCCAATTTCATGCAGTCTCTGCATCAATAAGCTGTATGAGACTGTGTCAAAGGCTACGGACAAGTCCAAATGGATCATGTCTGCAGCTTTACCCTGGTCAACCTCCGATCTGATACTATCCAAAACTGCTAACAAAGTGGACTGCATGTGTTTCCGGAATCCGAAGCCCATTTGGGTAGGGTCCAGCAGATTATTGCTTTCTAAAATGTGTGTTAACTGCACATTAAATAGCACTTTAGATATACATGACATTAAGAAAATCGGGCGATAAGTGAACATAATGGAAGCATATGAATAGAAGAATACTCAGCCATATTTAAATACAGATTAGAACTCTGTGTAAAAAAATGACTTAAAATAGAAACCAGATAGGGAAGGATAAATTAAGGACATGGGTCCAAAGGTGAACCACATTTAACCTCTAGCATAAACTTTTCTACTACTTCTGATGTAAAGTTTGAAAAGCTGCCTCAAAGGCCAACTTTTATGTAGGTTTACTATTTGCTATGAGTATAATTGTACTGACAATACCTTTACCACTGCAGAGACTCTGCAGTCGGATGGAGAACTCCACACCTAAAAAGATAGGGCAGGCCTATCTTTTTAAACGTATAATCTCTGCAATGAATGTGGTGTCTCTGGAGTCACAAAATGACTATTAGTAAAATCAAACTTGTAGTTTGTGAGCACAAAAAAACCTACACCAAAGTGTAAGTTTACCTTTGTGAGCCAGTTCCTGAATGTACATTTTAAGAGGTTTTCTAAAAAAAATGTCTGCACTGACGCCATGCTGAAAAATAACCAGCCAACATATGAGACAAAGGTCTGATGGTATATATCTGCTCCTTATACATTGAGATAGACTCTGATACATAGTTATTTTTAAACTTTTTCATGGGATCGTTAGTTAAACAGAGATACAACAACTGAATTTACTGAATAGGCTTTTGCTGACTTTCTTTGTATTATATTTTATTTTATATGGTTGTAGAATTTGAACTGCGTGGTGATTTTGAGTTATTGCGCAGGTGTGTGAGGAGCCACCATATGCAACCTTACGAACGAGGCAAACGACTTTAAATTAGGATTTCCGTTCCATTGGAAGCCATAACAAAGACTCCTGCGTCTTCAGGCATGTTTTCACTGTTCAAGAGTATTAAAGGTTCAAGCTCTACGGTTCTGCACAAGCTGCAATTTTCTGTTTCCATTATTTGTAAAAACCTACAGTATTTTACATTGGTACATATCTGCCATTATGATGGTCTACCGCTCAGTCATTTTAATCAGGCATACTTAATTAAGTAAGGAAGCTGCTTCATCGAGCTAATTTTAACATTGCTGTATTGTCTTCTCTGTTGACGTGAGAGTTCAGTGTTAACCATTCAACTCAGCTGCTATTCCACAGGATATTACACTTTTACCTGGTGTGCCGAAGAGTTTTATACTGTGGATGTTGAAAATAAATAATTTCTGTTATAAGTTACAATATTACACGATAGTTTGTGCTCATCCAACTCTTAGTCCTTGGAATGCTTTGTTAACCATGGTTCCAAGGAGTGGTGCATTGCCGAACTTGAAAAATGCACCTCTGTATTGTGTTAGCATTTGATAGCTGAGTTGAGGTGAACTAATCGGGTTTACCAAATGATGGAGTTAAATATTACAATGTAGAAGACACAGGACAACCTTTTGACACCCAGCAGGCTATATATCACTGAATACGAGAATGTTATATTAGTAGGTTTTCTGCATAGCACCCGTTTGCCTATTACTTGGTTTCTATTGCCTATTATGGTGTCTTTACCACTTAGAAGAGCTTCTCTTGATGTGGCTTTCATAAGCAGTTTTCATCTAGCATTCCCTGCCTGGCTCATAGTGTGTTCATGCTTTTTGTATGGAGTGGGTCTTCTCAATGAAATGTATTGCAAGTGAGGGGATGGAGGTTGGAGGGTTCACTATTGTCTTTTTAGTGTGTATGTGGTTTGATAATGGGTGCAAGTGTGTTTATATGAATTTTGTCATCTATCTGTGTGCATAATATTCATTAAAATGCTTGGTCACCCAGGGAAGTGCATAGGACTGGATATATGTGCCATAACTCATCTTTACTGTCTGTGTGTCATTTGGTTGTATGATGGCGTTCACTTACCATCTACCTATGTGTGTGCTTGCGTGTGTGTGTGTGTGTGCATACATGCCTATTTATTTCACAGGTTACAATGATATAAATAGTTTCCTTTGTTTTTTCTTTGTGCTTGAGGTAATACCCCAGGTTCAGAAGAGAAAGTAAGCAGGGAGGTGGGTAGCTTCTATGGGTGCCAGAGTACAGTGGTTATCAATGTGGGTTGTTGGTGAGGCTGAGCATGTTACAGTGTACAGACTGGATTCTAGTAATGGAATGAGAGTGTTGTTTGGGGTAAGATTAGTTGATCCAAGGTCAAAATGGGGATGGATGTGGAGATCCAAGGCCATTAAATTGTGGCACATGCAGATACCTGCATGTGAGTGAGTGGAGCAGGGCGAGAGGCCTGCATAACGATCGTTGTAGAAATTGTTGTGAGAAATACCACTGCACTAAGGGCTTGTTGTGTATTTACATATTGTTTGTATTTGTGCCCCCATATTGTGCACCTGCACACCATTAATATGTAGTGTTATGTCCTTCTAGTCAATATAGTCATAAAATGTGTTGTTTTAGGATTAAGGCTATCCATTTCCTACATAGTCAAATATGGGTAAGACCGCCCATGGATTTACAAATTCTCCCACTACATCACAAATCATGAGATTTCTAAGAAACAGTATAAATACAGTATTTTCAACTCTCTCAGGCAGAGAAGTGCATTTTTATTCTAGGAGCTTGCCCGTTTATTCCAACACCAGGGCCATTGACTGATAACAAGCTAGGTCTGAAGGCACAAAGCCTGGCTTTGCTACCCTCTGGCTTCCTTTACATGCCAAACAGGTATATGTGGGTGTATTGCACCTCTCAGAAAAACAGATTTTTCAATACTATCTCTTGTGTTCAAAGTCTAAGTAGGAGGGAGAATTATATATATGCTACCTATCTGTATATATATATTATTTTACATTTCTGTTTATTTATTTGCCATAATTATTATTTGTTACAATACGTTTACATATAGTCTGCACTAGCTTGGTTTTAAAATAAAGCTTAGAAAACCTAGCCTTGATTTCTCATTTGGGGAAAAGTGTGAAAGGTACCCGCAAAAATGTCTCTGCTTATGGTAAGCAATGTTTCATTCCTATCAGGTAAGTTTGGAATAGATTCATGGGACAACTCATTTCTGTTTTCTTGACACAAAGTAGTAAGCTGGCATATCTGCCCTGCCTTGGAGCTAAGGGGAATCTATTTAGGGTTCAAATAGAAGTAGTTCAAGAGTATGGTTTATGCCACTTCCTCAGTGTAACCCAACCTGATAGCCATCAACAATGTTATAACTATCTTTCAAGTAATTCATTTCTCTGCAACATAATTTACAAATCCAGATTTTAGCTGGTTCTACAGTTTGTTCTCACAGATCAGTTTAAGACTTCCTTTTAAACCTTAAACCAAAGTGGTAACATATTCAGACACCAATCAATGTCAGCACAAAACATGTACTGAAAGGGAACTGAGTCCCCGTGTCCTAAAATGGCTGCTGCCACATCTTTGTAGCTGTGGTGGCAGCCAACCAGATATTCTCTTAAGATCTGTTGGCTCTGTGGACCCTCTGAAGGCATTAAATATACAACGCTTTTTACCTTAATTTCTCAAAAAACACTTAAAAAATTTAAACCAAACCACAAAAAGTCCACTTTCTGGATCAAAACCTAGCTATGGCAAATCTTTTGTAGTTCTGTCCAACCATTTAAGCAGTATTACTGTTCAATTCTGTTATGGAAAATTGCAAGGGGAATGTGTGTTTTTGGATCCCCCTTTTTTTTGCCCCTCACTTGACTGATCACCTAGAAACTTTCAAAGAATTTGCTAAGGTGGGTGAACTTTTTTTTGTAACATTTTGTGAAGATTCTACAATGGAGATGGGGTTCCTGGAGCCTTTTAAGGCTCAGGGAGTGTGACACATGGACCCCCTTCACATTTGAATGTATTTCTACCCCCATGGGGATGGGGTCTCTGGGGCCTAATTAGACTTTGGAAGGGTGGCCGTGTTCCCCCTCCTTTCATTTTAATGTAAGTCCCTGGGGAAGGGATTCCTGATGCCTCTCATAGGCTCAATAAGGGGGGCATGCACCCTTCCACAAAATAAAAACGTCGACCCCCAGGCACTGTCCCCCCCAGGGGGTTCATTAAAGCAAGCACAGATCATGTGATGCTTTTTTGCCTGGATTTTCAGCTCCTAATACATATATATATATGTATATATATATAAAGCCTATTGGCTGTCTGCACTAGGTAGTTACAGTTAGGACCTAGTTTCTATATGAAAATAGTTTTTTACTTACCTATATCTTTGGAGACGCTTGACGAACCTTCACAAAACTTTCCCAAAAAACATGCTAGTCCCATCAGCTGCTGCCTGGAAAGTTTCAGGGTGATCCATCTAGGGGAGAACGAGAAAAATGGGGGTGCCCAAAACACAATTTCCCCATTCATTTTTCCATAGGGAGTTACCCATTCACTGATCCATACAAGCATTCACACACCCACAGGAACATTTACAGAAACACTTACTCAACAATACAGTCACTCACAAACCAACTCACTTAACCAAACAGCCAGTCAAATAGCCACTCACCCATACAGCCTCATACAAAACCAGATAATCACTCATACAGCTATTCAAACACATAGTCACTAACCCATACAGTCACTTACATACACACTCTTCCACCCATACACTCACTCGCACAGCTATTCACTATCCTATAAAACCACTGATACACAAACTCATTCACCAACATAGTCACTCACACATCCACTCACTCACCAACACAGATACTTAAACACTGATGAATTCAATGATACAGGCATGATCACATCCATTCATACACTCATACAGGCACTCAGATACCCACTCACAAAGAAATACACACAGTTACACAACCACTAACATAGCATATGTTAGAAATAGAATCACTTATTAGTAGTACAGAAAGTATACTATGTTAACTTTTGTAGTACCTTGATGTATATGCTTAACAATGATAAACTTTTAGTTCATCGGTGATGTAATCAGTGATGTCATTTAAGATGTCATCAGTAATGCCACTGACCTTGTCATGAGTGATGTAATATATGAGGTCATAAGCAGTGCATAGCGGGGGTGCACATTATAGTTAGTTCTGGTAGCTATAACTGCTGAATTTGTTTGCCTTTGTACAAATGAAATGTAAGCCCAACTATAACAGAACCTTTAGTATTTTCAGTGAATTTCTAACGTTTTTTAAATCCTATTTCCTAACTTTAATTTATATATATATATATATATATATATATATATACACATATATATATATATATATGTATATATATATATATAGTAATAGAGAGAGAGAGTAACACTGTAAAAATGTACAAAATACTTAACTTATTTGTGAGATTTGAAGGTAACATGAAGTTAAGCCGTAAACACACCAAAAGATAGAATAATAAACTAACCAGACTGATTAAAAAGAAACTGAACTATTACATATACTGGAATAAGCACAACATCACTAATCATCTACATGTCTAAACCACGCTTCTAACCTTTAATTTCTTTGTCAACCTTTATGATGCATTAAGATTCTATGGGCCAGATGTATCAAATGCCTTGGAATCTACAAAGGCAACACTGTGTAAAGTGCCTAGCTGTGCAAATGCAAAATATGATTCTCCAGTGGGACATTGTGATTCACAATTGCCTCAAAGTGTCCCTTTTAATGCTGCAAGAGAAAGGGGCATAACCCCCTCTTGTTACAAGCAAGGACCTTTATTAATGCTTTGTAACATAAGCTACAGTGCATCTGGGAAGACCATGCTCAACTCAAGGGGTTTCTCATCATGATATAATATATGTTCATTGTTACCGACCGTTGTGCTCTGCTGGGATTCAACCAGTGGCCGTGGATTCACACAAGACAAGAGGATGCACAAGTCCACTGAGCCCGCAGACTCGGTCAGCACAGTTGCTGAAATAGTCACAAACTAATTAAAACTGAATGTTTGCCTTGAGAAGGTTTGAACAATAAGCAAAGTGAAAGTGATCAATGAATGAACACTTTAACAGGACCAGTTTCAGGTTATCAAAATGTCTGCAAATTTATCAAAACCTCTGCCTCTCTATATCATCTGTGCCACAAATAATGGACTGTCATATAGCCTTAGGGCCCGCCGTAGCAGGCTATACAGGCCATTAAAGGCCCGCTCCAGTGTTAAGGCCCGAGCCGAAGGTGAGGGCCTTTAACAAGGGAGCGGGACTTTAATGGCCGGTGTAGTCCAGCTACGAAGGGCTATAAGGCTATTAGAACATTCTGCCACTAGATGGCAGAACGTTCTAATAAATAAAACAAAGTCCTCACTGAGCCCGAGGGGATTAAAATCCAAACAACAAAGAACATTGGAATGTTGACACTCCAGGCTTTTACCAGCCAGCAAAAGCCCAGAGCACTTCATTGTCTCCAATGGAGCATCCCAACATTCCAATGTTCTAATAAATGTTAGACCCTTAATGTAGTTTTTAGCTCATCACAGATTTTGGTTCATCTAAAAGTTTGTCATCTGGCCAAAAGACACTATCATGTCTATTTAATATTCAAAGGAAGCATTTATTTTTTTATATTATCAGCTCAAGTAGATGGTGAACTTCTGTGGAGTAGCCACAAAGGGAAAATGTGAGGCGATAAGTGCTTGCACATATACTTCCAGATTCTATTTACCTATGTGGTCTTTAGCAGTAACCACTGCCTTTGACAAGTAGCTTGTTATTATGGATCATCACAACTGGAGAAGCAGACACTGTTTAGCTGGAAGTGCTGCCATTTTTAGTTTTTGCATGAGATAGTGCATGCACTGTTGCTTGCAAGACATTTTGTTAGCATACAGTGAGAGTACAGCCCACTAATTTCTTATGATTGGTTGGCTTTACTGCCACTCTCATTTGCTTCTTTCTAATTTATTAACCCAAGTAGGCTTCACGTCCTCTTATTCTATTTGGCCCTCCCTTGGAGCATGTCCAAAGTATTTGTGTTCACAACTGGTACCGTTGTGGGAGCTACTTTTTAAAAAAAAATTATGGAAGCACTTCATGCAAGTGCATGTGTTTGTGTTTATTTGATTGCTTCCAGACCCTCTGCACACCATCCCTCTCTCTATGTTGCCTTCAGCCCCATCCCTCAATCCAAGCTATCTCCCTCCCTTTATCTGTGTTGCTTACTGCCCCAAGCCCACTTTTACCGTTGCCCCTTGGCCCACAGAAGAAAAAAAATGCTATGATGCAACCAGCACTCACAGAATCATGGCACTTTTTTATTAACATCTTGTCCATGTTGCTCCCCATCTTGCCTCTTGTCCAACCCTCCCTCCAGGCAGCAATTAAAAACAGTGCTGTGGTGCATCCAGCGCTGGTCTCATGATATCACTTTTTTTTTTACTTTCAGCCATGCTGCACAGTAGCCGTGCTGCTGTACAATATGGCTAAAACCATGAAATAGGATCACGCTTTGCTGTTCTTCGGAGCCTGCTTTGCTTGATGTGTGCAATAAAGCACTAATGCCAGTGGTCAGTTGTGTTCTATAGAAGTACCAAATACTGCTATCATTAATAAGGCAGTTATAATAATATTCACAATGTTGATCGCACAAGCTGCAAGCCAAAGAAATTATCTTTTGTTTTTACAGATATTTAGGGCAATATTTTTGTGCAAATATGACTGCTAGCACAAAAACAAAAGCATGTTATTGTGTAAATATAGAAAATCTTCAGTTGAAAACTTTAAGCATACTTTACATAAAGTCATGATCGTAGGAAATAAATATCCAGATATTACTACCAAAAGGTCAGCATATATCTGGTCATAGTAATGATAAAGATCTACATTTGTCACTGGAAAAAAATATATTATGTAGCCAATTAATAGCTCACTATCATCTTGTCTGAAAGTAAACCTAATTTCAGCAGAGGTCTAGGATGGCTTGCTTTTTTGTGGTGTTTTAATATAGCCTTAGAACCCGCCGTAGCGGGCTCTACCGGCTATTAAAGGCCCGCTCCCCGCGAGAGGGACTTTAATAGCCGGTAGAGCCCGCTACGGCGGGTTCTAAGGCTATTAGAACATTCTGCCACTCAGGGCAGAATGTTCTATTAAAAAAAAAATGTTCACGGAGCCCGAGGGGATTAAAATCCCCTCGGGCTCCGTGAGGCGTTGTTCACAGCTGTTGCTGTGAACAAAGCGAACATTGGAATGTTGCCGCTGCGGGCTTTTACCGCCCAGTAAAAGCCTGCAGCACTCCATTGTTTTCAATGGAGCCCCAAGCATTCCAATGTTCTAATATTCTGTAGTATCACTTCATCTCCGCTACCTATGGTATTCAGACAGGAATGACCCCCTCCACTGTAAACAGCTGTCTACCCCTGCCCTGTGTGCCCGACCACGTGTGAAATTGGTATCCTGTCTTTTATTTTGGTCCTGGCATCGCATTAACCTCACGTGTGCAGAGGCTTCGTTCGTTCCCTGACAAGGCAAGGTCCATGAACAGTCCTGTGGCATGGAGGGCTGCACAAAGTGTGCCCTCATATTTGCCTTCAGACTACTATTTCTGACCTGGGTAAATTATAGAAAGCGGTGATGGCAGAGTACTTCACTGTCTAAATTTGCAGTGTTACCTAACTACTGACCTCTTTCATGCAAAGTTAATCTGTGATCTAAAACCTAGAAACGTGCTGCCATTCTGTGCTCATGTTGAAAGGATGTTTGTATGAGTGCAGTACATACATAGCATATGGATAGCAGTAGAACACTGTGTGTTACATGAATCTGAGTATTAAAGCTAGTGGCACATATTTTGGATGTCTTTGGGTTTAGCTTGACACAAGATGGACTATGAGGTTAGCTCCCTCAGACACTGGAAGATATTGCCTGCATTCCTGTAACAGTAAAGTGGAGACCCAAATACTGAAGTGAGGGAGATAAATAGAGACAGGTCTCTTTTTAAAAATTCTATGAATTTCTTTTAGCAAAGGGCTGTTGCTTTGCTTAGGTCTTCTTAACAGACCCTCCAGGATTTCGCTATTTGTAAAAAAAAAAAAAACATCTGGAAATCTGCTGTTTTTTTAAAGCCTGCACTTTTCACAAAATTGCCTGTGAAATTTGATGAATATAAATGTCCACTGAGGCCCCGCATGGCCTGTAGGTGGCGGGACCCAAAACATAATGAAAATTATTATCCCCCCTCCCCCGGGGGCCCATTACCCACAAGGCACCCGGAGGTGGAGGGGGCATTTTTTTAAATCAAATTTTGGTCTCTGCTCCCAGGGTGCATGCGGCGAGCACAGGGTGCATTTATTTTTTTAATGATTAGGGCCAGCTGCCCACAGGTGGGCCCTAACCGTTTAACAAAATAAATGCCCCCAGTGCCCACTCCAAGGCAGCAGGGCCCAAAAGATGATAACAACTAAGGGGGCATTTCGTTTTTTAATGATTTGGGCCAGCCTCACACAGGGCATGCGGCGGGCCCAAGGAGCATTTTTATATCACGTTTTGGGCTCAGCAGCAGGCCTGAAACTTAATAAAAATAAATGGTTTCTGGGCCCACCAAGCAGGCAGTGGGCCCTAATCATTTAAAAAAATAAGTGCCCCTCTGCCCCCCGCATGACCCGTGGGTGGCAGACCCAAAACTTGATGAAAATGATGCCTCCATCCCTCCCCCTCAATGGGCCCACCAGGCAACCAAGGGGCATTAGTATTTATCAAGTTTTGGGCCACCGCCTATGGGGCATGCAGCGGACCCAGGGGCCATTAATTTTATTAAATGATTAGGGCCCATGGGGCACGTGGCAGGCGCAGGAGGCATTTATATATTTTTAAATGGTTAGGGCCCGCAGCCCACGGGCATGCAACGGGACCATGGGGCATTTATTTTTAGCAAAATCAACTGCTACAAAAATGCCACGAAATGTGCACATTTGTGCCCCAGAATTTTCATATTTGTGGTGCACAATGTTCTCATCCATGCCGCAATATTCTGAGGAGTCTGTCCTGAGCACTATCCTTTGGTGCATGAAAAGAGTGAGGAGTAGGATTGTAATTTCTGTGGTTCAAGCTGAGGACGTTTCAAGGCACAGCATGCACTAATGAAGCTGATGACAGCCGGGTGCAGAAAACATACACTTCATGGTGCCAGTGTTTTGTGTACTTCTGTTTGGAGCCAGCCTCACTTCTACATGTTGTGAGAAACATTACTCTGCACAAAGGCTGTGTCTTGAGTGCTGCCTGGAAAGTATATTTCAAAGAGAACAAAACAAAAATGTTCTGTAACCTAACATAGAACAGTCCCCTGTCTAGAATTTTTTTTATAAAAGAGAACTCTAAACCAACCAACTTTCAGACCCAAATTTTTCTTGACCGAGGTAGGAGTATTCGAAGACTAGGGTATCATAATGAGTGCAGGATTAAATTCTGATCCCTGTGCGTACACATGTTTGGACAGGAATCAGAATTAGGAGTTGTGTGATAATTATCACACCCTCATAGATTTCCCCAGATAAATTACGACACGTTAAACCTGCCAAAATATATTAAGGAAAAATACCCGAAGACCACCGCAACGGTTAAGACTTTCTAGCCAAGGGTAGAAAAAGATATTGAACTGAATTCCTTCACTGTCGATTGAAACTGCTTTGCGATATCAGCACCAGTGCCGATTCTTTGCCTATTCATTTATTTGTAGATTTCCAAGACCCATCCCATTGTTCAAAATGTATTTATGCAGCAATTTTCCACTGACTGCCTGTCAAAATATAATTAGCAAGAATATTGTCCCATTTGTGTGGATTGTCTATCAACACAAGTGTGGCAAAATAGTTGTAAAAAATGTGTAGAACATGATATTTCCGACAGACGATATTTTGGTACAAATTTCTGGTACCATATCTTTCTGACAGGTAGGAAAACTGTCAATCATGTGTACGTTCGTGTTTGCAGATGAAACTTTTTTTTTTTTTTACTCTACACTGAAAAAAACAAATTTCTCATTGAAAACAAATTGCTTCTACTGCACACCCATGAAATGGTGGGTGGGGTCTTCTCTTTCCTACCTTGGTACTTATGCCCCCCTCCTTCCCCCGCCTTAAAAAAGAGTAGTTTGAGGTGTGATTCCTCAGTGGGAAAGTAACTGCAAAATGTTTGTGAATTAGCAACAAAACATGGATTTGTGGGTGTTTTCCCTGACCACCCTCAGTCCCACCCTCACGCTGAATTTACGGTGGTGGAAATCCAGCATATTGACTGAATTTCCAAGTGCAAATTGCACACAAAAATCCATAAGTTTAGGTTCTGCCAACCAAGATGTGGAATTACTTTTATCATAGATTTTTGCACATGTGCATTCCTGTTAAACGTGTCAAAAACTTTGGAAGTGGGCTTATGGATGTGCGGTTCTCATGCTGTCACTGAAAGCCTTGGGACACAACTGTGAGAGTGCAATGATAACGTCAGAGATAGATAAAAGAATCCCATAAGATTTCCCGGTGCAGCCAATGAAGCCAAGTATCTTCTCACATGCCAAAACATCAGGGGTGTTGCTAGACTCAATTGTACAGGACAGTGGGGGAAGTGGGAGAGCACTTGCTAAAAATACTTGCTGACAGTTACATGCCTTCATCCAAAGGACACAGCCAGATTGTGAGGGTGGTTAAAACACAAGGACAAACACTAATATTGGGAGGAGGTCGGGTGGTGTAGACTAAGGAATGTAGAGGACAATCAAGAATGCTGTAACATAGCTTGTGTTTGAAACCTGGGAGAGCTATTGTTTTGTGCCTATTTCTCGGAGTGTGCCCTCATCAATTTTACCTTGAATGTGTGTTAAGATACTTTTAAAAGGAAAGAATTCAAAAAGGACTTAGGTAAAGCAGCTGGTTCTGCACTTCCGCAGTAGGTTAACGCCCCTGTACAAGCTTCCTTCTCCACATATGTGGCATTGTATATGAGTAATGCTTGATTTATGGTGGTGATTGCAGGTGTTGTGCAATTACACCTACAATTTTAGGCCTGGTACTTATGTTTGTTATCATCCGACACTGACTCGGAGCACGAGAGAGAAATGCAGAAAAGGGGCAAATAAGGAGGAAGTGAGACACAGGAAAACAGTGACAACGAGAGAGTTTAGGGGTGAAGAAGAACCTGAAAGGACGCAAATAAGGGACATAAAGTGTAGAGTAAGAGAAGAAAGGGGAATGTGGTGGAATTAGACCTTGGTATTCCCCCAGCAGCACTTGGTTAGGCTGGTGATGGGGCCCCAAGAAAGCCATTGTTATTTCACTTTCAATTTTTAAAGAGACAGAATTACAACATATCCTGTTGCTTATTTGTAAAAGACTTGATGCCAGCTTAGGGTCGCCTCAGCCTGCTGAGCGGCCCCTCTTGCATTATGTGTAGAAAAACAGGAATGAAAAGCTGAAGCCATCAGTTGTCGTGTCTGTGATGCGAGACTTTTCACGTGTACCACGCTACAGAAGATGAAACAGGGTCATGCTGGCTTGCTGTGCTGTCTGTAGCCTGTGCACTTGTTTCTTAGAAGAGAGTCGGGACCATGTGCCTGCTAAACACAGAACATATCAAGTAGAACATTATCCTAACAAGAACACAGGGCTTTCGAAGCATGGATACAGTCACCATATTGACATTCTTAAAATCCGGCTAAGCCAGCCTCCAGCCAGTCACCAGCATCGCTTATCTCTTGTTCCAACAGATAACTCTCGAGTGGCTAGTTGCAGCTCCGCCTCATTGTTTGCAAATGCAGCTCGGCAGACTGTCTCTTCCATGCCTTCGAGGTGTTTGCTTGCAGGCCGTAATTGTTGTTAATCTTTTGATAGGACTTTGTTAATGCAGCTAAAACACTCAAAATTATGTGAGATGCCTGGTTTCTGTCTCACTAAATACAAACCAAAACGGAAAGTAGGTGTTTTAAAAAGCGTCTCTTAAGTAGCAATGGGCCACTTCGCTCGAACCGCTGTTACAAATACTCCACAGGTTAAATACAGTAGATCACACAATAAATCATTCTCCTTTGCATGTGAATGATCAAACACTTATATGGAGCTTATATTTAACAGCACATTCAAGCAAGCATTGGCAAAACCAGTGAGTCTTGCCTTTGGGACCTAGTGGCGTTGCCAGTGCCATTTGAAAATTCGGTACAGCATCTGGAAGATGCTCTGCAGCATGGCCGAAGGGGAAAAAAAACAAAGCAAAGGAGCGATGACGTGTTTGCCAGTGAAATTAGGTAAACTCTCACTAAACAAGCAACCAAAATGTTTCGTTTTGTCCATGTTTATGAAATTCAAATGGCTGTGCTCAGACCATGACCTAATAAAACAGTGGGTTCAACAAGAGCAAGAATTTTGTTCCCAAAACTAGAGAACGTCTGGACATGAATGGTAGACAGGTACAAAAACAATAAAGATATTCACAGATGTAGAACCAGGAACCAGTACCGACAGATTATAGTTAAATAACAGTCAATCTGTACATAGGTGTATGGAATATGAACCTAAGAGAAATATCTCTTTGTCAACCTCCCACTCACTGCTTAATTTGTGCAGGTGTGTGCCACTGCTTAACACCAGTACTTATTTTGCTCAGGCCAGTATTCAAGCTTTGGGTCTCCTAGTATAGTCCAAATTGTCACATTTGTAGGGCTTTAGGGCAAGTAGCTATCATTGGTACTGGTGTTTGGCAGCACTGGCAGGGAACGCAGGTGATGCAAGCTGCAGTGGCCTCTTGAGAATACCTTGCTATAATTTTACAAGTTTAGCACTGCTTTCACAAGAGCCAATGACACTTAAACAAGCAAGGAAAGAAAAGTATTGATTCCATTGTGTGCAATAATCAATATAATAGTTGCAACATATTACTAAACAGGTGGGTGGATGGAGTGAATGGAGGAAAAGATGGAGGAAGAAGTGAGAAACATTGAAGAGAGCAAGAAAAAAGGGGATTGGGTGAGGGTGGACTGTGGGATGGATAGACGGACAACAGAACTTAAGTGTAAGGATGCGCAGAGAAGCAGAGATGCATAGATGAACAACTGAAGGTACTCAAAAGGATAGAATGATGAAACATCAAAGACAAAATTGACGGATGAATGGATGAGCTGATGAACAGGTCGATCTGTTAAGACTGGTTAGAGGAATTAATGGATGAATAGATGAATGGCTAGATTTATGGGTTGATGTCAAACAGGAAAATAAGTTGACAGGCAACTTAAGATTCTCCTTGCCATCCTACATGATACAAATCAGTGCCATGTGCTGGGCTAGTCATTTAACATAAAGAACATCTCACATCTGTAATGACTTCTGATGTTCATTATTTGAAAAAAGAAGGGAAGCTTTCAACATGTTAGTTTAAAAATCTAAATCCACACAGTCTGAAAATGAGAAGCAGTGCTTCAAATAGAGAGATCAGTGTGAGGGGGGAGTACTGGGCTATGCATCAGGTTCTGACCCCAACTAGTGAAGTTTTAATGAACACTATGAAATCCATACAGAGCCTTGCATGAGCTTCATTAAGTTTGACGACAATGCCCTCAAGCAGTACTTGAGAAGCTAAGCACCGAACACTGCATCTCGGTGGAGTTTTTGAAACTCTTATTTATGGAGTGTGATAGATGTGAAACATGGGTGTGTGTGGAGCGCAGCGCTGAGCCTATTATGGGAAGGTACTTGTTTGAGGCAGAACTCCTTCTCGGTTTCTTTGTCATCCATATCCCATGAACACACAAGCCTCACGTGGCATCATTTATAAAGACAACATTAGACAAGTAACTCCTCAGATATTTATAATAAACAGCCAGGCAGCACAGAGTGTGTGTTCTTGAAAATATTTGCATATCTGATGAATGACCACGTTAACAAAACCCTTTATCTGTCATCTGGTCATTCAAGCATTCTAACAAGATGGCCTTCCAGGGTACTGTGCCTTCCTGAAATCAAAGGGTAAGCCTTCAGCAGAGACGTGGGCAGCTCTGTTGGTGACAGTATATCCTTCTAACTGGAGTACAGATAGAAACCCCCTATGCTGGGGAGGAGGTAGAAGCTGGAAGTTATTACGCTTTATTGGAGCTTCTGATCTTACTTGATGATCATGAGGCAGGCAGGCGGCTAGATATATATTCACTTAAAAAACTAAAGTTTACAGTGAAGTTATAGTTAGGTTCTGAATTTATTTGCACAAAACCAGAGACATTTTGCAATTATAGTTAGAGTCATTTCAAGTAACTATAACTCGTGGCCTAAGGTAACTATAACTCGTGCCCCCTCCATACCCAGTTTTTTTCTTATAATTTGACTTCTAATGTTTCATTGATATTTTTACTGATGTTATCAAAGTTGTCATGAGTGCTGGAACAACTGGGGTAATAAGCAGTGCATGGCGAGGATGTGAGTTATAGTTACCTTAGGTTGCGAGTAAATTGAGAACCTAACTGTAAAGTCCCTGTAACCTTTGTTTTCTGTAAGTGAATTTCTATCTTTTAAAAAAATTCTGTTTCCTAACTATAACATCCCTGTAACCTTTGTTTTTTTCAGTTAATTTTTATGTTTATTATAATGTAAAGTAATTTTCATTACCATGCCATTACTATACATTCATCCAACCATGGCTGAGCACGGCCCTTAGCCATGCGCACAGAGGGTTGGCCGTAGGGCCTAGCATATGATCAACCCCCTATACTCACCCAACCTTGTGCCACGCACGGCTAAAGGCTGTGTGTGGTGGGGGTTGGCCACAGGGCCTGGCCTGCAGCCAGACCCTGCGGCCATCACCCCCTAATAACCCAACCCCATACTGTGCATGGCCTTTGGCAATGTGCGGTGGGAGTTGGCACACATGGCCTATGTCTCTGGGTGTGAGAACAGTTGTGAGAGGGTGCCTCTGGGTGTGAAAGTGGGTGTAAGAGTGTATGTCTGGGGGTGAAAGTGGGTGTGAGAGGGCCTATGTGGATGTGAGTGTGGGTGTGAGAGTGCCTTGGTGTGAGCAGGTGTAAGAGGGGTTTTTTGAGTGTGACAGTAGGTGTAAGAGTGTCTCTGTTAGTGGGGGTGTGAGTATCTGTGTGAGTCTGTGAGTGGGTGTGTGAGTGTCTGAGTGGGTCTGTGAGTGGGTGCATAAGTCTCTCGATGAGTCTGTGAGTAGGTGCATGAGTCTCTGAGTAGGTCTGTGAGTGGGTGTGAGTCTTTGAGTGGGTGCATGAGTGTCTGAGTGAGTCTGAGAGTGGGTGTATGAGGATCAGTGTAGATGTGTCGGAGGTTGTGTGAGTGACTCTGTCACAAAGGAACCTCACCTACCCTTTTATCCAACAAGAGTCCACACCTTTGCATGAAATATCTAGCCAAGTGGAGTTCTTTCTGCCTTCTTGAGTAAATGTCTAGTATGTATTCTACACTACAGCTGCGTAATGCAGCATAAGGAAATGTCACCAGTGACCTTGTGTGTGTTTGGCAATGTGATTGTTCCTTGTGCATCTTTCTCCAGAATTCTGTGATAACATAATTCCTCCTATAGAGAGGCCAACAAGACTACAAAGACATAAATCTCCACCAAACCAGGGTCCTTCCTCTTATCTATATGAAGTAAGTGCTTCTATGTTTTGTGGAGATGTCCTCATATTCCTCAGTATCAAGAACACGCCATCACAATTGGTGAGAAACGCACAGGGCCCTTTGGGAAGCTGTCTATAATCCTGGCAAAAGGGGGGAAGACATATGCATACTACTAAGGTGGATGTACAGGGCCAAGCGGGTGCAGCTTCCAGGTGATTTGCACATTTGCATACTCGTAGCAATTTATAGGGAGGGCCATTGGGGAAGGGTGGCCATTTGATCCACCCCGGTCAATTTCGGTCCCAGTGACCCCACCCCCCAGGGTTCACCTCTATTCAATGGGGGAGGGGACTGTGAGGCCCCACTTACCTGGCCGATTTCAGTCCTGGGAACCTCATTCCCCAGGGCCCACCTCTAATCAATAGGGGAGGGGGGCCATGCAGCACCCCTTCCTGGGCCCAGCCTTAATTCAATGGAGAAGGGGGGGTCAGTGTGTCCCTTCCCTAGGCTAATTTTGGGACCAGGGACCCCATTCCACAGGATCCAGTCATCTGTCCTGGATGCCCTGAAGGGCACCCAGTGTGCAGTGGGAATGCAGGGGGAGCATGAAGGCCTCCATGGTCCTAGCCGGCTCCTCGCCTTCTTTGGGAGCCACCACTGCTTTTGCACACAGGGAGCTGCTAAACATGCAGCTCTTTGTCTGCAAAAGCAATCATTTCCTGTGTTTCCCTGCACGCAGGCTGAAGCGGAGTCCCAAGTAGGCTATCAACACTTCCTCGTTGAAGTTTTTGCAGCCAATCAGATATCAGCATGGGGACAGCTGGATCTGCTGAGGATCTGCATCTCTAGAATTCTATACTTTTTTACCTTTAATATCTCCAAAACTACTGAGCAGATTTACACCAATTCACAAAAAGCACTCTTTCTGGACCACGAGCTAGCTTTCTGGCAAATTTGGTATAATTCTGTCCAGCGTTTCGGACTGTAGTTGTGTTCAAAACCCCCCATGGGGAACTGCATGAGGAAAACATGTATTGGGCCTCCCTCCTACTGCAGTTTTAGTCCCTGGGGACCACCACCTTCCCAGGTCTAAAATATTTATGCATGTGGGGGGGTGCACGGCTCACCCTCAGCCCCAGACACTGCCACTTTCCTGGGTCCAATGTGAAACTATATGTAGGGTGGCTGTGGAACTCAACCTCACAGCCCCGGGGACCGCCACCTCCCCAAGACAAACAATCAGCTGTGTCGTGATAAGCCACACTGCCCCCCACAGCCCCAGGGACCACCACCTCCTTGGGGCTTTAGACAAAGACAATGTGGGGGCTGTGCGGCTCCCCCAGCAGCCCTGGGGACCATCACCTCCCGAGACTTTAATTAAATACAATGCAGGGTGGTGCATGGCCCCCCTTCAGCCCCAGAGACCCCTACCTCCACAGGGCTATTTTACATTGGAGGGTTGCTGTGCAGCCCCACTCGAAGAGCCATAAATGGCCCCATGAGCCGCCACCCCCAGGTCCGGCTCCTGCTATGTCCCTGGGATCCCACCCCGGGACATAGCTGTTTGCTATCACTTGACAGCAGCTTTGACAGCTCCCTCATAGTCTGAGCAAAAACTTCACTTTCAGAAAGTGAAGTTTTCATCTGATTCCCTGTACGCATATTTGCAGATGAAAACATTGCTCCAGCAAGCAGAGAGCAGCTATTAAAATCAGCCCCCTGCTTATGGGAGCAATGCCGGATCCAGGGAGCTGGCTAGGACTGCAGGGACCTTGAGGCACACCCTGTGGTCCTGTCACTCTCCCTCTTTCTCACTCTTCTATCCCATAATGAGATCCAAGCAAGAGAGATAGAGATATTGTTATTGCAATGGTCACTCCATGCGATAACGTCAAAGTGTCACATTAGCAAGATGTAAGTGTGTATGTTTATTTTCTAGTGTTTTGACAATTATACATTTCTAGTGATGGAACAGTGAAGTGATAGCTAAGTCTGGATACTGCACAGTGAGGAGTCACCTCTGGGCTAGTGGTTAAAGTCTCAGAGATGCACACTGAAGGTTAAGGGTTCCAGTCTAGGTGAGTCTGTGGTCATTTCCTGCTTTAGTTTCTTTTCAACTATAAATGTTTAAGTTACATACTGAAAGGTGAGCTCACTCTTTTTAATTGCCAAAAACATTTTACTTTTCAACTTTTTGGGAAATATCTAATTCTAAGTATATTATTCATCAAAGCCTAAATCGCTTTCTCTCTCTCAATCTCTCATTTTCTCTGTTTCGCTCTCTCTTTCAGGGTTGGTCGCAGGGACTGGCTGTAAGCCAGGTCCTGCAGCCAACCCCACTGACCATGGCCTTCAACTGTGTGCGGCGCAAAGTTCAGTGTTTATAGGGGGTGCCCTAAGGGCCTGGCTGCAGGGCAAGTCCTGCGGCCAACTGCTGCTGCGCACGGCCGAAGGCAGAGCGTGGTGGTGGTTGGATTAAAGTATACTAATAAAAATTAGTATACGTTAAAAAAAAAACATAGAAATTCAATGGTAAAAAACAAAGGTTACAGGGACGTTACAGTAAGGAAAAATAATAAATAAAAAAAAACATAGAAATTCACTTTAAAACCTAAGGTTGCAGGGATGTTATAGTTGGGTTCACATTTTAAACGTAGAAAACCATAGAAATTCCCCTGTAATTGTTAGAGTTATCCCAAGTAACTATAACTTGTGCCCTAAGGTAACTATAACTCACTCCCTCAATATGACCTGCTAATTACCCCACAAATTAGTGCACTCATGACATATTTGATAACATAATTGATAATATAAATATAATATTTGCAGTACCATTTTGACAAAAAAACTGTGCATTAAGGGAGGCTAATGTGTGTAGTGGGTCCAGCTAATGGGTGTAAGTGTTTACAAAATGCATGTGCTCCTAAAACATCATGGCTATGCAGTGGTGTTGAACACATTATAAATGTTTGCATTGAAGAGTAACCCGGTGTGCAGGTGACACTTGACTGGTGTTCAGCATGTTACATGCAAGCTTTTTGGCTCTGCAGAAAACGTTTGTAGATAGATAGATAGATAGATAGATAGATAGATAGATAGATAGATAGATAGATAGATAGATAGATAGATAGATAGATAGACAGGAAGGCAGGCAGGCAGGCAGGCAGGCAGATAGATAGATATCATTTCTAAAGTCATGGAAGTCTAAGTTGACTTATATCATATAGAAGAGGGTTATTTGTTCACTATAATAATGGTTACACCATCACTCTCCCCTCAAACCGCTTGAATCCTTTTCTGTCTAGTTCTTACATATGAAAGAGATAAGACAATAAGAAAAAAAGTAGAATCTGTAGAATGAAACTAAACACACCAAAAAGCAATTAGTTATTTATTGCAAAAATAAATTTAAATTAGAGCAAGGTAAATCAGATTTAAAAAATAAAATGGTAAAGCTCAGAATATGCAGAAACACGCAGAAATTCTATCCATCTTGTAATGACTTATAGTCATAGCAAAAATAAACAAGTTGCTATAAATATCTCTTTTCACTTTTTAAAAACAGATCAGATGAAGGAAAAGTCAGTTGCTAGTTCCATTGGTTAAATTGCATCTGTGATTATGTTCCATAACCTGCCTTTCACCTTGGCTTGCATCGGGCATTGTGACATCCGAACCCAATTTTATTAAATTGCTACAATAGAGAAGCTATTTTAAAAAAATATTTACAGGTAAATAGAGATGTCACAGCTCAGTTGAAATAAGGAAATTGGAAGCATATGCAATTCTGAATATTTTTCTTAGTAAAACTTCACTTTTGCTACGTTTTTTCACTGACACAGTCACATATAAATCATTACCTTTACAAGAATTTGTTTTATGCACCCTTCGCACTAACAAAATGGTTCTGCTTAACATATGTCTGGAAGAAAATATTGCCATGATAACAATTAATACACAATAAATATGCATATTGAGTAGTTAGTAATTGCTTCTACTACTGACTCTGGCAATTTTCATAAATATTGTCTGTGGTGCCGAAAAATTATTTCAAACCCATAATTTGCCTCTAAAACACACCTATATTATGCCCCTGGGTCAGGGCACCTTCACCCTGACCCCTTATTCCACTTTCAATTTGGAATTTCATCTGTGTCCCATAAAATAAAATGGCAGCCGCAACTTTCTAGTCAAGTTGCGGTGGGCCAATTACAGCGCTTCTCTTCGCACGCGTATTTACAAAAATTTGTGAATTTTTGCAATTTATTCTCAAGATAATTGCAAAGTCACCATGGCCACTGACATACAAATTTGGATTTTCTTAAATTTCTCAAAACCTACTGAAGGAAATTACACCAAATAAGCAAAAGATCAATCTGTGTACCGAAAGCGAGCTTTCTGCCACATTTGATGCAATTCCATCCACTGGTTCGGGTTGTAGACTTGTCTAAAGTTCCTATGGGAATTAACATGGGAAAAGCAACCTTTTTTTACACCCCCCCTCCCTTTACTCAGCTGCTGCTTCACCAATCATCCTGAAGCTTTCCAAGTGCAACAAGAATCACTGCAAAACTTTTTGGGGAACATTTTGTGAAGATTCGTCAAATGGTGCCAAAGATATAGGCAAATCAAAAAAACGCTTTTTCTATGGAAACATAGACCTAACTATTACTAGCTAGTGGCAACTGCCACTAGGTGTGTATATATATATATATATATATATATATATATATATTGCAAATGAAGAAAGAATCCACACGGCACTCCAAACAACTTTGTCTTTAATTTTTCATGAATGGTCGACGCAAAATGAAGGGCTTGCTTTTTAGCGGCTAAGCGTTTCGACCAAACGGTCTTCTTCCAAAGCCTCAATCTTAGCAATATATTTATAAGAGAGAAAGAGAATGAGAGGGAGAGAGAGAGAGAGAGGAGAGAGAGAGAGAGAGTTCACAGGTGAAAGAAATATATGTAGAGGGCAGGGTCGGTTCCCCATAGGGGAGGAGGAGTGTCACCTCCCGCCAGCAGTGGCAGCTGCAAACCTTTTACCAAAAAACGATAATAAACTGTATTTATTATCATTTTTGGTAAAAAAGGGCAGGGCCATGGGGGTGACGAGCAGTGAGATGGAGTGCACAGTACTCCCCCTCAGAGCGCCTGTGTGTTTGGCCGGCTGTCTTGGGCTGGCCAAACACACATCCACAGTAGGCTCTTTCCAGCCCAGCAACACTGTTGCCGGACTGGAGGGAGCCTGCACAGGTTACCAGTCTGCCTGGGAGCACGCTTTGAGCAGTGTCATGATTGGCCGCAGGGCAGGCTGGGAGCTTGTGCCTGCAGCTTGGAGCGATGAGGGACGGGAGGAGCGGTGCAGCGGCAACAGAGGAGGTAAGTGTTTTTTTTATTTTTTTTCATCTTTATTTGTCCCCCCCTGTGTGCACGCCACCCCACATTTAAGGACACACTTTTCAACATGAGATTGGTATTGCAATGGAGCAATGCAGCAGAGTCATGAAAACATCTGCGGAAACATGGCATGTGGATCATTCCCAAGGCTGGCCAGAGGTAAGTAGAGCATCTTACAAGGATGGTCTGAGTGGGACAGGAAATCAGTATGATGCTCTAATATACACTTCTGGCTCACAAAAGAGGAGAGTTCTTAAATAAAGAAAATCTGAATGGGATCCAAACACTGCACAGAAGACAAGGAATGTTGGAGAAGGAGTTGGAAAGGACACACAGTGTTCAAGTTTTAGGAACTAAATTATTTAAGTGTTCAAGTTTTAGTAAATAAATACGTTTATGATTTCTATCTGTATTTACTTCTGTTTCACATTAGGCATTTCAAGTATGAAACCATTGGCACAGTCACAGTACCAATGTATTATATTGTAATTGCGCTTACTACCCCTGATGAGGAGTTGAAGCACTTTATGGCGTTTAGCACGCACTCAAAAACTCAAACTGGTTAATCCACTGGTTATTAATTATGGTAGTAGATTGTTGGCTAGTGGGTTAGACTTGTGCTCTTAGGAAATTGTTAAAGGAAAGTCACAACTTCGCTGCCATTTTGATGCTACGAGTGGAAACACTGGGACTGGTTTAGATGTGGTTTGCGGAGGTCACTGCTGCTTCTTATCAGCTGGTATTACATGACACATGCATTTTTCACTGGCACAGTAAGAGAAGAAACACACATGTAGATGGGATTCCAACCTGCTGTAAGATCAAAGACAAAGGCTGGGCTAATGAGAGGCGAGCCTCCGTTTGCGGCAGGCCGAGCTCATGAAGGATGGGTTGCTGCGGCAGGCCGTCATTACTCGACTACAAGTGGGGCTTACTCACCCCGTTCATTATAATTAAGGACAGCCGACTCGCTTCTCGCCTCTGCCTTTGAACTGCTAGACGGGGATGTCCTCGCCCGCTCACTTTAAAGAGGAATCCATCACATAAGCGGTTATTCTTGGAGCTCGGGTTTGTTCTGGCAATATGCTCGGGGTTTATGCTGATGATGAAGACGAATGAGGGTGAAATTACACATTTCTTCTTCCCCATACCATCATTATCAGAGCTGGAATGAGATCTTAATACCGTCCACATAACTTAGAGATTAACGCTGAAGTCTATGCATTATTTTTAAGGCTGGATATTATTTGTGAGTGTGTGTGAGTGTCTGTGCGTGTGTGTGCGTCTATGATGATGGAAGTGTGAGTGTGTCTGTGTGTGTTGGGGGCGGGAGGAGGTACCCCTGAGGACATACATGTTTGTTTCGGCTTCAAAGTATTCATAAGCGACAATCCTGCGTTTGTGTGCGCCGTGGTCGTGTGTCTAAATGCATTTGAGAGCATGAGTGTGCATGTGAGGATGAATGGGTGTGGGAGCATGTGCAGCACTCTGGTTCGTTATTTGAGTAAACAAATAATAAACATATGTACATCGAAATGCGAAAATATCTCGTTATTTGGGAAAAAAGCCTAAATACTAGCATGCTTACAATTCTTGGACTAAATGACGTTCGGAATGAAAATGGAAGTCAATAGTCAGATGGGATACCAGCCAGTGATTCTCCTGACTCTTGGGACTGCCACCACAAAACAGCCCTGATCACTACACAACTAAATATACTAAATTATATATGCCTCATTGAAGGACTAGTAGGCCCATGCAGTCGGCCAGGTCCCTTGCGAATTAAGCAATGTTGACCCAACTTACTTTTTATCATTATCATGCTCTCACGTCACATTAATTCCCAGATCATTCTGAATTGTGTCCCACCATATCTAATTGGTTTCCCATAAATGTTTGGGTGACACAGCATTATTATTGACACATGCACCTATGAGGGGCACCGGCCGAGTCCTGCACCACATGTACCTGAAAGCCCACAATCAAGCCCTTTGCAAGTTGATTACATATTCTTTCATCAAAGTTCCATGTGGATTCTCGTGCGTCTTCTTGATTACTGTGTTTCACCCAACATAATGGCTTTGATATTGTAACAGGATTATGGTTACCGATTCAGCTTTGAATGGTGCAGGGTTGTCCATCAACATCCCCGTCCAGCTATTGCATGTGTTTGTCAGTATCACGTCCCTATCGTATGCAACTTGAGGACGCCACAGATATCATCACAGTGATAGAAACAGATCTACATAGAATTCAAAACTGCCTTTACACATTCATTAAAGGCAGGAGTCAAATAATATGATGAAATCAGTGTTCAAGTGCTAGGGAGGCCTCCCAGTCAGATGTTCACAATTTGCAGGTGGTCTGAAGTGCAGGATTGAGGGTTTAGAGTACAGCAAAGGCTTGTCGCAGCTTGATCGACCTGATTGCTGCAGCTGCGCGCAGTTATTTGTAGAAAATATTTCTTGCTGTGTACATTGGATAAGAGGTTTCTCCAAACCTCAAAGGTCCCCAAGCATGTAATAGTAGACACGAGTGAACGGCCCTTTGAGTTTAATTAGTAGTGTTCTGCTATAAATTGCATCCGCCATTGTAAACGGCAAAGCGGGCCCCCTGCCACGTCACGAAGCTCACTGGTACATGAAGAGACCACAATACCCGGGCACCTTTCACAGAATGAACAAACCGACCTGACAACTGAAAAGCAGATACAGATGCTGGAACATGCGATAAACAAGTGTCCCATGTCACACGGTGCGTTTTTATACCTCTTCCCCACCACTGCCATCTCGAAAATGCAACTTTATAATTGGCACATTTTTATGACAGATGAATTCTTCCATTTTCATTAACGTAACTATGTGCAGTAGTTAATTTTATGCATGCAACCTTTTTGACTTCCGTGTAAATACACCCCATCATTTTTTTAAATAAACATAAAATGTACAGTAGAGTGAACAGATGCTGTCCATAGCACCATCTTCACTCCTTCTCACTCAAGCCCTCTTCCCATCTCTGTGTCAGTCATCTGCCACACTATCGGTTGACCTCTCAGCTCACTCATAGAGTATAAGAACTCTTTTAAACCTCGCCCCTTCATTTCCTTTCCTTCACCCTCAATCATTCCTTGCATATCGTCCATGTTCTCCCTCCTCCAATTAACACTAAACCTTTTAAGTTCTCGAAATACCTCGACTCCTCCATGTCTAACATATTCGTCCCCATCTACTATCACTCATGCTTTCTCATCCTCCCTTCATTCACAACCCATCATCCTCCACCACCTACCTCGCTAGTTCAATACCTTCCTCACAGACAATGCACTTTCCCTCTCTCTCCGCAAAGCTCTATATGAATTTCTCTTAAATGCTTTTAGGCCAGTGCCAGAACTGGACATTCAAACCACAAATACACATCTATGGTTAGTGTCTGTTTTTGATTTTTAGGAAATCATAAAAATACCGTGGAGCACTTCACAGATTTGCATGAACTATCCTTGTCCGCTAAACATACTCCTCACAATTGCCCGTGAGGCAGACTTTATGCAAAAATAAGTTTAGCAGAAATATGCAGTGCCAAATTTATCAGCTTTCTATATTTTTCTGAGAAGAATTATTAACGACTGGCATAAAAATGTCTAAAGAAAGAAGAAAGTGAAGCCCATAACAAGCACAATGCACACAAGCTCATCTTTCTATTTTGATATGTCCAAACTGAACCATTACCCTTACAAATTATTTGGCTTCAGAAGCCACTGAATCCATTTTAACCTGGGAGTCAATCAGTGTTAACATCCTAATTTCTCATTCACCCCAAAGTGAATGTATTGCTATTATCCACCAAAGTGTCAATTTTCTCACATGGTAGTACCAGCTTAAACTTAACTATGTATTTGGTGAACTGATTGTAACCATTTTGGGTTATTAACTTGTTACAGCTGCCTTCGTTTTCTGTAGTTGGTGCTGGATACCTGTGGGCTTGCTTTGCTGTTAAAGCCAATCAATTCTGGTAGGACTAATGAAAGAACATTTTCAAGACTTTGATCTAGTGAAGTTGTTTTTCCTCAGATCTCTGAAGAGTGGAGAATTCCCAAACTAGTAACCTTCAAAGCTAGTTTGGTAACTTTCCAACATCAATAATACGTGTCTTCATAAACTCTAACATATAGAATTATAGATGGGTGATAGTGAATTACAGAGATGTTTTTCACCCAGGGTTTCTGAGTCACATCAAATAGACACTGAGAGAGAAACTTGTGCTGTCTTTGATGTCACTCAGAACCCCAAGGTGAAAAGTATACCCGTAATTTACTTTTTAAACCATTTATTAACATACATTTTATGTTATGTATGGCACCTAAAATAATCTGTCTCTGCTTTAAACTGCTGCAGAGGGACAGAGCATATGTGGGGAAGCCATACATAATAAAACCTCTCTTCCCTACCCCAAATGTAAAAAAAAGCATTAGTAAATGCATTAAGTTTTGCCTATGTGTTTTTTGCATTTTTTGTTGTAATTCAATATGTTTCGCTTAAGTTAATCAGTGGGTAATGTCTTTTGGCCAGGCCATCACACAGAGATAAGTGGCGTTACGGAGGCAGAGCAGCCTGGAATCCATTTATGACGTAATAACAGTGGGAAACAGCTTTGGTTTACCAACTGTTGTTACATTATAGTAGTAAATTACCAGGTTTAGAATCTGGCATTCACGCTAGTGGCTCTCAGTAACAGCTATAAATAACAAAAACATAGCTGCATGAACGTCATTAAGTCACCATCAGGTTCTAGATGCCAACTCAGTGCATGTTGACCTGGTTCTCGTGTGGCTACAGAGTCAGTCCCTACTGATTTGATTAGCTTCTGTCTGTTGCAGATCAACAGCATAAAGACCGTAAAGCCCGAGACTGTGAGTTGGGCATCATTTTTTTAAATATTTCACAAAAAATGTGTTGTAAGACAAAGGACTTACAGCACAGTTTAAAGTAAGTCGTTAATATCTGTGCTACAATCATGGTGGTTTTAGCAACTGAGTATATTAAGATCTGAGGCCTTCAAAGTAGGAAGTCATTTCCACGTTTGGTCTGAAATACGTCTAGAACAATAAATATTCCCTCTAAGCAGGTGCTCAACTGTTTATTTTTGTAAAGATGAAAAATTGGGGAAATTATATTTCTGTCACAGCTATTGTGCAGGGCATCAGGGGACTTTTTAATTGACTAGGAATGCATATTTCAGAAAATCAGTGAGGTATAAGATAAGAATACTGAGAGATATAAAGCAAACCACGAGCAGAGAATACAAAGAAGTGTCCGGCGGTAGAAGGGCAATATGGTATTTTCTCTTTTAGTAACTGAATATACTTCCGTGAGCTTCAACAGTGAAAGCAGAAAATATGTATTTTTTCAGTCAAATGAAAATATTGATCAAGAAGGAGGCAGTCCCATAGGATGTAGGTGACAATAAGAGTGAGGTTTCTTCTGTCAAAGAACACAGATATAAAGTAACGCCACAGTTAAAAAACGTATCTCCCAGCCTTCCTCCTTCATCTGGTTATTGATTCATTAGTTTATTTACAATTGACATATCTTGTGCTATGCTGCACTCACATGCCACTCTGGGCAACAAAGAAGAATGTGGCACACTCCAACCTCGGGGCTATCTCTATGACCTGGGTTTGCGTCACTCTTTCACCACGCAAGTCCGATTTTTGAAGCCACGCAAAGCCACTTTGCATGGCTTTGAATGGTTTCAAAAATCTGAAGCAATGCAACACAGCTCAAATGGCTGCATTGTGTTACTCTGTGTGGGCATTACCTGGGTGTTCCCACGCAACTCTCATGGTTTGTGATGCAATTCCAGATTTACCAAATTTAGTCAACCTGGCAATGTGCCAAAAAAGATATGCATCCACAGGAGAGATGTAAGAAGGAGACATATCTTTATTTCTCCTCGTTTTTGCCTTTTTCTGTGTGTGATGCATTTTTTACAGCAAACATTGAAAAAGGAAAAACTCTCTCATGATTGTGTTTATGCAGGAAGGAGCCCCTTCCTGGACAAAAACAATCCTCCCTATAACTCAGACACCCTTGCACCATGGTGCTAGGCTGCCAAAACAGCACCAAGCAAAAGGGAAAAGGACAGGAATTCACCGTATTGGAAAACTTCTCAGCAATGTAACTTGCTGCACAACATTGTGTGACTGGGCCATAAATATGGCCCTTGTTGTAGTGCAATCCTGAAGAAGATTGTGCCGACCTGATCACATAAACCCTTGTGTCACACATCATAACACAAAGAACTTCGAATATTTCTCAATTGTTTAATCTGCAGAAAGAAAGTACCTATCCAGTCTTGTGACAATGTCCCCAGAGTCACAAATCTTTTTGTGTAAGAAATTTCGGCAAAGCTGCCCAAAAATGAATTTATGAATTCAAATTCAAAAATCCAGTAGTAGAACTTTGTTCTCACAAATCATATTTTTGAATAAGAAATTACACCACTGTGGTGGAAATTATTTATTCACAAATTTAGATTTGCTGCGGGATGGTGGACAATCCAAGGTGACTAACTCCACAGAAATGAATACACACAAACATGAATATTTGTGAGCATGAAATACTGAATGGAGTTTTCCAGTGGAGAGGCACACACACATTTACTATAATCAAGAACGAGAGTAAGGGCTTTTCCAGAGTGGGAAGACAAATGGAAGTCCCCAAGGGGATTCTCAATGGGAAAATATTTCCTTTGGGGAAATTAAAATGTAAATTTAAATTTGCAAATTAACATTTGCGTCAGATTTAATATGCAAACATGTTTAGTTGGTTGAAAGTTCACACTTGTAATTGTTGCTCATGTGAGTACCTTTGGAAGTCTATGACTGGCATAGGTTACTCTGTCGGGTCTTCACTATGAATCCAAGAAAAGTGGTAGTGTGCACCAAATGCTGAACAACAGGACTAACTTTCTGAGTTTTAAGCAGTCCCTCAGTGTGCATCGGCCCGAATACTCGATACAACGGCAACATCCATGCTGTGGATGAACAGAAGTTGTCTATTCAATCGTTTATTTTTCTATTTTCCGAGAAAGGCTCTTGCAACAATCGGAAAATGTTTTATTGCATGAGTTTTTGTGAAGATCAAATGTTCAAATAACCACTCAAAATAGTAGGCAACTTTAAAAAGCAATGCAATCACAGTGCTAAAGCCATGCTAAGCAAGCACTGGCTGTGTAGTTAAGAACTGAAATTAAGGTTCAAGCAAGTAGAGATTTGTCCCATTAAACTTGAATTACAAAAGCTTCATTCACGGCCCTTCAATCAAATACAAACTGAATACTTTACAAAGAATATGCCTCGATGGCAATAGACTGCCATCTTAAACATTTAGACCCGCTGGAATAATTCTAGAAGGGTTTACTACCAGAATGAGCAGGTACTTCATGCGACTTTTGTACAGGAAGACAGTGCTTAATGTGAGCCAGTGGATGCCTGTGGGGCCCGAGGCACTTATGTTTTTTGAGACCACCACTGATTTGTCCACATCAGATATTTGCAGAAAGCAAGAGAGAGAAAACACACAAGGCAGAAAGAGGATCAAGAGAAAGACGGAAATCCATCACAAAGGGAGAAATCAGGAACCTGCAGGAGTGAGATGAGGGCGCAGGGAAGTGGATTGAAAGAGCATGAGGGAACTTTAATACTACCAGCTTTGGTATACAGGGAACTGAAATATAATTGTACCGATCACCAGCTTCTGAGCAGAGGGCACTCTTTCTCTCACAAATTAAATGTTGAGGGAAGGCACAGTTTTTATGCGTACATCAAGCATAATTTACATAATGCTCATACTTTTCTCGAAAATTACAGAGTTTACGCATGGGGAAATTATGCAATTTCGCTCACTCCTAGCTGGTGCATTTTCGGTATGTCAACTCTGTATCGATCTAGGAATTTTAATAACAACAAGCACAGTAGAATGAAAACTGTGGAAGGAATCTGCGAATGTTGGCACAAGCTAACAAGGCATTTTTCTTTCATTTGACACGAAGGATGAATTGTAAGCACTCTTATTTTCTAACGCTACAAAATCCACACATTTATTATGTTTGAAACCAGCTCAGGTTTCAAAGGCTTCGTGCGCTAGCAGAAAGAGGACTGTAATGCAGTCAGATTGTTTTCCTTTTTTGTGTTTTTCTTTTTCTAATGTAGACCTTTGCACTCGACCTCCCAGTAGTGAGTTTCAGAAACAATGTATTAAGAGACCATTAAAAAATGGCCTTTATCCCTTCACTTAGACCAAGGGTGACCTGTGTAAAGCAATTTTGTATTCAGAAAGTTTGCGATTTACACTGATCACAGGGTATGTGACCGCAAAATGTATTTTTATATACTAAATCCATTTTGCAATTCAGTAAATGGTTACTGAATAACAAAATAGGTTTCGAAATATATAATGAGTCACTAGTTGGAAGGACTGTGTTTAGGACGTCCTAGCCAAACTGATGTGCAATACAATGTATCAATGTTTTGCAACCAAAATTTGATTGCACTACACTGAAATGTTACCTGCCCTCCATTGAGTTTGTAAGGGGTAGGTAGTGGGTCCACGGAACCACTGCCTACCCACAAACAAACATTTTAAAAAAAAAGTGTTTTATCGCAGTTCTACTCCCTTTAGGGAAATGGGTTGCATTTAAAATACAAAAGTATTTAAATAGTGATAACATACAAGGTGGTCAGCTGACCACACCTGTCTACCATCCCAATAATGGTCACCAAAGTGAGTAACAATTTGCGGCCTACCTCATGAATAGTAATAGGTTAGGTTTGGTTGTGACTCACTCTGAATGGGCATTCTGCAAACTCACCTAGTAGTACATAAGTAGGTTTGCAAAATCCTATACCATTCAGAAAACGTTGGTGCATAATTTGCAACAACTTTTTCCAAATTTAATTTTCATACATTTGGCCCCAAATGATTTTTTTTTATATTCGGGGATGTCGATTTGTCAACCAGATCACAGATTTCCTGATGGTGGACTGAATACATGCTCAATGACACTTCCATAAGGTACAGTGAATCTTTTTCAAATGCCCCTAAGGTTACCTGAACTACTTCTTGGACAACTGATCTCCTTTACTGTTGTGAGAGTTTCCCGATCCTTTCTTTGCATGTAACTCTGAAATGGGTGTTCTGTTTCCGGATTCAATGAAGACCAGGGCTCTGCAACTGGTATGCCTAAATTCACAGTCTCAAATCTTCAGTGGTTGGTTAAAGACTCAAAAAGGAGTATCCTTACTCAGATGTCAGCAGTAACATTAATGTCAATGCTATGTTTTGATCATTCCGTTTAACACAGTGAGAACTATTTCTGGCCACTCTGAGAGCTTCTGTTTAAGCAGTGGTCGCTTTGTATTGCCTTAGTAGCCAGAATACTGTTATTTTTGTTGCATACTGGGGAAATGTCCCATTCCAGGTCATATGCCTTGGTAATAATTTTTATAGTGGTCATGCTGTAAAATCAAGGGAGCATTGTGTGCACTTGTCTGCTGAATGCCTTTCTGGTTCTTATGTTCTGTCTTTCTGATTCCTATGTTCTGGTCTTTGGGTGGGGTGATGAACCTCTCCACCACTTCGTGCTGTAGGCCACAGGAGTGTTATCATCCTAAGTGATACCTTAGGTCTATGAGAATTCCACAGAATCATTGTCAGTGAACGAGGGTGTTGTCCGTTTTCAATATCCTGGTAAAGCCCGACATGAAAAGCCGTTGTGTTTCTGGCTGTGGTCCTGAGATAAGCTGAATGGCACACTACCACCATAGTCAGGGCCAAAATACAACTCTGTGGCTGTAGTGTTTTCCGCATAGTTATAGTCTTTTCACATTTGCCAGATAATTCACAGTCAACTGGATAACTTGCAGATTTTGCAAAAGTGTATTTCTAGCTCAATTGGTTCTAAAGCAGTAATACTCAAAGTACATCCCAGGGGGCGCATGCAGCCCTTCTGCTCTTCATATGTGACCCCCAGCTGAATGACTGCTGTTTACTTGAGACAGCACGAACATTCAGAATGAAATTATATAAACAAGCAAGCATTTATCTACAAACCAAAAGAGAAAAAGCAAATATGGTGCCCTTCTCTACTTAATTCTAGAAAAACATTATTTTTTAAGGAAATCTTGAAACAAATGTGTACAAATATGATGCAGCTTCTTCAGAATTCAAAAATTTTTATTTTATGAACATGCAGATGCATTTCACCTTAGTACATCAGATAACATCAGTGCAGTCAGAAGTATTTTTAAAGAGTATAATTTTCAAAAACGAATGTAGAAATATTCATTGCTTCTCCCACCCACACAACATTGTCAATAGTGAAGTAAGAGGCAAGTCATTTGTCACAAGGAACCCTCTGGGTGTCCTGAGTTGTTATTACACATGGACAACATTAAAGTTAATTAAACTAAACATAAGAAAATATTTTGGACAGTTTCTATCCTAAACACATATATTTCAAGGTGCTCTTTCTTTTAATACTGAAGACAAAGGAGGCAAAATGAAATTAGACAATTTCCTAGGATCACACAATTTAATCAAGTGGGGAACCTAGGATCAATACGAGTTTTTTCTGGTTTTACATTCTGCAATTCGATTTCATTCCCTTTCAATAATCAAGATACTTCTTTTTTACACTTGACTCTCCCAAGGTAATGATAGCAAGAAGAGAAGGCTTGCCCCAAGGTGCAGTAGACAAATAGCGATTCACAGTCAGCATAACACAGTATTGTCAAATATATGGCTTATTCAAGACTAAGTGCTTCATTTAGAGGACAGTAACGAATGCAACACTCTAAATAACCCCATATCTCACTGACCACACCATGATTCGCTTTCCCTATGAGCACATAAACCCTTTTGCCCCACAACGCCTCCCTCTCACTGTTCTGGCACTCGGCAAACCACAGAACATATTTTGTTGCCCTTTCAGGAAAATCTTTGTGAGTACCTATGTTCTAAAGGGACTAAAAACAAAGTGCCAAAGTGGAAGACTCGTGCAAAGGTTAACTGTTCACCTTTCAGATGCTGATTGATGTGCTTCCATGGTAAACGTGTAATAATGAGATCTAACGTGTACCCAGACAGTATTAACAAGTGCTGAAATGATGAAAGTGCTCAATGATCATGGCTGTAGTGACCCTTCCTTATTGGAACTCACCAGTTGCAGTAAGTATTTCTCTCTGCATCTCTGGCCATGTGCCCTTGTCATTACCCTGTCAGCCGTTCGCACCCTCTACTTCATGTATCCCCACCACTCCTGAGAAACAGTTTCCCAATTTCAAGTCCACTGGAAATTAGTGCTGAACATTCAATCCAGTGTGATTGTCACCGCATTGTTCAAGAAAATATTGCACTAAATGTTTTTAAGATTATGTTCTTTTCCATTGTCTAACATGACCTAATATCCCTCATGTTTTGAATGGTACAAAACTCAAGACTAGTTCATAAGAAAAAGTATCTAGCTTTCCCTTTTGTTAGGTGTCAGCTTGCGCAGAGACCTATGTGGATCTAAGTGTATCATGCATTGTAGCAGGCACAAGGAGCCAAGGCAGACACCAGGCTTCCAACATAGCAGATCAGATGTGATTGTGGTACATCACACTCAATACAAGGTTGCATAGTGACCAAAAACTTAGTCAAAGCCAACGTAGGCAAAAAATACAAGAAAGCCACACATGTAAGAAAGCTATTTTTTAAAACTCCCTGACTATCTGAATGTAACATCGGTTATCATCACCCTTGCTGTACAGTAATGGCCTTCAAACGTTCTAAAGATGGTAGTGATGGCCAATACAGAGTGGATCACTGCCACTAAATTTTTTCACTTACAACAATGCTCGGTTATCAGCATGATGCTTCTTTTGACCAGAGCGTGGCGCCCCCACCCAGGTATCCATTAAGGCACACCTCCCCCCCGGGGGTTAGTGGGGTGCCCATAGTTTGAAGACCTGTGCTCTACAGCATAAGGCCTATGTTCACTCAGTCCACAATAAACAGCTAGGAAAAGGCAACAATCCTGTATTTAGCCCCATAAGCATGATCTGGAAAATGAGCAATCTAGTGCCACATGCATAATTCACCAGTGCTGCCACACTCTTTTTTTCCTATGCTAGGTTTCTATATATTACCACCAAAGCCAATTGATTATGTCATAGATTGGTGCCTAACAGGTTATATACTTCTTCACTACAATACACAAAGATGAATGCTGCCAAAATAGACTTTAGCAAAGCCTGGCTCCATCTCAATGTGGGTAATGCACAGATGCAGGCTCTAATACATGGCTACGGCACCAATATAAAAAACGTCGCCCCACTATGCTTCATGTTATTACTCACATAAATGCCTGCAAATGTGTACCAAAATATGCCTATGCCTAATCATGATCACATCATACCATAATGTACATTTGTTCAATGAGATATGTCATTGTATGGATTTAATGGAGGTGTTGCATGAGATGCGTGGGGTTCAAAGACGTACTCTATTCATAGTACCTTTAATGTCGCTGCATGTGAGCACAAATTGATACAGAAACTGTGAAATTGGAGGCAGCTACACTTTTAGGTGCGGTCAGTATCCTAAAGTTGAGGGTTTCATAAACAGCATATCATTATCTACCAGAAAGTAATTAAGTATTTTTGCCAATTAAAGTAGACTTTGCTTGAATATGATTTGCAATTATTCAGTAGCACATCACAACATCACCGTGCATATATTTATGTATCCCATTTTTATCGTCACTTTGGCTGTGCTGTCATCCACGAGCCACTGCCCAAACAACGTATCCCATGCAAGAAGGGTACTTCATCACCTCTCAGAGATGGAAATATTAGCCTTGTGTGCAGTGAGCTGTGGTAGTTTATTTGCGTTGTCAGATGACAAGCTTGATATGTGTCAGTATTACAGGATCAGTTTCACAAATGTTCGAAGTATCTGGTGATGCACACTTAACAAGTGTATGAGACTGAGGACACCATTTTGAGTAACACACACACACTCCCTTGTTCGTGCTTGTGATTTCATTATAATCTGCCTATAGTCTGTGTGGTACCACAGTCTCCAGCATAACTTCAGCTCAGGGATCATGGCCTTCTGGATTACTAAGCTTTCTCATGTGTGGTAGAAACTGATGACGGTTCTGCTCATTGCATGTCCCTGCAGACCTTCCTGCGTAAACTAGTCTGCCACTTCTGCTCTTTTCCTAGACATTTTGGGCCAGATGTAGCAAAGGGTTTTACTCATTCTGTGTCTATGGGAAAATGTGTTTGTACATATGGCCCTTTATTCAGTATGTCTATGCATGCATGCATCGTCACTTGAAGGTCATGCAAGTACATTCAGGTGGTTTGCTTGAGTGAACTGCCATGATGGGGCGTTGGATTCTCCTCTCGTTGGGTGAGAGCAGACTGTTAATTTGTGGGTGGTGTTTTATAAATTTCTGCATGCTGTGTCCATTATGTGTTTGTGTGCTGTCTCTCATTATGGTGGGTGTCTTGATTGCAAACAGATGTCGCTGTTTTAAATCGCTTGCATTTGTTTTAGTCACTTTGTTTTGTTTACACAACAGTTATATTTTCTTTCTGTTCAGTTTACCCTTTTTCACTGCTTCCATAAACATGTTTTATGCTTTGTACATTTGTTTGTACAATTTGATGTATTTTTTCGGTTGATTTCGGCCGTGTAGGCAATATTTGTTGCTGGGTGTCATGCTTGGAAATACTTGCTTCAGGTGAATTTAGGAGCCAAAGCTATGTTTTTGCTTTGGTTCACATCCTAATTTTGGAATGAACATGCAGTGAATTTTGTGTCTTGTTTGATTCACATAGGTCAGCTATGTTGAATGTTCTTTTGCTAATTCCGTTGTGGTCACAAACTTGTTTCCTGTGTGTTGGCCTGAAACCTATGGTTGCTTTCTGAAGTCATGTTTTTCTTAGAAGGACAATGAGACGGTTTTTAATTGCCTTTACTAGGAGTGAACAAACATTTGTGTCATATGTGTCGAACCACAAGTAACACATTTTTGCATTATTAGATAGTTTCTCCAGAATGCAAGTTTATCAGAGTTGTGTTATATAAGAATGCAATATTCATGTAGGTAATTCATGCTACACCCAATTGATCACAGAAAAGAATTTAAAATAAAAAATGACTGGAGATGGCCCACTTAAATAAAAGAGGATCATTCCAAATCATTAGTCACAGTGGAAAAATATTTTTTTGTTTCTGATTGTATGTGATGTGAGTTTATACACCATGTTGGACTTTAAGAGAGTGATTTGTAGGTGCAGTCTTCAATGCTTGTGGAAATCGAGAATCATCACCTTGCTCCATGTGTATCAGTTTACTGACTCCCCTAACATTTGATTAGTTTAGTCTCCTTAATTAATTTGACGAAATTGTTTATGTGGTATTTAACCAGATATCAGAAATCTGTCTGTTGTTTAATGAGGGTCCATGCTCTGGAGAGGCTCCATGAACATGATTTGCCACTATACATTTTTTCTTGTTGCTCTCTCAGGGGATACTTTGGACTTTTCCATACCTAAGGCCTTTTTAAGAGTTTAATGGCGGGGATACCCCGTCACAAATGGGATGGATATCCAATTTGATGTTTTACAAGTGCCATCGGCTAATATGGCATAGGATAGCTACCTTGTTTGTGATGGATTATACCATTTGCCATTCCTAAAATAAAACCCTTACCTTATTATTAGTCTACACTTATTCATAATATTCTTCGATATACTGTGATTTGTATATTTTCTACTCACTATGCCTCAGAAGAATATTTCCTTTACATTTATTAAATTTTGGCCCAATAATTTGAACTATAGCATTACCATTTTGCTACTACCAACTCAGTAGAGAGCAGGTTGCAATGTTGAGAGAACCCAGTGCATTGTTTATGATTATTTTCTTGTGAACAGATCCATCGCCCTCTTAACCTTAGGACACCAGTCAAAGAACAAAGGAGCACCAAAATGCTTGTTAGTTCAAGTTATAATAACTTTCCCTTCTCCCTCAGCAGGTACTACCTTTGCTCTGGAGTTTGTTCTGGAGATGCAGGTAATCCAATATTGTGTTAAAAGCTGGACCCAGTACGTTTAACTTCATACACAATCACAATCCTTAATTGTTTCAGCTTATAAAGGCATACAATAAAAAACAATTTCAAAAAAATAAATAAATAAAGATTAAAATGTTGCTCTCTGTGTTAACATGTGCGAGTAACCACTTGAACTGCAGCACTCAGGACAATGTGAAAAAAAGGTCACAGGGCATCACAACTCTCCGCATCTCCTAGAACCAGGACTAAGGCCCTTTCAAGACTTCACTACTAATGACAAGGAAACCATCATTGTTATGATGATAATGACAACACCCAGCCAGTGGTATTTGCTGAATAGATTCCTGCCTTGTCTGATGATATATTTTGTGAAAGATGTGGCAGGGAGACAGTTCCTTTGTCTAACATTGCCTTTGTATATTGTAGCACAAAATGTAGGGCAATGTCAAGTCTGCCCCAAGTTTCAGGTTGGGGACTGTGCCTAGGCCTGGGTTCCTAAGGAGTGAAATCTGTGATACCCATCCCTCCTCATCCTTGTGACACCCTCACCACCACCAATTGGAGAAAAGGCGCTGACCGAAATTGACCTGAGACAGTTGGGTTTGAGAAACAATTCTCAGGAATTCGCCTGCCTTCTTGTCCCCACTACCAAGGTGCCTACCAGCTTTGTGGCCAGACCTGACCCCCTCACCTCAATAAATACAACAAACAGATGCATAGACGATGAACAGATGAAATGTGATGACTAAACAAACCATAGAGCCCTAAATACAATTAACATTAAATCAATTTAACTAGGGTTGGGTTAAAAAATTTGCTCCTGATGCAAGAGGTCGGGATGGTGGTCGGCAGGGGCACAGCACTCCACACAGCTAAGTGGGTGCATAAGGGTTTGCCCAGGCTTAAATTCCTCTACCTGGGCCCCTGGGGCCACCCAGGCGACCCTGCTAATCCCAGGTGGCCAATGGGTGCCAAGTGTGGTTGGGGCTCAAGCGTGCGTAATTTGAAATTAAGCACCAATGGCCAAATGCTGTTGATGCCAAAGCCCCCACCCTGCCAGGCATCGCCTCCACCTATAGCCAGGACCCGCCATTATGAGTTGCCCCTGTAATTCAAAATAAGCAAACCAGTCTTAGTTCTAGCTATTTTGTGCAATGTATCATAAGAAGTGCAACATTATCTGGATCACCAGGAGTACAAAAAGTGCAATCTATACCCTACAAAAACAATTGCTTTCCTGCTTCTTTTGTAGAGTATGAGAAAGCAAAAAAGTGGACATTTAAAATCCTAGTACATGATTCAGTTAATCTTTTCTGGCTTCCCTCTTGTAGGAGGAACAATCAGTCTATGATTGGCCAAGTCTAGTAACCGTTCATACAGCAAAAATATATGCCGCTCCCGGGGTGGAAAAATCTTCAGCATCCATCCAGTGGTATAAGGATATTGCATCCTTGCAGTGTGCGACGCTGAATTTGTTGAAGATGAAATGCAGGTGCATTCTCCATGCTGGTAATGATTTAGTGCCAATAAACCAAAAGGTTTCCCACCATCCAACCATACGATTGCAAACACTTGTGCCTGTTTTGTTAAACTTCACAGTCATAAGCTTAAACTGATTTTGCTAGTTTGAGAAATTCTCATTAAAATGTTCTGTGTTATCATAGTAATTATCTCGTGACAGTACTGATGTATTGTTTAAGACTGGCCAAAGTGTCCTTTTTTGCCAGCACCGAAACATCATATTGATTGCATGAAGATAACCTGAAATAACTAGTCGCTGGGTATATTATGGATAAATGATACCAAGCACTACATATACACGGTTAAAATGAAAGCAATCCTTGAATAATGACTGAGTCCATTAACTTTTGTAAGAGGGAATCTGCTAAACCTGCCACATCATAACAATGATAACATGAATAGCCTGAGATAAAGATTTGAAACAGAGACCTATAGGCTTATTTTAAAGTGTGATGCTCAAATGATGTTAGGCACTCTAGCTATGTATACTCTACGAGTCTGATTGCAAGCATATGTGGTATTTATTGCACCTGATAAATAAGGATACCATGGAGTACATTATTTATCAGGTGTGAGAAAATGGCACCTGTTGTGAGTTTTTGAGGAATAACATGCAGATTGTGTACCAAATTCTGAATGGTACAGAAAGTACTGTATGCTTTCACCCCTGTTAAATTTTGGAAATTGAATGATGGTTGAGGTATTTAACACAACCAATAAATATCAGATGCATTAAATAACACACAACTCCCACTTCTGACCCCTCCACAAACAGGGATTTATGTAGGGGCCGGAAATAAATGACCCACTTGTGATCTTACCCAAAGAGGGCCATCTTTGTTCTTGAATGCAACAGCACTGAGAAACAAAAACAAACACCTTGTCACTAATGCAGAGGTAGCATTCTTTGAACTGACCCTTTACAGTAGCTAACGTAAATAGTGATTTAGGGGCAGGGTTTACAAAATAGATACAAATATGCATAAAAATCTGTACCACAATCTTAATGTAGTGTCTAATCATTAACATTACCTGAACTATGGTAACCACAAAAAAATAAATAGTGAGTATAATCACAGAAAATGGTGATCATAATAAAAAATGATTTTTTTTCAATTAACTCAAGTGATTTAAAATAATTACGCACAAATTATACTAAATGATATGTAATTACAGAAGAGTGCAAGGCGGTTGGGATTGCACCAAGCGGTCCATGGAGAGGACGGTGCAATTTGCACGGCGAGCGCCCCCTTTGATGTATGTTTGACTATAAGGGGACTCTCCCCCTCCTGGATACCAGAGGCTATTAGTCTCTAGGGATAGGGCCTCCTCAAGGTAACTCCTTGGTAAGGTAGGCCCTTTATCTCTATCTTAATACCTTCACTCTCCAATTTCTTGGAGTAGATTCTTTTCATTCTAGTGTGAGTCTTAGGGATCCAAGGCCCTGTTGAATGCCCCGAGACCTTCCTTGGCTCAAGTATAAGGGCATAAACATGTTGGCAAACGCATTTTAGATAGGTGACCCTGTGAGTCCTTGTTCGCACGCAAGTGTCCCACTTTTTTGTTTTTGACCACACCAAACAGACACCATTATTAAATTGTAACTAGTTTAGCTGGATCCCACATCTTTCTAGACCAAGAATTAATTTACGCATTCCCTCCTGATCTTTTAACAGTGTGGTTGAGTCCGCCTAGGTGGTACTGTCCTACCTGGGTGGGACTAGGTGGTCAAATGATGAAGCATGACACTATATAGTGTGTGAGACCACCTAGAGTGTAGGAATAATTCTAAAGCGGGTGGAAAATTAAGAGTAAACACATATGCATGCATTTTCCCCTTTTCACTTTGTTAAATGTCACTGCTACGTTAAAAAAAGTCCTTCTGCTAAACACTAAGTCATTATGCTAAAAAATAGTTTTGAGAAACCACTGGGCATACCTAAAAACGTTTGGAAGGATAAAAAGCTCTGCTTGAAGTGTTTGCTGTGATATCGTTTTATTTATTTTTAAGACTCATTAACCTTGTCCCTTGATTTCCCCCCCAAATGCACTCTCTGTAGACATGAAGAATTTCGATTAACACATATACTGATAAACCAGTGTGCGCCAACATTCCTACCCAATCACTCTCCTACAGACACCGGTCATTCCCTTGCTCATTGAGATGGTAAAGTTAGTTTCTTCACAAGAACAGAAAGAACTTGAGTTTAACTGGAAATATGTCTTTTAGGAAGAATATGTGTTTGCATTGCGGCCTTAGTGTCACGTGTTCAGGCAGATCATAGTCCAGGTCTTACGCCTATGACCAAGCAATTCTGACAGTCTGCCTCGTGGTCTCCAGTCATTTTTCATTCCAACAGTTCTGGAAAACACATATGAAAAATACACAAAAAAACCTCAGCTAACCCTAGTTCTTAAACTGCACTAAAGAGAGGATTAGGTCCTCTTTTTACACAATAGTGGAAGTGTCTCAAAACCTGCCTCTGCTGTTAAGATCGGGCATATTTAGCGCACCAAGCAGTGGCTGTGTTTGTCACAGTAAAACTGAGTGTGTTTTGTTTAAAAAAAAAAAAAAAAAGATTTGCAGATTAACCTACACATTATTATTTGGATACCGAATTGCAATTATTATTATGAGTTAACTACCAAAAAAGTGTAACCTTGAATTATGATTTTTTTCAGTGTTTAATTTTCTTAATTTACTGTAAAATGGGTTAGCCAGTTAAACACTTGCCACTGATACCTGCTGAGATATGCACGCCACAAGCTCGATTCCGGGCAAGACAAGCTCAGCTTTTTCTCCTCCTGGAGTCGGTTAAATAAATGCAGTTATATGGGACAGTACAACCATGTTCTTCACAGTGCGTAGAAATAGTTTTAGGGCAGCACAAAAGGGTGATTTAACAACCGAGCTAGTTATATTAAAAATACACGTCCACAGTTATAAACCCGCTCTGCATGCTTTATGTAATCTTCCACCGATTTATGCCCAAACTCTGCCGAGTGAGATTTTGTGAAAGGTTAAAATGCCGATCACTACAGTGTCATTAGTTTACTTACTTCCCCATCAACTACTTCTACTACTTTCTTCCATTACGTTCGTGTTTCGGATCCCCCCCCCCTTCATAATAATCATCCAGTTCCTGGGCCTACTAGAACATGAAGTATGAAGCCCTGTGAAATGGATCAAACATCCATGATGTGATACAGGGCAGCATTTACTGCAAAATTCCTCCTCCTTATGACACATGCTGAGGGATTGGACCTTCTCTCTGCGTGAGCTTGGGGATGGCCAGTAGCAAACAAAAAGTGCTGGCAAGCGCTAGAGTCATGAGATAAAATCTCATTACACAAATGATGCCTGTCAGCATGTTAAAATAGGCCCCTTTGTAGGGCTAGTGAGACTCACTAAAGATAAGCCAGCAGCCCCAGGGCTTGGATTATACAGGTGAGCATAACTGCGTTTGTTTCCCTGTAGATGTAATCTGTGTGCACTGGAGGCGAAGCTGGCCACTCCTTGGGGAGACACGTGTTACATAATCTGAGGCCTGATCTGAGAAATAGCCTCATCACCAGCAGCCCCCCCTTCCACTGGGACAGTGTTAGTAAATCATCGGATTAAGAGCAGTTTAGAACATTAGACGTGCTTACTCAATAGTAAACTAGAGATAAGAACAAATGCTACAGGGTACTACATTTTTCTAAAATGGGAAATAGATGCTGAATTGTGGATAGCTAGGTAATTACAATAGAGATGGTGTAAGGAAATGCCTCCTTGGCATGGTTGCCCCCTGACTTTTTGCCTTTGCTGATGCTATGTTTACAATTGAAAGTGTGCTGAGGCCTGCTAACCAGGCCCCAGCACCAGTGTTCTTTCCCTAACCTGTACTTTTGTATCCACAATTGGCAGACCCTGGCATCCAGATAAGTCCCTTGTAACTGGTACTTCTAGTACCAAGGGCCCTGATGCCAAGGAAGGTCTCTAAGGGCTGCAGCATGTCTTATGCCACCCTGGAGACCTCTCACTCAGCACAGACACACTGCTTACCAGCTTGTGTGTGCTAGTGAGGACAAAACGAGTAAGTCGACATGGCACTCCCCTCAGGGTGCCATGCCAGCCTCTCACTGCCTATGCAGTATAGGTAAGACACCCCTCTAGCAGGCCTTACAGCCCTAAGGCAGGGTGCACTATACCATAGGTGAGGGTACCAATGCATGAGCATGGTACCCCTACAGTGTCTAAACAAAACCTTAGACATTGTAAGTGCAGGGTAGCCATAAGAGTATATGGTCTGGGAGTCTGTCAAACACGAACTCCACAGCACCATAATGGCTACACTGAAAACTGGGAAGTTTGGTATCAAACTTCTCAGCACAATAAGTGCACACTGATGCCAGTGTACATTTTATTGTAAAATACACCCCAGAGGGCACCTTAGAGGTGCCCCCTGAAACTTAACCGACTATCTGTGTAGGCTGACTAGTTTTAGCAGCCTGCCACAAACCGAGACATGTTGCTGGCCCCATGGGGAGAGTGCCTTTGTCACTCTGAGGCCAGTAACAAAGCCTGCACTGGGTGGAGATGCTAACACCTCTCCCAGGCAGGAATTGTCACACCTGGCGGTGAGCCTCAAAGGCTCACCTCCTTTGTGCCAACCCAGCAGGACACTCCAGCTAGTGGAGTTGCCCGCCCCCTCCGGCCAGGCCCCACTTTTGGCGGCAAGGCCGGAGAAAATAATGAGAATAACAAGGAGGAGTCTCTGGCCAGTCAGGACAGCCCCTAAGGTGTCCTGAGCTGAGGTGACTCTAACTTTTAGAAATCCTCCATCTTGCAGATGGAGGATTCCCCCAATAGGGTTAGGAATGTGACCCCCTCCCCTCGGGAGGAGGCACAAAGAGGGTGTACCCACCCTCAGGGCTAGTAGCCATTGGCTACTAACCCCCCAGACCTAAACACGCCCTTAAATTTAGTATTTAAGGGCTACCCTGAACCCTAGAAAATTAGATTCCTGCAACTACAAGAAGAAGGACTGCCTAGCTGAAAACCCCTGCAGAGGAAGACCAGAAGACGACAACTGCCTTGGCTCCAGAAACTCACCGGCCTGTCTCCTGCCTTCCAAAGATCCTGCTCCAGCGACGCCTTCCAAAGGGACCAGCGACCTCGACATCCTCTGAGGACTGCCCCTGCTTCGAAAAGACAAGAAACTCCCGAGGACAGCGGACCTGCTCCAAGAAAAGCTGCAACTTTGTTTCCAGCAGCTTTAAAGATCCCTGCAAGCTCCCCGCAAGAAGCGTGAGACTTGCAACACTGCACCCGGCGACCCCGACTCGGCTGGTGGCGATCCAACACCTCAGGAGGGACCCCAGGACTACTCTGATACTGTGAGTACCAAAACCTGTCCCCCCTGAGCCCCCACAGCGCCGCCTGCAGAGGGAATCCCGAGGCTTCCCCTGACCGCGACTCTTTGAACCTAAAGTCCCGACACCTGGGAGAGACCCTGCACCCGCAGCCCCCAGGACCTGAAGGACCGGACTTTCACTGGAGAAGTGACCCCCAGGAGTCCCTCTCCCTTGCCCAAGTGGAGGTTTCCCCGAGGAACCCCCCCCTTGCCTGCCTGCAGCGCTGAAGAGATCCCGAGATCTCTCATAGACTAACATTGCGAACCCGACGCTGGTTTCTACACTGCACCCGGCCGCCCCCGCGCCGCTGAGGGTGAAATTTCTGTGTGGACTTGTGTCCCCCCCGGTGCCCTACAAAACCCCCCTGGTCTGCCCTCCAAAGACGCGGGTACTTACCTGCAAGCAGACCGGAACCGGGGCACCCCCTTCTCTCCATTCTAGCCTATGTGTTTTGGGCACCACTTTGAACTCTGCACCTGACCGGCCCTGAGCTGCTGGTGTGGTGACTTTGGGGTTGCTCTGAACCCCCAACGGTGGGCTACCTTGGACCAAGAACTGAACCCTGTAAGTGTCTTACTTACCGGGTAAAACTAACAAAAACTTACCTCCCCCAGGAACTGTGAAAATTGCACTAAGTGTCCACTTTTAAAACAGCTATTTGTCAATAACTTGAAAAGTATACATGCAATTTTTATGATTTAAAGTTCCTAAAGTACTTACCTGCAATACCTTTCAAATGAGATATTACATGTAGAATTTGAACCTGTGGTTCTTAAAATAAACTAAGAAAAGATATTTTTCTATAACAAAACCTATTGGCTGGATTTGTCTCTGAGTGTGTGTACCTCATTTATTGTCTATGTGTATGTACAACAAATGCTTAACACTACTCCTTGGATAAGCCTACTGCTCGACCACACTACCACAAACTAGAGCATTAGTATTATCTATTTTTACCACTATTTTACCTCTAAGGGGAACCCTTGGACTCTGTGCATGCTATTCCTTACTTTGAAATAGCACATACAGAGCCAACTTCCTACATTGGTGGATCAGCGGTGGGGTACAAGACTTTGCATTTGCTGGACTACTCAGCCAATACCTGATCACACGACAAATTCCAAAATTGTCATTAGAAATTGATTTTTGCAATTTGAAAAGTTTTCTAAATTCTTAAAAGACCTGCTAGGGCCTTGTGTTAGATCCTGTTTAGCATTTCTTTTAGAGTTTAAAAGTTTGTAAAAGTTTGAATTAGATTCTAGAACCAGTTGTAGATTCTTAAAAAGTATTCCAACTTTTAGAAGCAAAATGTCTAGCACAGATGTGAATGTGGTGGAACTCGACACCACACCTTACCTCCATCTACAGATGAGAGAGCTAAGGTCACTCTGTAAACTAAAGAAAATAGCAATGGGCCCCAAACCTACCAAAGTACAGCTCCAGGAGCTTTTGGCAGAGTTTGAAAAGGCCAACCCCTCTGAGGATGGCAACTCAGAGGATGAAGATAGTGACTTGGAGGGAAATTCCCCCCCTCCAGTCCTACTTAGGGAGAGCAGGGCTTCTCAAGCCCTGACTCCACAAATAATAGTCAGAGATGCTGGTTCCCTCACAGGAGGGACCAACAACTCTGAAATCACTGAGGATAACTCCAGTGAAGAGGACATCCAGTTAGCCAGGATGGCCAAAAGATTGGCTTTGGAAAGACAGATCCTAGCCATAGAGAGGGAAAGGCAAGAGATGGGCCTAGGACCCATCAATGGTGGCAGCAACATAAATAGGGTCAGAGATTCTCCTGACATGTTGAAAATCCCCAAAGGGATTGTAACTAAATATGAAGATGGTGATGACATCACCAAATGGTTCACAGCTTTTGAGAGGGCTTGTGTAACCAGAAAAGTGAACAGATCTCACTGGGGTGCTCTCCTTTGGGAAATGTTCACAGGAAAGTGTAGGGATAGACTCCTCACACTCTCTGGACAAGATGCAGAATCTTATGACCTCATGAAGGGTACCCTGATTGAGGGCTTTGGATTCTCCACTGAGGAGTACAGGATTAGGTTCAGGGGGGCTCAAAAATCCTCGAGCCAGACCTGGGTTGACTTTGTTGACTACTCAGTGAAAACACTAGATGGTTGGATTCAAGGCAGTGGTGTAAATAATTATGATGGGCTGTACAATTTATTTGTGAAAGAACACCTGTTAAGTAATTGTTTCAATGATAAACTGCATCAGCATCTGGTAGACCTAGGACCAATTTCTCCCCAAGAATTGGGAAAGAAGGCGGACCATTGGGTCAAGACAAGGGTGTCCAAGACTTCAACAGGGGGTGACCAAAAGAAAGGGGTCACAAAGACTCCCCAGCAGAAGGGTGATGAGACAACCAAAACTAAAAATAGTAAAGAGTCTTCTACAGGCCCCCAAAAACCTGCACAGGAGGGTGGGCCCAGAGCCTCTTCACAAAACAATGGGTACAAGGGTAAAAACTTTGATCCCAAAAAGGCCTGGTGTCATAGCTGTAAACAGCATGGACACCAAACTGGAGACAAGGCCTGTCCCAAGAAAGGTTCCACTCCAAACTCCCATCCAGGTAACACTGGTATGGCTAGTCTCCAAGTGGGATCAACAGTGTGCCCAGAGCAAATCAGGGTCCACACTGAAGCTACTCTAGTTTCTGAGGGTGGGGTGGATTTAGCCACACTAGCTGTCTGGCCGCCTAACATGCAAAAATACAGACAGCAACTCTTAATTAATGGGACTAGAATAGAGGGCCTGAGGGATACAGGTGCCAGTGTCACCATGGTGACAGAGAAACTGGTTTCCCCTGGCCAATACCTGACTGGAAAAACTTACACAGTCACCAACGCTGACAATCAGAGAAAAGTACATCCCATGGCAATGGTTACTTTAGAATGGGGAGGGGTCAATGGCCTGAAACAGGTGGTGGTCTCCTCAAATATCCCAGTGGACTGTCTGCTTGGAAATGACCTGGAGTCCTCAGCATGGGCTGAGGTAGAGCTAAAAACCCATGCAGCAATGCTGGGTATCCCTGAACTGGTGTGTGTGAAAACAAGAGCACAATGCAAGGCACAGGGTGAAAAAGTAGAGCTGGAGTCTGGAAAAATGGCCCAGCCTACCAAGAGAACAGGAAAGTCAGTTGGGAAACCAACTGCAACACAGCAAAAGAAAGGGAACCTCTCTTCTCAGGAAGAAGTTCTGCCCTCTGAGGGAACTGAGCCTTTGGAGCTTGAACCTTATCAGGTTGAGCTCTTAGGCCCAGGGGGACCCTCAAGGGAAGAGCTGTGTAAGGGACAAGAAACCTGTCCCTCTCTTGAAGGCCTTAGGCAGCAAGCTGCTGAAGAATCCAAAGGCAAGAAAAATGGAACACATAGGGTCTATTGGGAAGATGGGCTCCTGTACACTGAGGCCAGAGACCCCAAACCTGGTGCCACTAGGAGAGTGGTAGTGCCTCAGCTGTTCAGAGAGTTCATCCTAACATTGGCCCATGACATTCCCCTTGCTGGACATTTGGGACAAACCAAGACGTGGGAGAGGTTAGTCAACCACTTCTACTGGCCCAATATGTCCAACATGGTTAAGGAGTTTTGCCTCTCCTGCCCCACCTGTCAAGCCAGTGGTAAGACAGGTGGGCATCCAAAGGCCCCCCTCATTCCACTTCCAGTGGTGGGGGTGCCCTTTGAAAGAGTGGGTGTGGACATAGTTGGTCCACTGGAACCTCCCACAGCCTCAGGAAATATGTATATCCTGGTAGTAGTGGATCATGCTACCAGGTATCCTGAAGCTATTCCCCTTAGGTCGACTACTGCCCCTGCAGTAGCCAAGGCCCTCATTGGTATCTTTACCAGAGTGGGTTTCCCTAAGGAGGTGGTGTCTGACAGAGGTACCAACTTCATGTCAGCATACCTAAAGCACATGTGGCATGAGTGTGGAGTGACTTATAAATTCACTACACCATACCATCCACAAACTAATGGCTTGGTTGAGAGATTCAACAAGACATTAAAGGGCATGATCATGGGGCTCCCAGAAAAACTCAAAAGGAGATGGGATGTCCTCCTGCCATGTCTGCTTTTCGCTTACAGGGAGGTACCACAGAAGGGAGTAGGGTTCTCACCCTTTGAACTTCTGTTTGGTCATCCTGTAAGGGGACCACTTGCCCTTGTTAAAGAAGGCTGGGAGAGACCTCTCCATGAGCCTAAACAGGACATAGTGGACTATGTACTTGGCCTTCGCTCTAGAATGGCAGAGTACATGGAAAAGGCAACCAAAAACCTTGAGGCCAGCCAACAGCTCCAGAAGTTTTGGTATGACCAAAAGGCTGCACTGGTTGAGTTCCAACCAGGGCAGAAAGTCTGGGTTCTGGAGCCTGTGGCTCCCAGGGCACTCCAGGACAAATGGAGTGGCCCTTACCCAGTACTAGAGAGGAAGAGTCAGGTCACCTACTTGGTGGACCTGGGCACAAGCAGGAGCCCCAAAAGGGTGATCCATGTAAACCGCCTTAAGCTCTTCCACGACAGGGCTGATGTCAATCTGTTGATGGTAACAGATGAGGATCAGGAGGCAGAGAGTGAACCTCTCCCTGATCTTCTGTCATCAGACCCAAAAGATGGTACAGTAGATGGAGTGATCTACTCAGACACCCTCTCTGGCCAACAACAAGCTGATTGTAGGAGAGTCCTACAACAGTTTCCTGAACTCTTCTCCTTAACCCCTGGTCAGACACACCTGTGTACCCATGATGTGGACACAGGAGACAGCATGCCTGTCAAGAACAAAATCTTTAGACAGTCTGACCATGTTAAGGAAAGCATCAAGGTGGAAGTCCACAAGATGCTGGAATTGGGAGTCATTGAGCGCTCTGACAGCCCCTGGGCTAGCCCAGTGGTCTTAGTCCCCAAACCTCACACCACAGATGGAAAGAAAGAGATGAGGTTTTGTGTGGACTACAGAGGGCTCAATTCTGTCACCAAGACAGATGCTCATCCAATTCCAAGAGCTGACGAGCTCATAGACAAATTAGGTGCTGCCAAATTCTTAAGTACCTTTGACTTGACAGCAGGGTACTGGCAAATAAAAATGGCACCTGGAGCAAAAGAAAAGACAGCATTCTCCACACCTGATGGGCATTATCAGTTTACTGTTATGCCCTTTGGTTTAAAGAATGCCCCTGCCACCTTCCAAAGGTTGGTGAATCAAGTCCTTGCTGGCTTGGAGTCCTTTAGCACAGCTTATCTTGATGATATTGCTGTCTTTAGCTCCACCTGGCAGGATCACCTGGTCCACCTGAGGAAGGTTTTGAAGGCTCTGCAATCTGCAGGCCTCTCTATCAAGGCATCCAAATGCCAGATAGGGCAGGGAACTGTGGTTTACTTGGGACACCTTGTAGGTGGAGGCCAAGTTCAGCCACTCCAACCCAAGATCCAGACTATTCTGGACTGGGTAGCTCCAAAAACCCAGACTCAAGTCAGGGCATTCCTTGGCTTGACTGGGTATTACAGGAGGTTTGTGAAGGGATATGGATCCATTGTGACAGCCCTCACTGAACTCACCTCCAAGAAAATGCCCAAGAAAGTAAACTGGACTGTGGACTGCCAACAGGCCTTTGACACCCTGAAACAGGCAATGTGCTCAGCACCAGTTCTCAAAGCTCCAGATTATTCTAAGCAGTTCATTGTGCAGACTGATGCCTCTGAACATGGGATAGGGGCAGTTTTGTCCCAAACAAATGATGATGGCCTTGACCAGCCTGTTGCTTTCATTAGCAGGAGGTTACTCCCCAGGGAGCAGCGTTGGAGTGCCATTGAGAGGGAGGCCTTTGCTGTGGTTTGGTCCCTGAAGAAGCTGAGACCATACCTCTTTGGGACTCACTTCCTAGTTCAAACCGACCACAGACCTCTCAAATGGCTGATGCAAATGAAAGGTGAAAATCCTAAACTGTTGAGGTGGTCCATCTCCCTACAGGGAATGGACTTTATAGTGGAACACAGACCTGGGACTGCCCATGCCAATGCAGATGGCCTTTCCAGGTTCTTCCACTTAGAAAATGAAGACTCTCTTGGGAAAGGTTAGTCTCATCCTCTTTCGTTTGGGGGGGGGTTGTGTAAGGAAATGCCTCCTTGGCATGGTTGCCCCCTGACTTTTTGCCTTTGCTGATGCTATGTTTACAATTGAAAGTGTGCTGAGGCCTGCTAACCAGGCCCCAGCACCAGTGTTCTTTCCCTAACCTGTACTTTTGTATCCACAATTGGCAGACCCTGGCATCCAGATAAGTCCCTTGTAACTGGTACTTCTAGTACCAAGGGCCCTGATGCCAAGGAAGGTCTCTAAGGGCTGCAGCATGTCTTATGCCACCCTGGAGACCTCTCACTCAGCACAGACACACTGCTTACCAGCTTGTGTGTGCTAGTGAGGACAAAACGAGTAAGTCGACATGGCACTCCCCTCAGGGTGCCATGCCAGCCTCTCACTGCCTATGCAGTATAGGTAAGACACCCCTCTAGCAGGCCTTACAGCCCTAAGGCAGGGTGCACTATACCATAGGTGAGGGTACCAATGCATGAGCATGGTACCCCTACAGTGTCTAAACAAAACCTTAGACATTGTAAGTGCAGGGTAGCCATAAGAGTATATGGTCTGGGAGTCTGTCAAACACGAACTCCACAGCACCATAATGGCTACACTGAAAACTGGGAAGTTTGGTATCAAACTTCTCAGCACAATAAGTGCACACTGATGCCAGTGTACATTTTATTGTAAAATACACCCCAGAGGGCACCTTAGAGGTGCCCCCTGAAACTTAACCGACTATCTGTGTAGGCTGACTAGTTTTAGCAGCCTGCCACAAACCGAGACATGTTGCTGGCCCCATGGGGAGAGTGCCTTTGTCACTCTGAGGCCAGTAACAAAGCCTGCACTGGGTGGAGATGCTAACACCTCTCCCAGGCAGGAATTGTCACACCTGGCGGTGAGCCTCAAAGGCTCACCTCCTTTGTGCCAACCCAGCAGGACACTCCAGCTAGTGGAGTTGCCCGCCCCCTCCGGCCAGGCCCCACTTTTGGCGGCAAGGCCGGAGAAAATAATGAGAATAACAAGGAGGAGTCTCTGGCCAGTCAGGACAGCCCCTAAGGTGTCCTGAGCTGAGGTGACTCTAACTTTTAGAAATCCTCCATCTTGCAGATGGAGGATTCCCCCAATAGGGTTAGGAATGTGACCCCCTCCCCTCGGGAGGAGGCACAAAGAGGGTGTACCCACCCTCAGGGCTAGTAGCCATTGGCTACTAACCCCCCAGACCTAAACACGCCCTTAAATTTAGTATTTAAGGGCTACCCTGAACCCTAGAAAATTAGATTCCTGCAACTACAAGAAGAAGGACTGCCTAGCTGAAAACCCCTGCAGAGGAAGACCAGAAGACGACAACTGCCTTGGCTCCAGAAACTCACCGGCCTGTCTCCTGCCTTCCAAAGATCCTGCTCCAGCGACGCCTTCCAAAGGGACCAGCGACCTCGACATCCTCTGAGGACTGCCCCTGCTTCGAAAAGACAAGAAACTCCCGAGGACAGCGGACCTGCTCCAAGAAAAGCTGCAACTTTGTTTCCAGCAGCTTTAAAGATCCCTGCAAGCTCCCCGCAAGAAGCGTGAGACTTGCAACACTGCACCCGGCGACCCCGACTCGGCTGGTGGCGATCCAACACCTCAGGAGGGACCCCAGGACTACTCTGATACTGTGAGTACCAAAACCTGTCCCCCCTGAGCCCCCACAGCGCCGCCTGCAGAGGGAATCCCGAGGCTTCCCCTGACCGCGACTCTTTGAACCTAAAGTCCCGACACCTGGGAGAGACCCTGCACCCGCAGCCCCCAGGACCTGAAGGACCGGACTTTCACTGGAGAAGTGACCCCCAGGAGTCCCTCTCCCTTGCCCAAGTGGAGGTTTCCCCGAGGAACCCCCCCCTTGCCTGCCTGCAGCGCTGAAGAGATCCCGAGATCTCTCATAGACTAACATTGCGAACCCGACGCTGGTTTCTACACTGCACCCGGCCGCCCCCGCGCCGCTGAGGGTGAAATTTCTGTGTGGACTTGTGTCCCCCCCGGTGCCCTACAAAACCCCCCTGGTCTGCCCTCCAAAGACGCGGGTACTTACCTGCAAGCAGACCGGAACCGGGGCACCCCCTTCTCTCCATTCTAGCCTATGTGTTTTGGGCACCACTTTGAACTCTGCACCTGACCGGCCCTGAGCTGCTGGTGTGGTGACTTTGGGGTTGCTCTGAACCCCCAACGGTGGGCTACCTTGGACCAAGAACTGAACCCTGTAAGTGTCTTACTTACCGGGTAAAACTAACAAAAACTTACCTCCCCCAGGAACTGTGAAAATTGCACTAAGTGTCCACTTTTAAAACAGCTATTTGTCAATAACTTGAAAAGTATACATGCAATTTTTATGATTTAAAGTTCCTAAAGTACTTACCTGCAATACCTTTCAAATGAGATATTACATGTAGAATTTGAACCTGTGGTTCTTAAAATAAACTAAGAAAAGATATTTTTCTATAACAAAACCTATTGGCTGGATTTGTCTCTGAGTGTGTGTACCTCATTTATTGTCTATGTGTATGTACAACAAATGCTTAACACTACTCCTTGGATAAGCCTACTGCTCGACCACACTACCACAAACTAGAGCATTAGTATTATCTATTTTTACCACTATTTTACCTCTAAGGGGAACCCTTGGACTCTGTGCATGCTATTCCTTACTTTGAAATAGCACATACAGAGCCAACTTCCTACAGATGGTTTTCTATGAACAACTGCTACTGCGCCTATGAGAACATGGTGGTTAAAAACGGGTGTAAAAACATGCCACCACAAATAAAATAAAATTTGGGCCTTGTACTGAGTGTGCATTTTGCACCAAATTAACACCTTGATAATAAAAAATGGAGAGTGACGTGCACATTGTTTGCACCTACTGTGAGCATGTCAAAATCCCACATCGTACAAATTGCATGTCAAATAAGAGTAACATCCGCCGAGTTCATGAACGGTGCTGGTCCTAAAGGTTTAGAACCAGCAGTTCCGTCTATATAACCACATCAGTCTCTGATGATAAATACAATGAGAAGAGAGTGCAGTGTGAGGAGCGAAGAAGCCAGTGGACGTCCAGGTGGACAGAACTCACTCGCTGGTAACTCCTGCAACTCCAAACCACACATTTATGTCATGCCTGGCCCCTTACAGTGTCTGCTCTTGACCCCTCTGTCTTTCCAAAGGTTATGTTTTTTTTAGTTCAGTGTGGGCAACGGAATGAACATGAAGGCATAATATATTTGCACTATATATATATATATATATATATATATATATATATATATATATTGACTTATGACAGGTGATTTTCTCCACTTCCTTACTACCTCAGTAAGAAAGGAATATATCATCCTAGTCATTCCCTGTATTCGCACTTTTCCCAAAATGTTAATATCTGGCCTTTTCCGAGATTGCTTTCCTCACTTCCCTTGTCAACAAAACAAAGAGTATCAAATCTGCCCAACCATACAACTCATTCCGATCCAGGACCCTGAAGAGTAAAAAAAAAAAAAAGTACCTGGTCACATTCATCACCCTCAAACGTTTTCTACACCACAAAGAGAAACAAGCATTTGCAATGCAATGCAATGGGTCTCGCATCGGCTCGAGTTAGAGCTACTAGCACTGGAAATTCCTAACTGGACTTTTCTTGCCACATAAGTTGAAAATGAAAACAGTTGACATGAGCATGCCGATCCAAAGTGCCATTGCCACCATGAGCAGGAGCGTAAAAGAGAGACACAAAAAGAAAAAGAATTTCACTTGCAGTCAAACATATTGACAGTCGTGCAATTATCGATGTAAAAAGGGCAGTCTACAAGGCGGTAACAAAACCGCTCAGAGGATTGACAAAAGTAAAGCATTTACCAATGATAATAAAGGATTTTTGAAAGGCAAGCCCACAAACGAGTGAAAGTGATGGGCGTGCAGTGGGCGTGGTTAAAAGCCCTCAATACTTACAACAGGTCACAGAGCTTGTGCGCTCAACCTAAAATGTCTCTCCAACCCAAACAGGAAATGGAAGGTCTTGTACCAAACAGGCACTCTTCCTGACCTGTGGTCATATTATCAAATGTTCCCCAGGGGCACAAAGGTGTGCAAGCCTGCATGTGGTGATGTTAGGGTGAATTAGCATTACAGAAAGGGCAACACAAACTTGTGTGTGGCCTTTCTTGTGCTACAGATCGCACTGATGCATCTGTAACACTAGTGTGATGTCAAGGGGGAATTCCCTCATTTGCCTCAATGCCCATGATGTATTAAAAATCCAAGAACTGAGGCAAAGGAGCTATCAGGGGTACAGACTGTTTACCACAAAGAGGAGATTCCTCAGGCTGTTCCTCGATGTGGGAGAGATGGGGTCCAGGGACCCTCTATCCATGCATCGTCCTTCAGATCACTCATTGCACCTGTCTGCAGGGGGTTCTCTGTCCCCCTTTGTAATGCAGAATGATTGCTACTTGTACAATGAAAAGAGAACCTGCACCTTTAAGCAGCCGGTCCACCTCTCATTCATGCACTACCTCAGGGCAGGCATAAGTTCACAGTGATAGGCTGCACTGAACCAGTGCCTGGCGCACAATGTAATATGTGCTGTGCAGCGCAGGTCGAGCAAGTGCACCCTAACAATAACAAGGGCCAGGGCCGTTATTTAATTTCTAAATAGGATTATCCTACGTTGCTGTGTACTCAGAACAGCAAAGATAGGAGTCGTACTAGAACAGAGAGCAACTTACAAGTGCTGATCTAGTTCTGTTTCCATGACAACTTTGAGGCATGGCTAAATTGTGTGACTTGTGTTAGGAGTTATACTTTCCACTGTTCTCAGGACCCTTCAGCCAACATGCAGTACATCTCACCTCTACATACACGCAAGGACAGGATGTTCCCTGCACGGGCTGGGCAGCATTCTTCTCTGCCATTACACTGTTTTTTTTTTTTCTTGTTTTTTTTACCATTAGTGAGCCTGACAATCATGCAGGCTCACTGACAACCTTCTTATTAAATTTGAGTGTGAAACCAGAAGTGCACCCCCTTTAAGACCCTTCCTAATTAGGCTAATCAGGCATTAGTGACAGTTTGCTCTCCTGAGTCTTCGTCAAGACCAGTTGTACACTAGCTTCCCCCAAGTCAAAGTTTCCACCAGCCTCCATTAATTAAGTCGTTCACTTTCAATTGACTGGGATAAGTGTGAAAGGATGTATACTCACATGTTTAGGACCTATGTGTGTGTGTCTCTGAGACAACCTGTGGAAATCCATTTTGGCGGTTTATGTGTGCATATGTGCCTACACTGGAATTGTGGATGATTTGTGTGAGGCTGCCCAAGTCTCTGCTGACTTAGAAGTGCCCCATTTCCCATTTAGTACTAATGTACAGTACAGCATGATAATAGGAGATAGATGATAGTCCCCATCCTATGATGCTAGCTACAGTACCTCTGCCAGAATACATGAATCAATTTCCCTTTTTCCAGCCAGTTAGAAGCCGTCCAGGAGATCCTCCTGTTGACTAGGGGTTGGAGTTAGTCCATTGTGAAGTGGCCATGCAAAATTTGATTGGATCTTGAACTATGGTAGATGGTATTGACTTCTCATCACTCATGTTAAATACTGGCCAGCCTTATGAGTATATTGTTTCAGAATCCTTCATTACCAAGAACTGAGGACACACCTCAGTTCTTGGTAAAGAGGGTTCCGATCCAGCGACAGGGTCAGCCTTCTTGCTGACCCCAGGCAAGACTAAGACCAAGTCTGAGCCAGGAGCGCTGTTGGCCTGCTTTGCACGGACATTACCCCTGCTTGCTGTGAGAGACGATGTTGGACAGCACAATAAATCAGCAAGCCAGTCTAGGGAAAATAGCTCAACAGCTCAGCTGTCTATAAGAGCCTGAGGAATTTGTGTGGTCTACCCGACTCCAGCACATCAGGTCACGCAGCTGCTGTTCAGGATGAGACTCTACAGCATTTGACTACATTTTCCAGAGGGGAAGAGACATTGTCTATGCTGTTGGTTGGTGCACCTGCTTTTTCCAAGATACGCAAGTGCAGCAGGGTAATTTCAGTGCACTCTGCTACCATGGAGCCTTTAGGATCCTGCTGTCTTTTTTTTTCTTTCTTGGGGTTATCAGACTGGTAGCTTGAGGTGAAAGTACTAATCAAGCAGCCAAAACCGCATTTAAATACATTCCACAGTTGAGGATACTGGGGATACATAACAATTTAAACTCTTGCTACATACCACAAGACTTGGCCTATCTCCAGCTTTGTCTGTGACCAGTTATCAATCTGGTGGGCACCCGGGCACCGTAAAAAATAAACTTCAAGTAGCAGTTCTTTAAACATAATGCTTTGAAATACATGGTGCCCATGTGCAAGAATCAGTTGTGCCTTTAGGACTTTGTACTCCCATGGATTGCACCAGGCACTGGATGTTGGTCATTATGTACCCCTTTAGGAACACTTTTGCTTGCCAGGTTTGTGATGGGCTTAGCTGTCCATTTTGGAAGGCATGGTACGGGGCCAGAAGGGGTTCACAGAACGTGAACCGAACCCTTGAGAAAACACATGTCCCTTTGATCAGGAGCACACATCACTGCAAGACAAACACAAGGGTGTCTTTCACTTTGAAGCGTAGTAACTGGGACTGTTGGCCACTAAACTTAATGACTTTTAAACCAAAGTTGTGCATCGCGCTTCTGCTTTATAGCAGCCTTTGCTCAGAAGTATACTGATAACCCCATCTCACTGTAGCCACTGGCTGTTATTTGTCGGCCTAGGTTCTGTGCTCGGAAAATCAGCTCAGTTCCGTGTTTGTGAAGTCAGGAACCCATCATGAACACCACCATAGACTCATATCAGCCATATACTTAAATATGAGATGGAAATCGTTTGTACTCATATCTGGCTAGGGTGGAGCTATAGAATTCATGTTTTCTTTGCATATTGATATGTATTATTTAGTTTTGTCTGTATTAAAATGTTGTTTACTTTGTGAAACACTCACTGAACACTGCATTATTACCGGTTGCATGCTATGCTAATTTCCTGTGCTCCGATTCTCTACCCCTCATCATCTCCTCCAGTGAGTTTGGACTTGAATGACTCCTCTGTCACAGCTGGAGGCCAGTAGCCTCTGATCACCAAGGGACAATCCAAACCAAGTTTCACATGCAGACAGTAGCAAAGTGGGTTCTCGTTGTTGCAATGCCATATCAACAGAACCTTACTCTCATTGTGGTGAGACATCAGGGCAGTGGAGAACTACTTTAACAGTAACTGCCTTTCTAAAGACAAAAACTGAAAACCCTTAAGCAGCACAATAAATAACACCTGACAACTGAACCCAGTTTACCTGGACCCATAGCTACCAAGTGTACTAGGAGCGTGTGTGACTAGGTGCTCCAGACTGGGGTTTTTCGTTGAATTCTGAGAGTTATAGTTTTGGTTTTATTACAGGGTAACCAAAACTACTAGTCTCAGAATGCAAAGTAAATTAAAAATAAACTTAGAGTGGAGTGCCTAGTCAGTGAATAAACTCGAAAACTTGGTAGAGCTGTGGACCAAGATGGTAATCCAAATGACAAGGGGATCTCTCAGATTTGGGAAAGAACTCCCTTATTAATGAGGATCATTCGGGTTCAGAATGTTTACACGATAGTAGAAAGTCAGCAGCGAGGCACGTGACATGTCTAAAGGCAATCCATTTCAAAGGAAACAAAACAGACATTCCATGGTCTGTGACTTGTTCAATGAATATACTTACTGTGCAGGTGGCAAGAGAGCCATGATTTGTATTATGATTATAACAGGACAACACACCCCCTGTTGTTGTTAGCGTTACTCAAAGAGAGCTGCTTGTCATATTTCACCCCAGTACACAGCGTTGTTTTGTCCAGTGTGCTGACACCCGAACGACTCATTGTATTTTAGCCTGCTCAGGGTAATACAGTCCAAGACATTGGATAATTCATCCACACATGAATTGGACAATATATCTTCCTCTAGTCATTAATTTATACCAGTATTTGTTGAGTTACAGATGTAAAATTAACAAATGATGCTATCGATAAACTGGAAAAATCTTAATATAAATTGGCTGCCTTTCGGATTTCTTGCTGAAACCGTCACAATTAATTCCTGGATAAAAAACAATTATTTCCTTTCAATTGCTTTCGTTATGCACTAACCTAATCGGTTTGACTTTGGACTCAAGTCTGTTTACCATTCATTGGCAAATTGGCCTCTTTGAAAAATGTGTTGAATAGAGATGTGCCGTGATTCACCGATGTGGGATGACTCAAATGACTACTGGACCACTAGAAGGCCTGGCTGATCTAGATCTCATTCTGAAGCATGTCTTTCTGGTATAGTTAATGTATTCCCTTTGACTTTTATGTGTTTGCAAATTAACAAAAAGTGCAAGTATGTGGCTTTGGAGGTGTGAACGTCCTCCACTCCTTGTTCAACTTGGTAATATTACAAATAGCACCAAATAGCGGCCCCCACAAAGGTAGCAGAGCATCGGATTGATATCATCTCTGGCATTAAGGACAAATTAGCCCAGTGTAGCTCCAAACTGAAAAGAACCAGAGAATCCTCAAGTTGATGTAATGGTGACATAAAAAGGATGAACAAAAACTCTCACATCTCTGGAAGGCATTGGAGAAAGTCCTCCTTATCCACTCACCTCCAGAAATTCAAAGTTGGTAAAAAAAACATGGAAACACATCATACTATGAGGAATCGTTCTTCATGAAATTAAAACTTTCTCAGACACCAAGATGACCAAAATACCTCTTTGAAATCATACCAAAAATTTCTACTGAGTCCATTTCTTGTTCCCACATTGAATCCAGATTGACTGATTTAGCCACCCATTTCCCCAACAAACTTGTGACAATCAGGGATAACATATACAAACTGGTAAACCTGTCTCATACTTTAAGCTAAGGTGTATTTACTACCATCACCTTGGATACATTAAGGAAAAGTTTACTTTTTCAGATTTCTCATCAGATCACACCCCAACCTCTCTAATCAAGGAACACTCCATTGTCCCATTCCCATTGCGTCTGAAAACCATTAACTTCTCATTGAGCCAGGCTGTCTGCCAGCGTCCCTTATGATAGGCCATGTTCATTATTTTCTCAAGAAACCTAATGCGGATCTGTAAGAGCTGGCCAGCTAAAAGCCCATCACAGACCTGGCTTCCTCTCAAAGATCTGAGAATCAACCAAATAGACGAATACACCTGCAACAATTATATCTCCTTGGGAATTCCAATCTGGGTTCTGTTTTTGGCATGGCCACTAACCCCCATCTATAATAACTAAGATAACTTTCAATCCAGACAACATCTGAAAATAATCAGATTTTAAATCGTGTTATTAGAAATTGTATTATTATCAATATTATTCGAAATTCATACAATGTTTAAATATTCTCTCTGAACGGTGAATGGTTCACTCACTTTCACTACTATACTATTCAACTTCAATGACAATGTCAATCGTCTTATCTCTCCTGCAGTACTTACCTTTAAATTGTGTTGTAAAGTACCCTGTTACTTTGTGCTGAACACACTTTATAAGAACTGAATTAAATAAAATCCCTTACACTGGTTCTAAAGATAGGATGAGCGGCTTTTATACTTCAAGTATACTATGCTGAGCTTGGTAAAAGGGCCTTTTAGATGATTTCTGCAGTACAACCCTCAAGCTGAATTTAGTTGAAGGAAAGTTCCCCGCAAACTTCTTCTCAGTGACGAAGAGAGAAATAGAGGAACCTATAATGGAACATGCAGTAGCAGAAGCCGCAGACTAGTTGTGTTAAAATTACAATATAAACAAACGCTGGCAAAGCCAATAGGTCTCGTCTATGAGACCTATTGACTTTGCCAATGTTTTTAGTCGTACTGCACAGGATTATGGCTGTGCAGCAAGGCTAAAAAAAGTGCATTGATGTGCTTCATTTTTGTACGTGCATTAATGCATTCAACGTGCATGCATGCATTTATAAAAGAGCACAGAACTTTATTTTATTTACATTTATCCATTCAAGATGGGTCGTAAATGAAAGAAAAGCAGTCTGAAACCACTTAAGAAAAAAATATATATATATATATATACGTAGATAGATATAGATATATATGCATATGTATTATATATATATATATATATATATATATATATATATATATGGATGAGCAGGTTGCAGGAGTGGCTTGGAGTGGGGATGGGATGAAGCAACATGGTAGGCGGGTAGAAGCGACAGGAGGGAAAGAATTCAGTGGTATAAGGAAAAACAGATGGGCAATAGAGCAATTTGGAGCGTGGGAGAAGCACATGGGTGAGAAAGAGCAACATGGAGGATAGGGGTAGAAATCACTTGAGGAAGACAGCTGGAAAACACATGCATTCTAAAGGAGTATTTTTAAAAAAAAAGAGAAAAGTAGTTGCCTCAAAGCGAGCAGAAGAAGCATAGAAGCCAGTCAATCAGAGAAATGGTAAAAACGCCGTGTTCCTTGGGAACAGCAAACACAAGATGACCAGGCTGAAACAAGGAAAGTCATCCAACAGAAAGCAAGCACTGGCAGTAAATCCAACAAATGGTAAGCAATGGGTCTGCAAGCACCTGTATGTTTTGGTAAGCCCACAATATATCTTTGGCAATCAGACAGTTTGCACTATCTGGTTTGCCTGACCTAAACACAAGAAGCTTTTGTCCTCCTTAAGTAAGTTTTTGAAGTTATGTTAAAAAGTTCTAACGGCCTGACTCACAAAGGTAAGATACTTTTGAGTAAGTCTACACTTTGTAGTAAGTTTACTACATTTGTTATTCATAAACTCCGAGGATAAACCTACTACAAATGCATAAGTTACATGCATCCACCCCTGAGTAATACAATTGGCTTACTCTTGTGTAGGTGGGTGACACCCCCTCTATACCTTTCCCTAAACCCCTCTTACTCCTGGCTAATCCCATTCCCGTTAGCTGTGAGCCTGCCCCTTTCCCCATCCACTATCCTGTGTGTTTTGTCTATGGTTAACATTTCTATTTCTTTGTTACACATTAATGGTTGGCCTTCATCCACTATGTATATTGCTGATATTCATTGTGGCATCTAAAATTTGAATGTAATTACTTATCCACTGAAACTCTCCCTTTTATAGTTTTCAAACCCTAAAGCTCCCCTTCGAAAGACCATGTAACCTCCTGGCTAACAGATACTATAGGTCCAGCACAGGAATCTATCAGAGGTATGGTATTTGCTGTCAGCATAGCTCTTGCCAGTCTGTATTTAGAGCACTGTGAAAGGTAATGCATAAATACCAACATGAATATAACAAGCAAACCAATAACTTTTCGAAAACCACCAAGCCCCACCAAACTCACGAACATTCTATTGTCTCATATCAAATTTTGAAAATATGTGCCGGAGGGACAGACACTCGCCCCATCCTACATACCAGTCTTACACGGACCAACTCTGCAAAACCAGGTGAACAAATTGGGCAGTGAAAAAGTGTTTCTTTTCACTTAAAGTTTTGTACACACCAGGATGACCCAGCCAAAGTGTAATCCCTGAATATATACAAGAACTGATCAGTTAAGAAACTTTAGCATGCAATGTGAAATCCCAGAATACAATAAACACATCTTCCATGACACAACAAAGTCTGCAATTGGGACAAAGATTCAGCCTCTACTATCATGACACGATGACGCATGTAAATACCAAACAAAGGTTGCTCCCAGATTTGATGGACCTGAAGCGAACACCGTTTCTTCCATGAAAGAAGTTATTCGAGACAAAATGAAAGCAATTTTAGGGAATAATGTTTGCAATTTCGGACTTCTGAGAATTGCGTACTCCCCGTTACAAAAAGGAAAGATTGTCAGAGTAGAGAAGAGTTACAGAGGGTGGTGCTGCAGTTTAAAGGCTGCGTGCCTGGGCTATTGGACTACAATATTACCACAAGGCAGTGAACTGCCACATTCTGACCACCACATTGTTGCTGTAGCCGCTCAGACTGTCAAGGGCATCACATTCGAACCCGGAAACGAAGCAATGGGTGCGCAGATTTCGTTCTCAGCTGGAAAACATTCAGCATTTGATAACTGGAAGAGAAGGAGACAGAGAGAGGGGGAGCGGCACAAAAACACACATCAACTCATCCAAATGCACACAGGAACATGCAGAGAGAAGCGCACACAGGAGCACCAACACCTGCAAGAAAGAGTTAACCAGACAAACTCACAGAGACGCTGTTCCACACATATACACGCAAATGTAAAGGTCACCAGGACGGACCTACACAGACATACACACCAAGTCACACAAACCGATGCAGACAAAGACTGAACACGCCCTCAAAGAATGCACATGCAGAGGCTCACACTGTCACACAAACAGGTGCATACACCTACACAAAAATACACCAAAACTAAGGTATATGACCAGGGACGTCAATTCACCGACCGACACATATTTACACACACATACATATTCACAAGTACATACACACTCTCACCCGCATGCACGCACACAACATACACTTAAAAGTGTTTTACTTACCTCAGCTGCCATGGAAGGACATATTCCAGCTAATTATACTCCACTTTTATTACACTAATAGAGGATAATAATATTCTATTCACTATTAGTGGAATAAAAAAATGACAGAAAATAAAGAGAGTGGAACCCCAGCTGACATCCATATTGACGTCCTGTCACTGTGTTCCTGGCACTGAATGTGCCACCTCTGATGCCAGTGGACGCAAAGGCAGTGCCAGAGGTCACAAAGAGCAAGCCAGGTGCGTCCCCTGGCGACCCCTAAATGACGTCCATGTATATGCACAGACAGCGAAATACGCAGCCTCACACACTAAAAGCCCACACTCACACGCCGTTTCATACAGTCACACAGGCTCCGACAGACACAAATACCCCTATGCACACCGGCACACACACAGCTACGCAAGCAGGTGCATACACTGGGAAAACAATACACCTGAACTGAGTGACACGGTACACAGACACCGAAATACGCAAAGTAACTCTAGCAGCCCACTCGTACACGCAGCCACATAACCAGGCACACACGTGACGACAGATACACAGACACAAGTAACCCTGCGCACACCAACGCACCCAGTCGCACAAACGCGTCACACATGGGCGCTCTCCGCCTTACGGAAGGAGGTGATTCTCTATTGGGTACACTGCTTCGAGTGCCCTGCACGGAACCGTCTGGCTGCGCATGCGCAAACACCAACTGGCCGACTCCAAAGCAGGAGTAGCCTGGTCGGTGCACAGGTGCCGGTACCCATGCACTCAGAGTTGAACCCGCTGCTGGTCTATTGGTGTCTGGCGTGACCTCACACCTGACCTCGCGGAGATTTGGCTCTGGTACACATGCATGAACAGAGAGGACAGACTCACCACCCTCACGAGACACGCAGAGGGGCTCTTACCTGGCAGACGCAGGAGATGCAGGGGTTGTCGGTGATGAATGGGATCTGCAGAATCTCGCCCTCGTTCCCACATTTTGCTACGGATCCTGAGATGGGGAAAGAAGGAGCAGAAGTTGCACGGGGCACGGGCAACAAGGGCAATGTCGCGCTTATTTCGCACAGCGCCAAGACGCCTCCAAGCAAGCTTAATAAAACTCTTCATTCAATATCCAAATAGCAAACACCTGGGTAGGGAGGTTAGCCCGACGGGTGAATGCGCCTGTTTCTACTAACTCACTGTGATAAGAGAGGTGCACCCATGAAGGCCGCCAGGAGACGAGCACACTTGTGTTCACTTGTTATTCAGCACTTAGAAGCACAAGAGCCCACAGCTGTGGCTTATAAAGCACTCCGGGCACATTTAATCCTCATTACATTAACCATTCCATATCGTTGATGTGCATTGCCTTAGCGTACTCTGCCTTGTAAATTACTGCGATGTACCACAGTTTAGAGCGTATCTTGGCTGGAGCACTGACATATTATTTTTGATAGAAGAACATTATAGCTGAATAATAACAAAAAACAATTGCCTTACAGGTATGCTGAAATGATGCACCACGGACATGGACTGCTTAGTCAATACACGTGGGCAAAAGAATAGCGTCACGCTGAAAAGGGATTCCATGGTACACATGGTAGTCTGGCAGGACTGCGTGGCATAGACTTGAGTACAGGCTCAACTTGTAACCGCACTCTGGGGGCGCTGAAGCTCCTACATCAGTGAATTACGAAAAATATATATAAAGCCGACACAGTACTGCAGCACATTACTGGCGGTTTTATGTGATGCCGGATATCACATATTATGCCCTTCAGTAGCGCTGTAAATATTTGCTGCAAGCACGTAGTCCATTGAGCTATCGCAGGCTGCATAAGATGCCTACATGGTATTTTGTAGACGTTGAGTCTTGCATTTGTGAAGCTATGCGTGTGGTGCTCTAGAACACATTCCGATGCAGCCTGAAGCCCTTGTTCTAAGGTAATAATAATAGAACGTTCTGTAATGATCGAGTCAGTGTTTAATATCTCATGAAACATATGCTGTGGTGTATGTGTTACCTGGGGTTCTGCCTTACATCCATTACTCGGTATATATTAAAGAGCGTTGTTGGACCTGCTGTATGTAGTTCTGTCTGGACATTAGAATACGCTGGCCTAGAGTGCAGCTTTAGTGTGAAGGAAATACGGGAGTACTCGGCGTAGTGAAACATCAGTGAACTATCTCACAGGCGTACACACTTGAGAATCAATATCCCAGAGATCTGTAGGGCGCCCTCCTTGTGTGAGAGGTGGGTCGCGCTTCCTCTCCATGTACTGAGCCACACGTTTATGCAGCAATATTACTGATCATAAAACTTGTTTTATATAATGCTTTATAACTCATTTCTGACGTTCCAAGGCGCTGTAAATAACAGATGTTATCATTAGCCAATTTAACGGTACTTAATTTACCGACCACGTAAGGATGGACTGCAGGGGCTGCTGCTATTAGAATTCGTGACAGAATATTCACCTCCTGACTCCGGGTATCACTGAACTGTCTGAGTGTTTCAATGACAGGGCGGATTTCGAAACTCGCTTGTCAAAGGCTTCTGGCCTGAAGCAATGCAGGTGTAATATATTCATGTCTTTAAAAGATGGTCTTTCAAAAGTTCTTACGATTGCTCCAGTGGTAAGGACCGTCAATAGTTAAAATATCAGACGAACTCTCCGTTGAGTTTGTGGAGACCTCTGAACCTCTCTCCTCAGACTTCATCGAGCCTTTGGGCCTGTCTCACCAGCATGTCTAAAGATCTTTCGAGCTCTCGCTGCCGAACTGAAAAAATTCTGATCATGTCTGCGGAGATCACGGAGACCGCTGAAATTCCCTTCTCTCTCGTATTCACCTGAGACCAATATCAAATACACCTATTACATGACCTCTCTTTGCAAAACAGAGACATATCCTGTGGACACTCTGTCTGCTGAAATTAACAATGTCTGAATGTCTCTCTGTAGGACTTTCTCTCTTCAGAACCTGTGGACAGCTCAACCTCTCACCACAAGGTCATCGCATTCCCTACACCTCTCGTCAGAATGTGTCAACATCTGCGAACCACCTCCAACCTCGATCTGCACGCACCTATAAGCCCCACCGAACGACTCTCTGTAGAAGCCACAGACCTCTGAACATCTATGTGCACAAACAGCCTGTCCGTGTGAACCTATAAGCACCACCGAACTACTCTCTGAAGAACCTACAGACCTCTAACCCTCTATGTGCACAGCCTCAGTCTGTGTAAACCTATAGTCACCATTGAACAACTCTGTAGAACCCCTAGACCTCTGAATCCCTAAGTGCATAAATAGCCACCTCAAAACCTCGGACTGCATTAACCTGTAGCCACCACCGAAACAGTCTCTTTAGAACCCACAGACCTCTGAACCTCTATGTGCACAAACAGCCTCAGTCTGAATTAACCTATAAACTCATCCGAACCCCTCTCTGTACAACTCTGACATCTCTGAACCCCTATGTGCACAAACAGCCTCAGCCTGCGTGACCCCACAGCCGACTCCGAATCCTTTCCCTGTAAAGCTCACAGGTCTCCTCCGAACCTCATTCGGCAGGAACCTATAAACACCTCCGAACCTCAATCGGCAGGAACCTATAAACACCTCCGAACCTCAATCGGCATAAACCTACACAACATTCGAGCTTCAATATGCAGCAACCACTCTCCGTGGGTCACCGAACTTCACTCTGCATAAACAGCCACCTCTGAACAAAACTCTGTATGAACCAATAACCACATTTGAACCCCTCTCTGTAGAACCTAAAGATCTCCGAATCTCCTGCGTGAACAGACACCTCAGAACCTATCTCCCGTGGAACGTACATACCTTCCGAGCCCGTCGACAGAACCAGCAAAGTTTGTTGAATCACAACCTGCAGAACATTAAAATAATAGCGCGCTGAATACCGAGGTTCCCGGACCTCATAAATTCATCTAAGGTCTCTCCTGGCAGTGTCATCTTAAGGATTTGGAGGGCCCAAGGCAAAACATATTTTGAGAGCCCCTGTACAGAACAACCTGCTGCATTTTTCGCTATTTCAAGCCTGCGTCATGCTTAACAGTGCTAAATTATGTTAACAGGTCCATGCAAAAACATGTGAAATATCTTCCCTGGACCCCCCAAAATTCTTAAAATGACACAGTGGACAACGTAAGGTTTAGAGGTCGTCAGAGGGAAAGAAGTTTAGACTGAAAAATAGAAAACGCAGAGAGTAAATAGAGAAAAGTTTCACTTTCCCGGGTGCCCTTTGGAAAGAGAGGGCCGGGGCACTTGCCCACTTTGCCCATGCATTAAAAGGTCTCTGTCTCATGAGAATTCATAGCTAGGTCCCCTGGTTCTCCTATGTTTTGGTAGACAGTGGGGACTTGTGAACATTCTCTCTCTCATCTGGAAGTACACAGTTTCGGAGACATTGCTGCGGGACCTCCAGAGACAGACTCGGTCTGCCGCGGATCCTGTGAAGATGTTCGCGAAGCTGCCTGTTTCTCTTTTCTCTCCGGGCAGGAGCGCTTCCGACCTAGAGCCGCTGCCGGGGCCTGCTCTGCCTCATTCATCACTGGACTCTGTGCTGTGCTCCCGTGTAGAAGAATGCGCAGGAGGGAGGGGGCCGGCCGCAGCTTCTGCACCTGACCCTCGCAGCTGATCCGCGAGATCCCCGCACACCCCCAAACCAGAGCCTCACCTCGATGCTGAACCCGAGACTCCCCGTCCCTGGGGGCATGGGTGCGGTGGGGGCGGGGGTGGGGGGAGCAGACACGTGAACACGAATAAGGTCGGTAATAGCAATATGGATCTTTACTGCGCTGTGCGCTAAAATGCTCTATAAAGCCTGAACATTTATTATTGTTCTATAGCTGACGTCTTAGCGCTGTAGCTTCCCCACCCCTCCAGACCAGCATCCACTGCAGTGCACGCACTTACCTGTCAGGAAGGAGGAAGCCAGGGACAGGTGCACCAAGGCGTTGATTAAGAGGAGGCAGCCCGTGCGGGCCATACTGCCCTTGGAGGGGAACGGGAGCTGCATGCTGTCCCTGGAGAGAACGGCGAGGAGGATGCAGGTAGTGGTGCACATGGGCATGATATGATGCACGGGTCCGGTGCCGGCAATAATCCCAAGCGCTTGAAGTGCCGCTGTGAGGTCAGGTAAAATTGAGAGAGCAAAAACTTCCCGGTACTCCGCTGTGGGGTAAGTCCACGTGTTGCTTCAAAGCGTGGAATGTAGCGCCTGGAGCACCAGAGCACTTCTACGGCGAGAGCAGGGTCGCTGTTCCACTGTTCAGGGGTGCAGAGCGCACGGGGCGGAATTCGGGCCACTCAGCCTCCTTGTCTCTAGATCAGCAGAGACAGCACTTCAGACTCTGGCACTGTATGAGTAAGAACGTCAGATAGACTGAGGCATTCGGAGCCTCCTGGTGCTTGAAGTACGGATGTGAGTACCCACTGGGGAATCAGAGGTTGATCAGGCTGTAGCTGCCTCTGGGTCCGGGCACTGGAGGTTCTGAAGAGCAGCACATACAGCACTTTAGCCTCCTGGCACTTTAAAGGTTAGGAGCGTTATAGTACTGCGGGAGAAACTGAGCACTTCGGAGCATGTCGGTGCTTGAAGTGCTTAAATAGTGATCGCTTTCTGGGGAGACCCTGGGAATAATGTAAGTTCCTGCTGTGGCCACTTGAACAATCTTCATGCGCAGTGCCGACTGAGAGGCGCTAGGAGCGCTGGAGCCTTTGGCGCTTTAAAGGTGCACTGATGCGGGCTAGACAGGGTGGCACTGAGCGCTGCAGACGTGCGCTTCAGAGGCGCCGGGGTGAGGTGCGAACTGACGCTGGACTCTTAGCGCCTTCCAGGGCTCGAAATGCAGGTCAAACACGATCGATGGAAATAAGCCAACTGGAGGTCCTGGCACTGCGGCTGCACGGATGAGATCCTAAGCACTTCCAAGTAAGTGCCAGTGACACTGCACACACTGGATGCTCCCGCACTTCCGAGGTGTTGCACCCACTGCACTGTGCATAGTGGATGCGCGCCCACTTCCCACGTGTTGCAAGCACTGCGCTGAGCACACTTGATTCTTCTGCACTTCTGGGATGTAGTACACTCTGCACGCGGGACACTTCTTCACTTCAGAGATGTTGCACGCGTTGTCCTCACGCCGGGTGGTTCCGCACGTCAGGGATGCTGCGTGCACTGGATGCTCCTGTGATGCACACAGCGTCGCGCACCGCACACGGCTTGCAGCAAGCACTGCTTTTGACCCTGGAAGGGACAGGACCGGGCTTGCCCTGCGCTGGGCGCTTCTCAGAGGGGGGTCCCGCCTTGTCCCGGACTCTTTACTCCCTCTTGCTCTGGGGTCTACCAGCTTTCAGTCTGCACCGGAGCTGGACTGTGGTGCGCTGGAGCTGGCGCTGGGATATGCAGACTGCCTAGCCCGCTCTCTCAGATAGGATAAGCCTGACATTTCACACGGGGCGGGGGGTCAGAAACCTCAGGCAAGGAGCTGACACCGGGCTGTGCGCACACCCCGCCCCCTTTCACAAGAGCCTTCCCTCTCACTACTACCACCATCTCCAGCACCCGTCCTCCGAGGCACCGTCTGCTCTCGAGGACCCCCTCTCACCAGCACTCTTTCGCAGCACCCCTTCCCCCCAACTACTCTCACAAGGACCGCCTTGCTGAGCGCCCCCTTTCTAACACCTTCCTACACCAGCAATCCTAACCAAGCACCCTCCACCTAGCAGTACACTTATACCTCCAGACAACCACTCCTATCACAGCACCTCTCCTTCTTACCACTAACAGAACCCGCCCTTTCACCACCACTCCTCTCCCCCAGTATTGCTTTCCTCGGGACACCCTAGGTACAGCAGACCCCTCCCCTGCCAGCAGCTCTCCCCTCACTAGCATTATTCCTCCATAAGCACCCCTATTCTCACCAGCACCCTTCGTCAGCTAACACTCCTGGTCTCACCGGCGCCCTACTTCTGAAGCCCGGGAGCACCCCGCTGTCTGCCGCTGGCACCTGGACTGATGGATCTGCTACGCGTTTTATACAATATGGGACATCTTCTCCTCCTCCGTTCCCGTCCTTCCTTTCGCCTTTCTCTCCTCTCTTGAACTCGGTTCAGGTTTCCTCTTTCGTATCTCCGCGTTTCCGTCTCTCTGTCTCTCGCCCAAGGGTCTGTACTCACACCTTTCCATCCTGCCCACTTTTCTCTGCGCTTTAAAGTCACCCAATATCCCCGTTACCCTCACTCTAGCATCCACGGTTGTACTCTCTGTCCCCTTGCCTCCCCAGCACCTCCATATTCCCCGCCTCCCACCCATCTCGCTCTTCCTTCACTATGCTGAAGCCCTCGACCTTCCCATCGGTGTAGCCCCTGCATAAACTAGCTCCCTGAAGCCTGCTGTCTCCCGGAAAAAGCGGGCTCATTTCGCACACATCCTTCCTACGCTGCCCTTCTCTTTATTTATGGCTTTGGTCCTGCTGAACATACGCTCTGCCCCTTCCACTCCTGTTACAGCACGGGGGTGTCTGTCACCGCATTTCACCCTAAACACCCTGGATTTTAGGGAGCCAGGCTGCGGGCTGGCCCTTGCCGCTGCCGTGAGAAGGACCGTCCTACGCACAGCTCGTTTGTGTCTGCGCACTGTGTGTGGCGCTGGTGCTCTTCATTACCAGAGCCCCCGAGAGCGCGCGCGAGGAAGCCAGAGGCGGCAGTGGTGACGTAGGGGTGGCATGGCTTGTGTGAAGCAGCTGGGTTGAGCCGCTACTCCAGCCCCAGCACCACCTCCTCTGCGCGAGGCAGCACACTGAGAGTCCCACAGACAGCAGAGGCTCGGCAGATACCTCTCGGAGAGGACGGGGTCGAGGTGAACCTCGTCTGGTTTCGGTGACCAGAGCTCACGGTGCGTCATTCCCTAGTCACACTTTCCCGCCCCTACCTTTCCTCTCAGTCCAGCACAGAAGAGTCCAGCCAATTACCTTCCTTTGTCCCAGGCCCCAGAGCTGCCGGCCACAGTCCCCTCCCCGGGTGCCATACACACACACCAAGGGCGGTGCAGAATAGAGATATATGATAAAGTGGTGGGGCCCGCGGGCGTGTACACTGCATCGGGGAGCCCACGGCCCCCACTGTCGATTCTGCTCTAACCCTCTCCTTACAGGAGCACCGAGAACCGACACAGATACCCGCCTAAAGAGAACCCCTCTGCCCCAGGGTCTGTGTGCCGCAGAAGAAGCAATGGTCCAGGATAATGTACACCAGCACCTCTCTTTCAGAGTAATGTGGGGCGGGAGCACCCCTCCAAAGCCCTGGGTTGATACTCGGGGGTTTGGTTCTTCTTTGAGTCGAATAGACCGGTGTGTCCCCTGACTTCAGTTTCCACGGAAGGAAGACTGTCATTTGCATTCTGTGTTTTCGGTGCATCAGTTACCCGAGCCTGGTGCCCGACAAACCACGTTCACAAGAGCCCTATGCAGTATGGCATGCTGCCTACGATGCTGAAGTCAAATATATGAGCAGCGAAATGACTACAATTTGAAAACAGCGCCAGGAAATAGTTTCCAAGCTGCTGATCCACACCTCGTCACTGGGAGGCAGTGTCCTACCTGCGATCGCACAGAAAGAAGCAGGACCTCCCCCTGAGCTACTCCTCAGGCGCATTAAACAAAGGTCCAGCTTAGAAGGAATGCCGCTGTTTTAATCCACTAGTGAAATGCAGCGAAGATTATTATTATTATTACTACTATTATTATAATAACAATAATAATAACCGCTAAGACTGATAGTAACACAATAATACCGTAATAGCAGTAATAATGACTCTGATAGCAGTACTTCTGTTAATTATAAATATTATTATCATCAGCATCATCATAGCTGTTGTATTGATTGCCATTTTTAAACGAATTTATTTAGTTTATACTGTAACTATAGTGTCTCTTCCCACCTGGGTAATACGTGTTTTCCGTTCGTCCACTGAGGCCCCTTCTGTGGCTCAAGTTTTTTTATGCACGTTCGACATTGGATTTAGGTCCTCATTAAAAGGGTCAAACTCTACACCTATAATTACCTGTGATCTATGATTATACCCACCAGCGGCGGTAATTACGAGGTCAACACCATGGAAAGGGAAAGAATTCTGCAGACATAAACAGAAAACAATTCTCAAATCCGATGAGTTTAATGCTCCATTTCCACCTGCTAGAAGCTGGTGGTACATGGATGTAGGCGCTTCTGGACGAGGCAGGGGCAGAAGGAGGAGATTGTAGTAAGGCAAGAGTGACTGGCTAGCTGTGTTAGCGCGCCCTACCTTAATAAGTAAACTTACAAGGTGACGCGAATAGGTCGATTAACCTTTTGAACCACAATTAAGAAGTTCTTACCATAGATCCAGTACATAATCAATAATAATAAATGCACGAATAAACAACAATCATTAGTAACCAATAAAATCAATAATCAATGGAGTCAGTAATTGTCATGCAGCATGACCTTCCAGTCATGAATAACCACACCTTTAGTAAAAGTTTAGAATTTTTATTTCCCTATATTAACAAGGCTAAGGTCATGTAGATTAATCTCAAAATCAAATGAAACACATACAGAAAAAACACTGGTTGTCCAAAGTGGCAGAAGAAACGTAACCTAATCAAAGCTTGAACCACATTAACGTTACGGTGCAAATCAATAGTAAAGTCAGCTGTGTCAACGTGATGAAGTACATGAAGTTAAGCAGAGAAATCCATCAAGCATTAGTCCCTATTGTCATAAGTCAGGATCCTTAACTAACAACAGATTAGCATCATCATGTTGGGCTTCATGCAAAACAATTTAGTAACACAAATTTGGAAAAACTTCTAACTATGATAGAGCCATAGACAAAACAGTGCAGTTGGTACCTAGAAATGAAAAGTAAATATGCATAATAATCACATTTCAGGATATACCTAACCTCGGTATGGATCTGATCGTCCTCAGGACATCAGTCGATTAGCAAGGCATCAGGCTCTCAGGAGAATATGAGTCCAATGAGCCAGAATGTCAGAATGACCCACATAGCAGAATGAACTGTCTTCTCTGAGAATGTCGGAATTAACTTTTCTCTCAGAATGAACGTTGTTATATTAAAGTCACCTAAATTATCCCCTAATTCCTTATTGGTCAGTTAATCGTATGTTCACAGTCTGTCCAATAAAACCATTATACCGAATCTATGAATTCTAATATTTCTCCGCTCTCAAATTGTTGATTGGTTCATCTTGCGATGTTCTCATCACCCGGCTTGTTAGGTAACAGTATTGATGCAGCTTCCACTCTAGTCAGTATTTTCATTGTTCTTGTCCTGGGAAAGTCAGTCTCACACACATTACACATAAAAAGATGCATTAGCAAGAAAATCATCTCCTAGCAGTCGGTTCACACAAAAAGCTTCAGATATGAGCACATTTAAACAATACAATAGACATTTCACAGTTTAATTCACTTGGTCAGCATTTTTATTAAACGCTAAAAAATACAACTTCTACATGAGGCCTGGCAAAATAGGCCAAGACACTCACTAAGTTAAGGCCTACAATTAATAAAGCTAAAGCTAAATTCATAACCCTTAATATGACGTGTTACTGCATTAGTCTAACATATATTCAATATTTCATAAGTATTAATCATTGATTAGTACATTTCGTTAACATTGGAGGCCATTCTTTGAGATCACATTTTCAATGTGTGCATTATTTTTCTATGTTATTTCACTTTCTACACAAACTTATCATTTAAAATACATCAATGTTAATTAATAATTGTTATTAAGACACCTGCACTAGCAATCCCTCCACTGATGAATAAATATGTCATCACACTACCTATTACCCACAGTTTTTCTCATCAGCTAAATTTCTCTTAATTCAATCCCTTCATTATTTTGCTTTCCCCTTGAATTTTCTCTGTATTTTTTTTCCCTTTTCATTTCTTCCCTTCACTCATTAATCTTTGACCTTTGCTATCTAATCCTTTTACATAATTTGCATAATCCCCATATCCCCAATAAACAAACCACAACAATTAATATCCCTTGCAGTATTTTCAATGGTACCCCATTCCAAATGTTGCTGAGCCAATTTCCCACTGAAGCAAATCCTTTGCCAACCTTTTACCAAACACCTGGTTCTTTCAATTCTTTCAAATAATTACTTGCATTAGTCAGATTAGTAAGTACGTCTCTTATGTCTTTACTATTATTTGGAATATGCAAACAACAATGCCTAGAATTAATCATTCTACAGACTCCACCATCCTTCGTTAAAAGAATGTCTAAAGCAAGAGGACTTTGAAGAGTCATAGCTCTATCAGCAGCTAATTCAGTATCTATCAGGAATATGGCCCCTGAAAAATTTGACAGCATGTTATCCACAATAGTAGACAACTTTCGAATCTTAATTGAATTCAGAATGACTCCCACTGAAGGAATCACCAATCCAAATATATATCCCACTATAGCAGAAAAGGACTCCCTCCTCTGTCTTTTATGATGTAATTCAGTTACTTTCGGAAACCTTTTCAAATCCTCCATTTGATAAATCTTTGGGAAAACTATCCCCAAATACCATCCTCTTGGAAAAAGGTAATCAGCATTAAGTCAAAAAATATAGTAAATCCCTGGAATTGCAGGGTCCTGTCCATTCAACATAAAAGTCCATTTACTCTGAAACAAAAACACATGCCTACATTCACTCGTTACCACAAATAAAGTGTCAGTGCACGATTTAGGCCTATATATACAAAGTTTCCCTATGTGTTGTGCATCTAAAGCTAATTTCCCTTGTGTTTTAATTGCACTATAAGCATAATCATACTTGTAAGTCCTTTTCTCTAAGCCTTTTTCTAATTTCTCCTTTAATGATTTTCTCCTGTCATCTGTGTGATCTAAGAAGCTCTTCTCTAAAGGTGTAAGCAAACATGTCAAGTTATTTCTATGTGCTTAAACAGCACTAAACGTCAATGTAGGTTCAAAGAACCCTCTAACTATTACTATGTCATTATCTTTAGCTACTCTACTCCAATACCTAATTATAGGAACAAACAAAAACACAACATCATAGTTGGAAGAAAAATATTGGATGTACTCCTGGTTATAAAATTTTGTTAGTAACAGACTACAATTTATCCCGTAGATTAGAGGTAAGCTATGATAGGTGACTCCTTCCTTGACTGATGAAGGAATCTGCGTACACACAAAACAATTCTTCGCATCCATTGTCTCAACATACTCACTCAATAAGCAATAGAAAACGGTAGAAGAAAGTTCTCCCTGTGCATTAGTATCTTTTTGCAAATATTTCTCACCTAACCTAAACTTCTCTAATGCCGTTAGTGCAGTAGTTGTTTCAAAAGCAGAAGTATGGTTGGCTGTTCTCGTATCAAGAACAGACATACCCACAATCAATACCACAAACAATATCCCACACATAATCACCAAACCATTGTTCAGGTAGTTACAGCGCCTAGCATCCTTACCTTGTTGACTTATGTTACTCATGATCTGTAAAGAATCAGAAAGCAGAAGGAATTTAGAAAAACTTGCAAAAAAAAATCCAAAATAGACAACTCTTCTTTCAGCAGTTCAGTTTCACTTCCAGGAGCCCTTGTCAAAATCGGTTAGCAGCTTTGTCAAAATCAGGTTTCAAAAGTAAAATCAGGTTATCAATGTCTCTTCCAGTTACTTCAACAGTTTCTTCCTCAAAAATGTTCTCTCAGATTCTTTCAACAGTTCAGTTCATTGATTTCCTTCATGTGCCAAAATACTGACCCGGAACTTCTCTATCAAAACAAAAAGACAAAAACTCTTCCTGCCATTCTTTAGTAGTTGCATACGCCCATTCAGGGCCTTCATATCTTCGACTTGCTATTCTCTTTCTCTTCAATTTTCGATCACCACTCAGTTCTCCTTCACTTAGATCTTCTTTCCTTGTGGTATCTACATCTTCCTCAACTGTTGCTTCAACAAACACTTCTTTCCCTTTCTCCACTTGTGATTCCGGCCACTAATCTCCTTTCAGTGGACCCTTTGTCAGTATTCTCTTCAGGATTGAACTTGAACCTTTTCCTTGTTTTGTGGTGTTTTCTCTTGACAGACCTGCAACCGGTTCAGGAGGAATCAGATCACTCTGACTTTGATCCACCTCAACTCCTTCCCCTTCTGGGTCTGACAATTGCTCTGTTTGTCTCTCAAGTTCTCATCTTCCGGGAAAGCCCTCCTCTGACTAGGCTCTCCTGATGCTTCATTTGAGATAGGATCTCCAACACCCTCCTGGAGGTCTCCTCCCTCGTCTCTCACAGGATTGACTGAACCGTCCTCAATGAGCTCAGATTCGGTCTCAGTTCCCCTTTGTTCTTTTTCTGGCCCTGAGACTTGTCTCACTGTTGTTGGTACTCTCAACAACGCTTCTTCATGATTCAGTGGACTTGCCACTTTCTTCGTGTGACTTGCGTGAATCCAGTTCGGAATACCAGCACACTTCACAGCTGTTGTAGTTGTTAAGACCACTTGGTATGGTCCCTTCCAACGAGGCTCCAAAAACTTTTTCTCACATGCTTTCGGATGACAACCCAGTCCCCAGCTCTCAGTTTGTGCCATGGGTCATGAATCAGTGGCAGTGTGGTGGCCTCCACCTGCTGATAAAAAGAGCAGACCACATCAGCCAGACCTTTGCAGTAATCCAAGACCATATCATCTGTAATGTTGACAAGTGCATTTGCTAGCACCGCTGGTAACCTCATTGCTCTGCCCATGAGCATTTCATGGGGCGACAGTCCTGTCTTCCTGTCAGGTGTGTTTCTCATTGACATCAACACTAGAGGCAATGCGTCAGACCATTTCAAATTTGTAGCCGCACACATCTTTGGAACTCTTGACTTCAATGTACCATTCATCAGTTCCACTAGTCCTGATGCTTCAGGGCAGTTACTACAATGCAACTTCTGCTCAATGTTCAATGCTGCACGCAATAATTTAATTACTTCATTGTTGAAGTGACTTCCCCTATCTGATTCTAAAGAGATCGGAAACCCAAAACGCAGCATCAGTTCCCTAAGCAGTAGTTTCACTACTGTGAGACTATCATTTCTTAGTGTATGGTATGCTTCAATCCAATGACTAAAGACGCATACAAGCAACTGACCCTCCTCGGAAACCAAAAATTCATCTTGTCTTTGCACAAATTTCGTTTTACTCCATGAACGTTTCTCTTCCCTGTCAACATTATTCTGCAAAGACTTTCATTCTTCCAAAGTGTCAATTATTTTCAATGCATAGCTTGTACAAGTTTTGTCTTGTCTTCCTCAGGCAACAGTTCCCACTTGTCTTTGAATGGTATACAGTTCAATGCACAAAACTTTGTGATTTGATCCACATATCCATTTCCCAAAGACACATAGTCCTGCGACTTCAGATGTGCACTGCATTTCACCACAACAATCTTTTCAGGCATTTGAATAGCATGTAACAATTCTTTAATTCTCTCACTGTTTCTCACTGGTGAACCAGAAGAGGTCGGGAAACATCTTTGTGGCCACAATTGGCCTAAATCCTGGACTATTCCAAATCCATACTGGCTATCCGTATAGATTGTAACTTTCAACTGAGCAGAAACATGGCACGCTCTAATAAGGACTACCAGTTTTACTACTTGTGCAGAATACACTCCTTGAAGCCAAGAAGCTTCCAAGGTACCTGTAATTGTGCACACAGCATATCCTGTCCCTGTATTGTCTTTCATATAAGAACCATCAACAAAAATAATTTGGTCATTTTCTTCCAATCGGGTATCTCTAATGTCAGGTCTCGGTTTTGTGCACAAATCAGTTACTTCAAGACAATCATGCTCAACATCTTCCCCTTTTTCAGTTTCAGCATTTTCACTCAGAAGTAAGGTTGCCGGGTTCAGCACTGTACATCTTTTCACTGTCACATTCGGTGATCCCAAAATACTAGTTTCATATCTAGTCAACTTCGCACCAGTGAAGTATTGGGTTTTAGTCCTTGTCAGTAGAATCTCAATAGAGTGAGGGACCATTACAGTCAGGGGATATCCCATCACCACGCCTTCACACTGTGTAAGGCTTTGACCAAGTGTGGCAACTTCGTGAAGACAACCCAGTAAGGCTGCTGCGACTGGGTCCAAAGTAGCTGGAAAATATGCTACTGGGCGGTACCCCTCCATGGACCTGTTTCAAGATGGACAAAGAACATGCATCACGCTCACGACAAAACAATGTGAAAGGTTTCGTGTAATCAGGCATATCCAATGCTGGAGCTCTGCACAAACTCTCTCTCAGTTCAGCGAACACTTTTATTTCATCCTGGTATAACACTTTGGGATCAGTGACCTCCTTATGAGTCAGCTTCTGCAATGGTCTTGAAATGACTGAGAAATTTGGAATCCATTGGGAACAATATCCCACCATTTCCAAAAACATCCTGACATCTCTCTGTGTGGTTGGGGGACTTATCTGCAATATCGTTGTAATCCTCTCCCTGGATATCTTTCTTGAACCCTTCTCAATCTGGTGACCCAAATACTTCACTACTTTCTGACAGTACTGCAATTTCAGTGGAGACACCTTATGAGCATTGTTTCCCAAATGGTTCAACAGGGAAATCGTATCATACTTGCACTCATCATTCGTCTAGGACGCAATCAGTAAGTCATCAATGTACTGCACCAAGGTCAATTGAAAAGGCAATTCAACGATTTCAAATTCTTTTTCAAGATCTGATTGAATATGGAAGGTGACTCTGAATACCCTTTAGGAATTCAGCACCAGCAATAGACTTGATCCAGGAATTTAAAACAAAAGAGAAGCTGGCTATGCTCATGAAGAAGTAGGGAGGCTTTATCACATCATGTTTTGAGTGTGGTGGTAACACTCAATTCTGTTGGGAGTCCTCTATGTACAAACAGAACTTAAACCTGATCTGGTGGAGCAGATTGGCTACGTACCTGTATATATTTTAAAAACCAAGGGTGAAACGATTGACCACTGCTTTTTAGAGATCTTGGCTGTGACAACAAAGGTGGTACTGTGCCCAACTGTTATTGTTCAGATAGAAATGCAGTCAGCTAACTGAAAACATATTCTCTAATGGCTATATCTGTGAGTCGAATGTTAAGGGTTGCATGGTCAAAGGAGTGAAAGCCCATGTACCATGTGTGAACCTAATAACACCAGGTTTTTCATTTGGGGAAAACAGGGACAATTAAAATTCTTCAACTAAAATAAATTTATACATTACTATATAGCTGATACTGACATTACTAAGCAGGGTAAACTAACAATAGATGCTGAGCATGTAGGGAAACTTTGTATACAAAGACCTGGGAGTAAGAATGATAGATTGTTTGTGGGAAAGAGTGAATGTAGACATGTTTTTATGTTTAAGAGTAAGTGGGATTTTATGATGAAGGGACAAGATCCTCTGATTCCTGGCATTTACTATATTTGCGGAACAAATGCATATTACCGTCTTCCTAGAGGATGATATGGGACATGTTATCTGGGAGTAGTCTTTCTAAAAATCTATCTTTTGGAAGACTTGAGTTAGATTCCTGATTTTATGAAATCACAAACGAGACACAAGCGAGAATCAATTTCTAGCATTGTGGGAGACATATTTAGGGCTATAATTCCATCAGTGGGAGTGGTCCTAAACTCGATTAAGATTCAGAAATTGTCCACAATAGTGGATAATATGTTGACACGATATTTGGGGTACAGAATTAGCTGCTATGAGAGTTATGACACAACATAATCGCCTTTCATTAGACATTCTCTTGGCGAAAGAGGGTGGAGTTTGTAAATGAATTGGTTCAAATCATTGTTGTTTGTTCATTCCTGACAATTCGGGAAAGGTTAAAGAATTATTCACTAATGTGACTAACTCTAATAATAAAGATTTGAAAGAACTAAAAGAAATCACAATTTGGGAGAAGGCTGGAAAAGGAATAAGGCTGGAAAAGGAAATTGGTTTAGTGATGTGGGAAGAAAAGTTATTTTGTAAATTGCAAAATGGGTGCAGATAATTGTGTTTTGTTTAATTGGAATTTGGGGACCATTTAGAATAATAAAATGTATTAAGAAGAGAAAATTAAAAAGAAATAGACACAATTTTGAACTGGAAATTAATACATTTTACAAAGAAAATAAGAAGAGAAAAAGAGAAAGTTCAGAAATTGATTAAAAAGAAAGTTTTAAATCTGATGATAATAAATACATTTATTAAAAGGTGATGTGATGACATGAATAGTCATCAGAGGAGGGATTGTGAGAGCGTGAATTTTCTAATATGTTCATTAATGATTTTCGTATTAATAATGGGTGATGAATTAACGTGTAAAACGAGAAAACTTATAAAATAATTGTTTTTCTGTTCTTAACTGAGCTAAACTATATTCAGATACTGTAGTTATTTTCCATGATTTGAATCTTCAATAACAAATGTTTTCAAGCTTATGTAGACGTATCTACAGCTACCCCTAGCGGATTACGGTGATATGTCTTACAAGGTCATATATTAACCAAGCGTTGCATATGTTGAAATGTCCTATTGTTTGAGAATATTACTAATATCTGGTATTTTCTCGAGGATGGAAGTAAATGTAGCAGAGAAAGTTTCTTCCTGAGAACAAGATATGCAAGAGGCGGATGAGACAATGAAGTTACAGACGAGACAGAAGGAGAATGTATCTACCAAAAGAAAATGTTATAGCTAGCGTAGGTTTGTCAAGTTTAGGTCATCAAATTAGTTGTTGATTGGCTTAAATGAAAACACCCCATAGACTGACCAATCAGGAGTTGATTAGATTTTAGTATAATAATCTGTGTAGACTAATTAGGGAGAGAGAATGCATGGACCGTGGTTCGTTGTTCCTTGAGAGCAGACGAGTGTCGAGATTAGCTGTCGTTAGGCCCAAAGCTGTTGATAATGTGCTCAAGCGGAAGCTGATCATTTGCTGTTACTACTATTGTGGTAATGTATGTTATTAAATGTGAATTGTGTCTCTCTTGATTTTCAGGTACCAACTGCAACTAATGATTATATTGCTGCACATTATTCGTTTTTATATATGACACAATAGAGTTAAGAGTTTTTCTAAATTTATGTTTCTAAATTCTTTTCACATGAAGCCCAACATGTAATGCTAATTTGTGGTTAGTTAGGGAAAATAATCGCTTATTACCTATGTTCTGGTTTGAAATCATTTGATGCTGAACTAATGCATTCTGTACCATCATTACCGGTTTTTGTATTATTAATACGTGTGATTATTTTTTAGATAATTTGTTTAACTGTATTAATCAAATTGAGATACATACGCCGTTTTAATGAGCCGCTATTGATTCTATATGCTTATCATTTGTGTTTGAGAGTTATCTTCCTGACCTTAGCATTGTTAATATAGGGAAATAAACTTATGTATTTGTGTTACTAAACTGGTGTGATTATTGACTGAAGCAGTTATAATATTGAATATTGTTGATTTGTTATTGGTTTGGTGGTACTCACAATTCCCATTGGTGACATCCCCTAAAACCGATGTCGGTTCGATCCATCGTCCTCTAGCGCAGGATCCATTATATAGTGTTGATAAAAGTTTGGATCTCGTGGCGCGCTCGCAAGGGTTTAAGAAAATTGGGTGATTTCTTTTGTAGGCCTAATCATAATATAATGAGATCAAGTGACTTTGCGCTTTGTGTATAGTACTATAGAGCTGCAGTTAAGTTTTAGACAAATAAAATGCTTAAAAAAAATAAATAACTATAGGGAATTGACAACTGAAACATGCTTGCTGGTTGATATGTTTATTGAGAATAAGCTTTTAGGGTTGGGCAATTGGTAAAGATTTCATAGAAAAGATATAGCCCAAACAGTAGTGCTGGCATTCTTAGAGAAAGTAAATAGAGAAACAGGATGCAAGATAACCCCAAGAGAATGACAACATATTAGTGAGGTGGGCTATAAGTCGCTTGGAGCGGCAAACTTTAAAAGGATGGCATTTTTTGCAAGATGGCTGGCATATTATACTCCATCGAGGATTAATAGGATGTTTTCATTTAATCCAAATCAGTGTTTTCGCTGTAAGACAATGGATTGTGGTGACTGAGGTCATATCTTTTTCTGCTGCCCAAGACTGTAGGTTTTCTGGGTTGATGTGTTTGTTGAGGTTAGTAGGGTAACCTATGTGTATTGCCTGAGGTTACACTGGCTTTATTTGGCTTCTCCCCAGTAGTGTAAAAGATCAGTAGGTTTTTCCAATGGTTTATCTCAATTTCGACTGTAGTGGCCCATTCTTTGATCTTGCAGCTGTGGAAATCAATAAAGGTTCCCACTATTGGCATATGGAGAGAAAAGATGAGAAGAACTAAAAACTTTGAAGAGGCTTATGGTAAATGAGTGGGTGCTATCTCTAGGTTTTTAAATACTTAGGGGGGAAATAGAAGCCATAAGTGACGGATTAATAACCATTAGGTGAGGGGATGCTATTGTTGATTTGTTATGCAGCAGAACTGTAGGCACATAGTCACTTTATTGTAGGTGGTGATATTCCTGATATGCCTTGAAGAATATGCAGAAACGTCAGAGCAATGGAAAAGTACATGGATTGAATATGGTCAATATGCTTTAAATATTTCTGTCATGCACCTGCGCACTTTATTTCAATTGTTGACAGAATGTTGCGGAAAATGTGGAGCTGGAAGTTATCAAAATATTTGCTGATTTTTCCACCTTACTTATCTGTGAGGGGTGTTGTGGGATGATTTTATTGAGATATGCACTTCAACCATGGCTAAGTATAAGAGTGATGGATGTTAGAAAAACTGTCTTGCTTTATTTTTAATTTTATGGTTTATATGGAAGAGTGACATAAAGGGACCGCGAGTGCCTGGCAGTGGATTAAAGAAACATGAATTGGATCTAAGACTATGCAGTCTTGGCATTAGGTGCACTGCTGTTTTAAAACACCGTCTGTGGACATCTAAGCATAGGGTTGGGGACTGGCATTTATTATTTTACAAATCAGGCACTGGTTGAGGAATAATGGTAGTCAGTCAAAATTCATAATTTTACATAGGAATGTTGTTGTTTTTATTAAAGGATACATCAATTGATGTGTCTCAGTATGCTTCCAATTCATTGCTGTTTTCATCCGTCAGTGCACAAATCAGTTGAACAGCAGAGTTTTGGACAGGCTGTACCTGCTGTATTTGAGAGTCTTTGAAACCTCCATAAAGGGTGTTACCACACACTATACTATTCTCTGTAACAGTGGTTCCCAGCCTGTCATCCAAGGACCTTTGGGGGTTCATGAAGCCTCCTCAGGGGCTCTACAACTGCTTAGAAAATTAAATAATATTGAAAGATTAGGTCCCCTGCTTTCAGTAATGATTCAGTGGGGGGTCCCCGGATTCCAATAATGATTCAGTGGGGGTCCCCGGGTTCCACTAATTATAAAGTGTGGGTCCACAGAAGTCAAAAGGTTGGGAACCACTGCTCTATAATGTGTCCACCGCATACCTTCTGTTCTCTCACATTGAAAGTGATGTGTTTTGTGCAGTTGACACAGGGATCTGACCAAAGTCCAAGTTCAAAAACAAAATTCAAGGTTTTAACACTGTCCTTTAGTTTGGTGGGACTCCCACAGTAGCTTGCATTTGTGGACAGAGTGCAGAGGTAAATACGTGTTTAGAACCAAAGGAAAAACTTCCATTCTGTCACTTGATATGACATCCTTACATTTCTCCTGGGCCATTGTCGTAAAGATTAAATTCAATGTTATCAACATAGAAAGTTAAATGACGTATTTGTGACTACATTTCTGTTTTGGACCTCATAGAAATATTAATTTTTTTTAATGAGGGAGGACACGCAACCTTGAGTATTTCCGTCTATGATGCTGAGGTAAAAGTAGAAAAAATGAAAATTGGCTCACAATGTTCACCTTGGCTCTGATTCACAAAGCTAACTTACACTTTTGTGTAAGTTTAGAATTCTTTGATATTTTCTACGTTATTTGGCCACAAATATCATCATACGGTACTCTTTGATTCACCCTTAACCATTCAAGAGCCTCCTATTTAGTATCCAGAGGCTTGGTGAAGGCAACACAGTGTATTTAAGTAAGTTAAATAAAGAAAGGGATTTAGGTGGTCATTCTGACCTCAGCGGTCTTTTTTGTAGACCGCCGAGGGACCGCCGTACGGAAGACCGCCAGTGCTGGCGGTCTTCCGCACGGGCCATTACGACCGTTGGCAGCGCTCCGCCCGTTTCCCGACGAAGAGCCGCCAACAGCCATATTGGCGGCAGGTGGGGAAGTGGAGGTAGCTCCACCTCCACCGCCACGCCAACAGAACACCGCCCAGCGAATCACAACTTGTGATTCGCTGTGGCGGTGTTCTGTTGGCGTGGCGGTGTCGGCGGAGCTGCCCCCATGGGTCCCGCTCCCTCCCGGAGGATCACCGGAACAGGTAAGGTGATCGTCCGTTAGGGAAAGGGGGTGGGGGAGCGTTGTGAGTTGTGTGCGTGCATGGGGGTGTGCGTGTGTGTATGTTGAGAGTGCGTGCATGAATGCGGAGGGTGTGTGTATGTGCATGAGTGCGTGCGTGAATGTGGGGGGGTGTGTGCATGTGCATGAGTGCGTGCGTGCATGAATGCGGGGGGCGTGTGTATGTGCATGTATGCGTGCGTGTATGTGTACATGTTGGGGATTGGGGTGGGGAGGGGGGTCCTGCAACCTTTTGGGGGTGGCAGGGGTGGTGGTGGGGTAGGGGAGGGAGTTGGGTTGGGGGGCGGGGGAGACCCCTATCAGTGCCAGGGAAGGGATTCCCTGGCACTGATAGTGCTTACCGCCATGGATTTCATGGCGGTCCCAAACCGGGTAAGTCGGGGTCAGGCGGGTCGGAATACCGCCGGCGGTATGTGACGACCGCCAGGCTGGAGACCCAGGTCTCCAGCCCGGCGGTCGTTACCGCCGTGGCGGTCGGAACGGTGAAGCGGCGGCTGGCCATGGCGGTAAACGCCATGGTCATAATGTCAGAAAAAAGACCGCCAGCCTGTTGGCGGTCTTACCGGCGCTTCACCGCCGACCGCCACGGTCGGAATGACCGCCTTAGACTTTTAGAGCTGTGTTTACTTTCCTATCCTGCCAATGCCTTTGTGAACCCTGAGACCAGTGCTAGCAATGGCAGTGCCAAGGGCAGTGCTTTAAATGGGCCGGTACTGTCCGGTACGGAGTACAGGCACTTTTTATTTTTAGAGGGAGAGTACCTGCACTTCTAGAGAAAAACCTAATACTTTTAATTGGAGAGTACCGGCACTTCTCAGAAATGAGCAGGCACTCTGGTACAGAGCACCTGCACTTCTATTTTTCCATTTCAAGCACTGGCCAAGGGTATCAAATGGCAAACTAGATGTAGTAGCTCCTTTCTGCTACTGGTTACCTGTGATCCAGGTCAGCGTGTGCTGTGAAGAGTCCATGGATATTCACACCCGGTCTGTTTATGGGATTTTTGTGTCACTACTTCCAAAACCTTTCCAAATGTGTGCAGCATTTCAGACTGTGTTAGTGACCAAGCATATTAAAATCATGAATATTTGATGGGAGACTGAGTAAGGAGTGCCATGTAGTACCGCAGAGCACAGCTTCAACAATCTATGTGGACACGAAGTGTCTTGCCTCCTGACAGCAAAAAAGTTGTCTCTTGTAATAACATCTTATCCTGGGTACAATCTGTAGGTATTCTCTGCGTCGCAATGCAGTACGAACAAACCAATACTTAAACAAATGTGTCTATAGTGCATTATTTGCAATCAGTTCTCTAGAATATTGTTTTGCAGAGGATACCTAAATATTTTAGAAAATGCGTTTTTCGAAGGTTGAGAACAACAAAGCTTGCTCAGTGTATTTAAGAAGGCACCATTGATCGTCCCTGACACAAGAATCTGAATTTTCAAATGCTGTTTGGTCTGCCAGCCCAATATATTTAAAATTAAGCATTTTTCATCCATTCTGCTACAACTCTTTTAGGAAAACCTAAAACCTATGTAAAGAATGTGTAGCTCACACCACTGTAAATGGCGTTTGCTGCATCATGGACTAAATACTCCCCAGAAATAAATCTCCCTTATTACAAAGTGTGCCACAAGAGTGAAATCAGCCTCCGCACGTCATTTTTGCTCAGGTTCTAAAGATGGCTCAGACCCCCAGTTCAAAGTGCTAGCTACCCCCAACCCTGGCCCCAACGTCTGGGACTGCTTGCACCCCTGACTGTCACCCACTGATGAATATGTCTTCAGAAGGCAGTCTGTAGGCATCATAGGTGCTAGACAGCAAAATATCTGGGACTAGATATTATAAATTGTCTTGGGTGGCTCCAATTTATTTTCCTGCATTAAATTCTGAAACGCCTGCCATATTTTGAAGTGTACAGAAGTTAAATAGTATTGGCAAATGAATTAAGCACACTCAGGGCCATATTTATACTTTTTGACGCACAACTATGCCAACGCAGTTGTGCGTCAAAAATTTTACCGCCGGCTAACGCCATTCCAACGCGCCACGCGGGCGCCTTATTAATGGAATGACGTTAGCCGGCGCTGCGGACTGGTGTGCGTCAAAAAAAATGACTCACACCAGGCAGCGCCGGCGTATGGGAAAATGGGGGTTGTGCGTCAACAAATGGTGCAAGTCAGGTCTGAGGCAAAATTCAGGCCTCAAACCGGATTTGCGCCATTTCTTTTGACGCACAACCTCCATTGACGTGACTCCTGTCTTAGCAAAGACAGGAGTCATGCCCCCTTGCCCAATGGCCATGCCCAGGGGACTTATGTCCCAAATCAGGCCCCCCTATGCCACACAAAAAAACGGAAAAAAAATACTTACCCGAACTTACCTTTACTTCCCTGGGATGGGTCCCTTCATCCTTGGGTGTCCTCCTGGGGCAGGCAAGGGTGGCAGGGGGTGTCCCTGGGGGCAGGGGAGGGCACCTCTGGGCTCCTTCCGAGCCCACAGGTCCCTTAACGCCTGCCCTGAGCCAGGCGTTAAAAAACGGCGCACATCAGGCTGTGCGCCGTTTTTTAAGGCCCACCCCCTCCTGTGCGTCAAAATGACGCCAAAGTATAAATAAGGGGCACAGGCCTTAAAGTCATTTTTTGGAAGGGAACGTCTACCTTGCATATAATTAACGCAAGGCTGGTTCCCCCTTCCCAAAAATGACGCACATGGTGGAAATTTGACGCCCGTGGGGTCGGGTGTCAAAGTATAAATATGGGGCAGGGTTTGCGCCGATTGTGCGTCAAAATGTTTGACGCACATTCGGCTCAAACAGAGTATAAATATGCCCCTCAGTATTTTCAAAAGTGTTTTGACACACTATGACCTTTAAATGTACAATTCATGAAGACAATTATAGTTCTACATTAAGGTGGTCATTACAACCCTGGCGGACAGTGTTGAAGCAGCGGTAAGACCCCAACAGGCCGGTGGTAAAAAAAATTGAATTATGACCGTGGCGGAAACCGCCAACAAAGACAGCCACTTTAACACTCCGACCGCCACGGCGGTATAAACAAACAGCGCGGCGGTCACCGCCAACAGACAGGCGGAAGACAATGTACCGCCCACAGTATCACAACCTACCAATCCACCACCTTTTCCGGGGCGGATTCACCGCAGATAAAAACACGGCGGAAACAGCCATTTCAAAGGGAAAACGCTCACCTCTACACACTCCACGAGGAAGGAGGGCACCATGGAGCCGGAACTCCATATTCTGCCAGCGCTAGTCTTCCTGCTCCTCTACGAGGATCATCAACGCCGGCGGCGAAGACCACGGTGAGTACTGCACCTACGACATAGGGGAGGGGGGAAGAAAAAACACAGGGACACACACACTCAACACCCCAACCCCCACCCTGACCCTCACCCAGTACAACACACACACCAATGCATATCTATACATTACAGTAACACTCCCAACCCCCTGGAAGAATGCAAAGACATAAGGAAATGAGTGGAACCATTGTAATATATCAAAATACAGTAAGCAAATATATACATATATATATACACAATAAACAAAATATACACCACGATTAGTAGTGCAGGTATTGCACCATTCATAGTCCGTGGACCACTGGGCCCAAAATGCATGGGCGAGGCCCACACAAGATACCCGATCCAAACGGAGAGAACACTGCAGGGGCATCAGATAGAAATACAACAGGCACCTCAGGGGGAAGGGAAGGGGGGGCACCTCAGCCGGATGAGTGCACCACACCAGATCCACGAGGGGGCTCCATGCCCATTGATGAATCCTGGGGAGTGCAAAGCCACAGTCTCACAAGTCTCTACAGTGGGTGGGTTGCCCACTGTACCATCCTGGGGAGTGCAAAGCCACAGTCTCACAAGTCTCTACAGTGGGTTGGTTGCCCACTGTACCATCCTGGGGAGTGCAAAGCCACAGCCTCTCAAGTCTCTACAGTGGGTGGGTTGCCCACTGTTCAATCCTGGGGAGTGCAAAGCCACAGTCTCACAAGTCTCTACAGTGGGTGGGTTGCCCACTGTTCAATCCTGGGGAGTGCAAAGCCACAGTCTCTCAAATCTCTACAGTGGGTGGGTTGCCCACTGTTCAATCCTGGGGAGTGCAAAGCCACAGTCTCTCAAGTCTCTACAGTGGGTGGGTTGCCCACTGTTCAATCCTGGGGAGTGCAAAGCCACAGTCTCACAAGTCTCTACAGTGGGTGGGTTGCTCACTGTTCAATCCTGGGGAGTGCAAAGCCTCTCAAGTGGATGCAGGTCTCCACTGGTTCCGGAGGGGGACTGGTGCCCAGAGTGCTTCATCCTGTGCAGGACAGATGGAGTGGATGCTGTTCTCCACTGGTTCTGGAGGGGGACTGGTGCCCAGAGTGCTTCATCCTGTGCAGGACAGACAGAGTTGATGCTGTTCTCCACTGGTTCTGGAGGGGGACTGGTGCCCAGAGTGCTTCATCCTGTGCAGGACAGACAGAGTGGATGCTGTTCTCCACTGGTTCTGGAGGGGGACTGGTGCCCAGAGTGCAGCACACACCCCGTGACAGTCCCAGTTGCGTCACTGGTCCTGCCACAAATGGGCTAGCGGAGCTTTCCATTGTGGTCTTTGCCCTGTTCAGCGGTCCTTGGCCTGTTCAGCGGTGCTTGAGTTGCCAGTGTCAGACCTGTTCAGCGGTGCTTTCCATGGCGGTCTTTGCCCTGTTCAGCAGTCCTTGGCCTGTTAAGCGGTGCTTGAGTTGCCAGTGTCAGACCTGTTCAGCGATGCTTTCCATGGCGGTCTTTGCCCTGTTCAGCGGTCCTTGGCCTGTTCAGCGGTGCTTTAGGTGCCAGTTTCAGACATGTTCAGCGGTGCTTTCCATGGCGGTCTTTGCCCTGTTCAGCGGTCCTTGGCCTGTTCAGCGGTCCTTGGCCTGTTCAGCGGTGCTTGAGTTGCCAGTGTCAGACATGTTCAGCGGTGCTTCCCAAGGCGGTCTTTGCCCTGTTCAGCGGTCCTTGGCCTGTTCAGCGGTGCTTGAGTTTCCAGTGTCAGACATGTTCAGCAGTGCTTTCCATGGCGGTCTTTGCCCTGTTCAGCGGTCCTTGCCAAGGTGGTCCTTCATTGCCCAGCAGTCCTTCATGGGTCAGCTGTGCTGTGGCTTGCGGGGCCCTCCTGGCCAGCTGGACTGTGGCTGGCGGTGGCCTCCTGGGCAGTGACGATGGGGCTGGCGGGGCCTCCTGGGCAGTGACTCTGGCGGTGGCCTCCTGGGCAGTGACTCTGGCGGTGGCCTCCTGGGCAGTGACGATGAGGCTGGCGGTGGCCTCCTGGCCAGTGACTCTGGTGCTGGCCTCCTGGGCAGTGACGATGAGGCTGGCGGTGGCCCCCTGGCCAGTGACTCTGGGGCTGTCAGTGGCCTCCTGGGCAGTGACTCTGGTGGTGGCCTCCTGGGCAGTGACTCTGGCGGTGGCCTCCTGGGCAGTGACGATGAGGCTGGCGGTGGCCTCCTGGCCAGTGACGATGGGGCTGGCGGAGGCCTCCTGGGCAGCGGGGATGATGGCGGTCTTCTCCGCCGTGCTGCTCCTCCCAGACGTTGGAGATTTCTTCTGCCCCTTCCCCACCTTGGGAGGAGTCACATCTGAGTCGACACTCCCCCCGGGACCCCTGTGAGCAGCTTTGCTGGCTGGAGTCTTCCCCCTCTGCCGAGTTGGACAGGGGGGAAATAGGTTAAGGGTGGACAGGAAAAGTTTTTGGGAGACACTGGGACAGGTAGCTGGAGGGGGTTTGGGAGTGGAGGAAGAGGTGGTGGTTGTAGGAGGTGTAACGTTTGTGGATTTGGGTGCAGGTGCATGGGCTGGAGGCTGTCGTGAGGTGGATGGCTGTTGGGTGGGTGTGTGCCGGCGTTTGTGTATCTTGGGAGGGGGCGTCACAGACACACTGGGAGAGGACACAGTAAACGTGGAAATGGTAGTGGGGTGGTGACTGCACGTGAGCGGGGTGTGGTGGTGGGTGTGCTGGTGCGGGACGTAGTGGCTGTAGTGGTAGTGCATGCAGGTGTGAGTGTAGACGAGACTGGGAGGGAGGAGGGAGACGATGAGGAGGGGACACAGTGGAGGCAGTGGATGTTGGTGTGTCTGTATGTGTGTGATGCTTGCGTGAGTGCCTGTGGGATGTGTGGTGCTTATGTTTGCCTGATCTGCCCTTGTGTGGTGAGGTGTGTGCAGGCTGGTCTGATGGTGTGCTTGGGATACGCAGAGGTACAGGGGATTGGGTCTGGGTGGAGGAAGTTGGAGGGGGGAGGCTAGACACAGGGACAATGGCTGCCATCAGTGCTGAGGCCAGAGTTTGCAGGGTTCGATGAAGGGCAGCCTGACCAAAATGAATGCCCTCCAGGAATGCATTTGTGTGTTGCAACTCCCTTTCTACACCCTGGATGGCATTCAAAATGGTAGACTGCCCTACAGTGAGGGACCTGAGGAGGTCAATGGCCTGCTCACTGAGGGCAGCAGAGGTGACAGGGGCAGAGGCTGAGGTGCCTGGGGCGAAGGTGATGCCCACCCTCCTGGGTGAGTGGGCATGGGGCGAAGGCTGAGGGGCTGCTGGGAGGGCAGTGCTGGTAGGGGGGGGGTGGCGGCTGTACCTGTAGAAGTGGGGGGCACAGATGTTGCCGCCACCACAAGGGAGCTCCCATCGGAGGATGAGTCTGTGTCGCTGGTTGCAGATCCTGTGACCGCCGTGGTGCTCCCCTCACCCTCCGTCCCACTGGTGTATTCTGAGTCCGTGGTGTGGCCCTCCATGACTATGTGGGATGCAGCTCCCTAGTGCTCCGGTGCCACTGTACCTCCACCTGATGATGCTAATGCACACAAGAACAGGGAGACCACAAAAGGGGGGGGGGGAACGACAGAAGAAAGACAGGTTGAGTGCATGGCTTACCGCTACCGTTGGCGGACAATACAGACACAGCAGCCCCCTGCACTACGTCGCGCTGTTGGGCTCTACAGATGCAATTCCTGGGAAATGGCCTACAAGGCTATGGACGACATCTGCACACATAGATGACACAGGGGCATGAATACCTGTACTTGGCACTCTACAGAGGTGGGGTGGGGTGCCAGATGGCCTGCCTTACAAAGGGGCCTAGCCTACGGAACTCGCCCTGGCCTAGGGAAACCCACAGCCCTCCTCCCCCACCCAGACACCTTCACTGCGCGCAAAGTCCGCTGAATGATAGTGTACTCACCCCCTTGTGTCTGCTGTGATGCCCTCAAGCGCCCATCCAACTCAGGGTAGGCCACCGCCAGGATCCTGAACATTAGGGGGGTCATGGTTCGACGGGCACCCCTCCCACATTGGGAGGCCATCCCCAGCTGAGCCTCCACAGTCTTCTTGCTCCAGCAGCAAATGTCCTCCCATCTTTTTCGGCAGTGGGTGCTCCGTCTGTGGTGGACCCCCAGGGTCCGGACGTCCTTGGCGATGGCACGCCAAATATCCTTCTTCTGGTGGGCGCTGACCTACATGACATGTACAGGGGAAGAAGAGAAGTCATTACCAACTGCACCGTCAAAGTGAGTGGCCCACATCCCTACCCTTGCCATGTGGCACATGCATTCACAGTCCTTCAGGCACACAGAACTGTGCCCCCTTCCTTCTTACAACCAGCCCTCTCCACACAGGCATAGCCCTTACAACATGCTCCCTGTGTACTTACCTGTTGGTCTGGAGGACCGTAGAGTAGCGTGTACTGGGGGAGGACCCCGTCCACGAGCTTCTTTCCCCAGACGCACGAGCCATTGTCTCTTCCAGACCGAGGTCACAGCAGCACTTGCAGTGTAGGTCCTCTCCTTTCGAAGATCAGGTATCGAGTGATTCAACAGCTAGAAAATGGCGGTCACGTCCGCGGCGGTCACGTCCGCGGCGGTGCGTACCATCACCGCTGGCGCACATCGTCATTGGCTCCTGGGACCCATAGGGTCCAATGTTAACCAATGCAGCATTGAGCCGCGGTCTTCGACCGCCTACCGCGACGGTGTACAACGCCAGCGCAGTTCCCTCACATCCCATTGTCCCAGTTTAGAGGTCAGGCAGCCGCCATTTCAGGGGCCCACATTGCCCAATTACCAACTGCGTCACACATACCTAGGCCTTGTCTCACAATACAAATACAGGCCACATTTTGTGTATGAATGGTGTTCTGTGTAGACTGTGGGTACATACCTCTGAGTTGTTTGACTCTGTGGTCGCTGTTGTCCTTCATAGGCACCGTCCGCTGGGACATGTGAGGAGATGGCGGAATCCTCCGGTGTACTGACCGCTGGTGGACCTGTCGACAAATGAGGAAAGAAGTTTGATCATCACCTACAGGTTTGACCGTGCCACAATCCAGGAACTGTGTACCCAGTTGGAGCCTGACCTGATGTCAGCAATCCGCCATCCCACAGGAATCCCCCCTCAAGTGCAGGTGCTATCAGTGCTCAATTTCCTTGCGAGTGGGTCATTTCAAACAACAGTGGCCATGGCATCAGGGATGTCCCAGCCTATGTTTTCCAACGTGTTGTCCAGAGTGTTGTCTGCCCTTCTGAAACACATGCAGAGCTATATCGTTTTCCCTCAGGTGGAGGACTTGCCTACAGTGAAAGGTGACTTCTATGCCCTTGGACATATCCCCAACATCATAGGTGCCATTGATGGGACCCATGTAGCTCTGGTCCCCCCCCACAGGAGTGAAGAGGTGTACAGGAACCGGAAGAGTTATCATTCCATGAATGTACAGATGGTATGTTTGGAAGACCAGTACATCTCCCATGTAAATGCTATGTTTCCTGGCTCTGTGCATGACGCCTACATCCTGCGGAATAGCAGCATCCCTTATGTGATGGGTCAACTCCAGAGGCACCGGGTGTGGCTTTTAGGGGACTCTGGTTACCCCAACCTGTCATGGCTACTAACCCCAGTGAGGAATCCCAGGACCAGGGCAGAGGAATGCTACAATGAGGCCCATGGGCGGACTAGGAGGGTGAGCGAACGCACCTTCGGCCTCCTGAAGGCCAGGTTCAGGTGCCTCCATATGACAGGTGGTTCCCTATTCTACTCACCAAAGAAGGTGTGCCAGATCTTCGTGGCCTGCTGTATGCTTCACAACTTGGCTTTGCGACGACAGGTGCCTTTTTCTACAGGAGGATGGTCCAGATGGCGGTTTTGTGGCAGCTGTGGAGCCTGTGGACAGTGATGGGGAGGAAGCAGAGGAAGAAGACATTGACAACAGGGACTCAGTCATCCAGCAATATTTCCAGTGACACACAGGTGAGAAAACATTCCTGCCTACTACAAGTACTTTAACACTTCTACCTCTATCCTGTCTGTCGATTTCAACCAGTATATGGTCACTGAGTTTTAATTTTCCCTTACGGGTTCACAGGTGTGGTTTCCAACGTGTGTCATCTGCTTAGATTCCTCATGGACTTGAGATGTGTGACATAGGTATGTTGACATTACATTTCAAAAAGCATTTTGTCACTGTCATTGCTAATACACAATTTCGAAATCACAGACTGACTCCAGATTGTTTTGTGCTTCAAGGGTGTTTATTGAAGTGCTCAATATTGGAGAGGGTTGTAAAATGGTGAGGGGTGATGGTGGAGTAATGTCCATGGCAGAGTGCAGTCTATTAGTCTCACAGGTGCATTGCCCATATGGGCATAGGAAGTGGAGCTGGGGCAGTTCCAATATGGACAGGGTGACAAAGTGGGACAGTGGTTTGACAATCAGGGTGGTCTCATTTCTTGGCGGGGGTCTTGGCATCGTGCTCTGTCTTGTTCGTTGATCTCAGGGACCGCTTGCGGTGTGGTTCTCCGTCTGCAGTGGGGGTGGGGTTGCTGGTGTGTTGGTCCTGTGGCGGTGCCTCCTGTCCACTAGCGCCGGCGGAGGTGGTGGTCAGTTCATCGTCCAGGCTATTGTCAGGGGCCCCTTGTAGTGCCACAGTGTCCCTCCTGGTGTTAAGTATTTCCTTCAGCACCCCTACGATGGTGTCCAGGGCGGAGCTGATGGTTCTGAGTTCCTCCCTGAACCCCAAATACTGTTCCTCCTGCATGCGCTGGGTCTCCTGAAACTTGTCCAGGACCGTTGCCATCGTCTCCTGGGAGTGGTGGTATGCTCCCATGATGGAGGAGAGGGCCTCGTGGAGAGTGGGTTCCCTTGGCCTGTATGCACCCTGTCGCACGGCAGCCCTCCCAGTTCCCCTGTGTTCCTGTGCCTCTGTCCCCTGGACCGTGTGCCCACAGCCACTGCCCCCAGGTCCCTGTTGTTGTTGGGGTGGTGGGTTATCCTGGGTTCCCTGTAGTGGTGGACACACAGCTGATTGACGTGTCCTGGGCACGGAGGTATGGGCCCGCTGGGTGGGTGCTGTGCTGGTGTTACCAGAGGGTGGAAAGTCTGTGGTGGGCTGTGCCTGTGTGAGGGGAACCGACTGTCCCGAGGCCCACGATGGTCCGGGCTGGTCATCTGGATCCAGTTGGACAGAGCTGCTGTCATCACTGTGGGCCTCTTCTGTGGGTGGGGTGGAGATGTCTGGACCCTCCTGTCTGGTGACGTTGGGTAGTGGTCCTGCAGGGGTGTAAAAGCATGATTATTGCTTCTGTGTGTGTCATGGTGTGCAATGGGTGGGTGACCGTGTACCCCAGTGCTAGCATTCCTGTGTGGGGGCTTGTGTGATGATGGTTGAGGGGGGTGTTATGGGTATGTGCAGTGGGCATGCTTTAGTGATGGGTGTCTATGCTTTGTTGTGTCATGCAGGGCTTGGTGTTGGGATGTGTGGTTTGTGTTATTAGTACATTTGTGAGGAGTTGGAGTGATAGGGGAGGGGGCGAGGGTGGGGGTCTGTGATAGCATGCAGGTAGGGTGGGGGATATGATAGTTAAAGATTTGACTTACCAGAGTCCATTCCTCCACCGACTCCTGTGAGGCCCTCAGGATGCAGAATCGCCAAGACCTGCTCCTCCCATGTTGTTAGTTGTGGGGGAGGAGGTGGGGGTCCACCGCCAGTCCGCTGTCCCGCCAGGTGGTGTCTTGAGACCACAGAATGCACCTTCCCCCGTAGGTCGTTCCACCTCTTCCTGATGTCATCCCAATTTCTTGGGTGCTGTCCCACTGCGTTGACCCTGTCGACTATTCTTCGCCATAGCGCCATCTTCCTAGCTATGGAGGTGTGCTGCACCTGGGATCCAAATAGCTGTGGCTCTACCCGGACTATTTCCTCCACCATGACCATGAGCTCCTCCTCCGAGAACCTGGGGTGTCTTTGCCGTGTCATGGGGTGGTGTGGGTGATGTGTGGGGTGGTGTGTGTGGTGATAAGTGTGGTGATATGTAGTGGTGTGTGGTGTTTTGTGCGTGGAAGTTGTGTGGGTGATGGTGTTGAGTGCCTGTGGCTGCTAGTTTGTGGATGGTGGTGTCTCTCTCTGGCCTTCTTTCGGAATTTTTGGTCGTAGGGGTTTGTGGGTGATGTGGGTGTGTGTTTTATATTGTATTGGGTGTGGTGTGTGTATGTGTATCAGGTGTGTGTATTTGGAATTGTCCAATGTGGCGGTGTTTTGTATGTGTGTGTGTATTTTGAGCGCGGCGGTGTGTACCGTCAATGGAATACCGCGGTTGAAAGACGCCACGTGGATTCTTGGGTCGTGATAGCGTAGGCGTATTTCTGTTGGTGTGACAGTGGAGGTTTTGTTTTCGCCAGTTTATCACCGACCTTTGGTGTGGCGGACTTGTGTGGGTGTCTGAATTTTGTCGGATTTCGAGATGTGGGTCATAATAGCTGTGGCGGAATTCCGCGGCCGATGCGATGTGTTGGCGGTCTTCTGCACGGCGGTAAGCGGCTTTTACCGCCAATGTTGTAATGACCCCCTAAATCTTTCATTGGTATGCAAAAGTGCAACATTTGCTATTAAGGGTCTGATTATGAGCTAAGGAGTTATTTAGCTCCTCCTATAAATAAAGATACTATGGGGTACATTATTTATCGGGTGTGATAAATAACACCTATTATGAGTTCATGGGGAATAACATGGATTTTGCTGTTCAACGCACCAAAATCCACATGAAACTGTAAATACCATATGTGTTCCCCTGTTAAATTTTGGCAGGTTTGCCAAAATTTCACAAACGTTGAGTTGTTTAATGCATCCGACAATTATCGAATGAGTTAAATAACTTCAACTTGTAATTCTGACCTGTATAAACAGAAATTCAAAGCTTCGCTAGCCCCGCTAGCGGAGTGGAGCTCACCAGGTGCACTCTGCAGCCCAGTATGGGCTGCACAGGGCATGCACAGACAGTCTGCACTTGTGCTGTACAGCCCATAACTGGACTGCAGTGTGAACCGGAGCACAGAGGGAGGCAGCCACTGCAGGGAGAGACAATCAGATGATGAGGAGAGAAGGGCTCCTGGGAATACCCAGGTAAGTCCTCGTCTGTTTTATAATTGTTTGTGCACACTGGTGCACAAACAAAGACTGAAACAGCAGTTTTCACTGCCTACGGCCCTGGCCTGAATTCAGGGCAGGGCCATAGACAGTGATAGTTGCAGTTGCAGGCTTCTTGTGCACCAGCCTGCATACTGTCCAGTATGCAGTGCACATGGGGCAGGCTGGTGCACAACAGGCCTGGCATTTTTCTCTGCCTATGACCCTGGCCTGAATTCATGCCAGGGCCGTAGGCAGGGAAAGAAAGCTGCTGTTTCAGGCCTCTTGTGCACCAACCTACCCCGTGTGCACTGTTTTCACTGCCTACGGTCCTCTCCTGCATACACCTGAAGTGCTAAGCATGGTCGGGCCTGGCTATTTATGACTCCGCGGGTTACAGAACTCCACCTCCGTGGAATTCCACTGAGTTTCTTTTCAACTCCTCAGAATTCCACAGAATTGGGCACAACAAGGAACTCGTAATCAAGCACTAAGTGTATTAACTATAGCTTGTACATGGCACATACGTTTTGGCTGGTATGCCGAAATGTGATACTTCCAACAAACTAATCATATAAAAATCGCATTCTGAGGTTAGGTGTTCACTGTACACAATAGTTGCACATTTGTTTTACTAGTGACGTGTTGGCTCAATTTCCAGTGACTAAGAATGCTTTGGGCAAATTTGTGATTCATTAATAAGTAAAAAAAAGTTTGCTAAATGCTCTGCCTGACAGATTTAGTATGAATCCTTGTTTCTTTCAAAAGCTAATCTAATGTCTTGTGTCGCTCAACAAAGTTCATGTGAGTGGAATATGCCTCTCTCCGCTGTTCAATGCAGTCAATAACAAGACACTGCTTAAATGTTGACAGCCACTCCTTAAACAAGAACAGCTTTGGTTTGACTTGAGTTTTTCCTGATCCAGCACACCTATGAAGTTAAACTTGGCCCCTTCCTAACAGAATCCTCCTGTTATGTTCTGTGTATCAAGAGCTAGCATTCTTCCGGATTCTCTTCATCACCTTCTTGATGTGGCACCTGCTCACATATGAGATGGCAATATCACTAGCTATTGTATCTATGCTGATGAGACCCAGTTATAAATCAGTATTTCTTTCTGTTGGCCTTCAGAAATACAGTTATCGGTAGACTTCATTTCAAAAGCCTAAGAAAGGATTTAATTAAACTGATTCTGCTTCACTACCACAAAACCTGACGTGTTGATTTTAAGGGCTAATGATTGCTCACCAGCTAAATTTCACCATCAATGATAAACTTTTTTTCGTCTTGGTCATGAATAAGTGTTCACATTTGGTTTTGTCCATTCTTGTAACATCTGCAATATTTTGCCCCTGTAGTTGCTGTCACAACAGAATACTGTGTTCCGTGCAGTTCAATTTCCTGCTGCCATTACTGTAATGGGAACTTTTGAGACCTTCCTGCAGGGGAGTGGATATGCTATATAGAATGTGGAGCTCAATAAATTACATTATGTTTAGCTTAATAGGAATTGGGCACACATAAATGCTCTTCAGCTATTTCAATAGCTGTTAGCAACCAGAAGGATGCATTGAAAATCTTTAAATGGCTGTAAACTTTATTACCTAACACATTTTATATTGGAATGTCTACCTGAGAGATCAGCATGACTCAGCATTGTGAGCAAAATTTATAGATCAGAACCACTAAAGGGTAAAGCCAAAACTAAAAAAAGTAAGATGTACATTTTTGATCTATCAAAACGTTTAGTGTGCAAAATCAGCAAAGTTATAAAATAACATCCAAGTACTGGGACATTTTAAAATAAGATCCATTCTAATTAAGTATTTGACAGGATGGCCATTGCTGCATTTTGACAACAAACAAAATGTAAACAAATTTTCTTCCCCAGTGATACCATTGAATATCACACTCAGGAACAGATTAACAAAGTGCTATCCTAATTATGCTGAGGGTATTTTAAGTGTGGATACCACATCAGTTGTGAGTTTATGTATGTTAAATTGAAGATATTCTGCTGCAAGTAACACTTTTGACATCTAAAACTTTATAAATTTCAAAACTGCACTTTTGTGTATTATTAAAAGCATTTGTGATAAGAAGTATGCTGGCTCATCTTAAAGAGCACTTAAGGAGAGGTTGAAGGAATATATTTGGGCTTTAAGAAATGTTGACAACAAATACCAACTGTGACACATTTCTGAAAAGAACATCAGCTGACCAATCTAAGATATATCAGTTTTATTAGCGTCCAACTAAAAGCAAGCAAAGAAGGAATGATAGAGAAATGTAGCAGACAAATAACAAAACTTGAAGGCTAAAGGTTGGATTCAGTCGACATGTTTCCTAATATGGATGGGGAATTACAGGTGCTCTTGTCTACCTGTATTACAGTAACTTTGTATGAGGAAGTACGAGGCACACAATTTTAGAATGATGTATATTGTACCTAATTTGTAAATCGCAGCACATTCACAACACTTGTCCTATTAATTTTAAATTGTATTTATAATTTAGTTAAATTAATAGCAGCCCTGAGGACATATGAACAATAATACTTCGTCTAAAAGCAACCATTAGGGTGAAGGTGTCCAACAGAGAACTTTTCCTTTTTAACATTGCTTGCTATAGCTTTCAATAGAAATCTCAAAGCCTAATGAGTGCCACATAGCCGAACAGCATGATAACAAGTAGTCACCAAATGATACTTGGAGGTTGAATTAGAGTATGACTATTTCACATAAATGTAAGATACCCTGTAACATGTTTGGTCCAGGTCAAAATTAACTATAACTTGTCATATAAATATGTATTTGATATGATATTTTATTTCATATGCACATGATATTAGTCTTTTTCTTCATTGCCATTATCTGATTAAGGCTTAAATTAGTGAACAGTATTCCTTTACTATAGTGTTATGGGGATATAAGTACAAGCAACAGGTCTAGGATTCGACCCTTACTTGATCATGTAATACTACAGTCTCATTACAGAAAAGTTTTAATTATTTAATACTTAATTGGACATTCTTGAACTGATGGGCGTCAATATCCTATAATAAAGTAACTTTATAATGATCCAACACTATTATGGTAACAACTCAATATTAAATATTGGATTGCCAGAATGGACCACTTTAAACATTAATTTTAGATTATCCAGCAAATATAAAGTGTCTCATAAGATAAGGGAGAAGAATGAGAAATAGAGACATTCAGCTTCTGGGTAGCACCACATGGATTGTCTAGATTGGCACTCAAACCAGAGCAGTTGAAATATTGTCCAGAAAAAGATGTGGGATATATAGAATGTTTTTGTATCCTTTTGTCCTATATGTAGAGCACTTTTGTCTAGGCTCAATTGGTTTTCTTATCTTAAGATCTGATGCCACTGGCATTTCAATTCTGCACCATTTCCTCTTGTCTTCTTTCTAAATTAAAGGAACACCATTGATTTAAATGGTAAGAACAGTTACACCTCTTATAATTTCTAACTCTGTAACTATTCCTCTAGGAAAATGAAAATAATAATGACTATAAATTATCTTATCATACTGTTGATGTATGATGCCATCTTATGTTATACCATGAATATAATTAATCTTAATGTTTGGATAAGAGTCACAATATGATACCAGAATACTGAATGCTTTAAGCTGTACCAGTGTTGAGGAAATTATTATATTTGAGCTTAATATAGTCCACACCATTATGTCCAAGTGATTATTTTGGAAAGAAAATATCTGCCCACTGAAATTACAAATAGGGGAGTTAAACACATAAACCATTCCACACTGCAAAGGGGTGCTATGGTTAGGACCTGAGATTAAAAAAAAGTGATTATCCATGGTTCACTGAGCTCCAGATCATATCGATACATCTAGCATCTCTCTGAAGCAGTAAAAATACAGTTTTATAGTGCTACAAAATGAAATATTGTGAACAAAATGTATAATGGTGCCGTAGTGTATGTGTCTATGGGTCCTCTGAAGAACATCACCGAATAACGTTCTAAAAACCTTTTTCTGAATATAACTTGCAGAAGTTATGATTTATTACAGAAAAACATATCTGCGCCAGACAAGTATGTAGCCCGTGTCTTCACTGTTTGGCTGCCCACCTTCGAATCATATATTTAAGTATGAATACATTTGGGGACAGTTTTATTATGTAAACTTTTGTCTCTACAAGATGTCTCCCCAAACACTTCTTTTCTGTAACTATTTCCTGCTCTCTCTCACTATGGGGCCGATTCACAAAGGGCCTCCACAAAAGTGGCAGGGCGCGCACTTGTCACGGGTGTGAGCACTGAAATTAATAATAATAGTTTTTTTACAGGTATATCTATATTTGATTTAAAATATAAGATGTATTAGCATAGAAAAATAATGTGTGACTCATAATGTGCCTGCTTGATTGGCCAGTATCGTCTATGGAGGTATTAACTAATATTGTATTAATATGTATTAAGAGCTTATATATGCTTGAAAAGGCATTATTCTGTCATACTTGCAGCTACATATTATGAACTTTGCTTGAGCTAACTAAAAAGCCTCAAGTTTAACAAGGCCATGATTAAGTTGAGCATCTGCCAAAGCACTGTAAATTGTTACGTTAGTAGAATGATCTCATGTCCGCAATATAACAAATTCTTTGTTTAAATCTCAAATTTGTTCAGAGCGTGTATTAATAAAATTGTATTTCTTTTGAGGAAATGGTGTGTAACCCAAGAACATTTCTACATCACTGTAACTGTTGATTCGAAGCGTATTAGGAATGGAGAAGAACAATGAACTTTCTGATAATGAACGGAAGTTTCCACAAGTTGATTCTTGTTGTATCAAATGGAAGTACGAAAATTGAGAAGAATCAAACATTGATGTGCTGTCTAGCTTATATTTCTGATAAGTAGTAAATCTGTAATTGGACAATCTTCATCGCAAGATGTTTCTGACCAATAGACAACTTGGGACAATTCTGTCTTAACCATCCTGCACTTGAAGATCGAGGCCTATCTTTCCCTGCCGATTTACAGAGCCACTTCTTTTCTGATTTACGAGTCACTTTGACTCTTGCCAGCCGGTCTACTGATGTTCTGGTACTTTATTATTTTGAGTTATTTTCTCATGCTTCATACAATGATGCTGGAGCTTATTTTAGTGCTTGACGCTTAAATCTAAAAGCGCTTTGCTGCCTGCCTTCAACATTAACTTGATGGCTGAGTGAACTTAGAGCCCAAGGACTGAACGTCCCCTTCCCTAAATCCCCTCTGTCCTGATACTGATGTCCTCCTGATGAAGTTATGCTGTTTGCTGATCCATAAGGATAGGTAATATGTGTAAATTGTGTATTGTTGTTTCGTCTTTTGTTTTCCAGGTACCAACTGCTGTTTTGTTTTGATAGAGCCATAGCTAGATGTTTTCTAAATTCATGTTTCTAAGAGTTTTGTGTGAAGTCCAACATGTTGATGCTAATCTGGAGTTAGTGAGGTATTTTCTTCTATTCATATGTTTCATAACAACACACCGACAACATTCTATTGCTGATCAAATGTATGTTATTACGCTTACTCAATTACTATTATTATTGATTTGTACTATCGCTATTGATGTCATAGTTGTTGTAGCTCTGATAAAGCTAAGATTCTTTAGGCGTTTCGTTGTTTGTTTTTAAGTGTTTATCACATGGTTTTGAGACTGATTTAAGTGATCTTAGCATTGTTAATATAGGGAAATAAACATTTAAACTGATATCAAAAGGTGGTTATTCATGGCCAAGTGGGTCATGGTGCATACTTTACTGACGCTCTAATGATTTGTATTGTTTAATTGATGTCTTTTATGTGCAACCTAGGGTATGATCATCTTAAACAAGTCAAAAAGTTAATTGACCTTAAGGACGAGTCTGCTTATTAGTTGCTATAACTAAACAGATAAGCCTGGGCGCACTCACAAGTTTTGGTAGCAGAGTTTGATGGTTATGTCTCTTTAAGAGCATATCCTACGTTGTTGATTTTTGATTAGAGATTTTTTTTATTTTAATAATGCAAAATAGAGAGAAGATGTGTCCCTAAACGCCCAAGGTGACTTTCTCTGGTCCATGGAGTTTGCCTATGTTTGTTGGGAGTGTTCTCAGTATTCCTTTGAGAGGGAGAATGGAGTAGATTATGCGCTTGCACAGCTTTTGCAAATCGCAGGTGAATTGAGTTGTTTGTGAGAGTTTAGGGAGTTTGTGTACTCCAAACGATGTTGTAGGAGTGTGCGTACTCCGAAGTGTGAGAGTAGGGAAGTCGGCGAACTTCACATGTGTTTGGCCCTTTGTGCTAAAAAATTGTCCATGTGGTTGTTGGTACACGGGTCCTGCGAGGTCTAAGACTCCGGAGTATATTGAAAAGTGTATGAGACACTTGGTTTTTATTGTAATCTGTCTGTTTAGTAGGCCAATTGGATGTGGTTGGCAAGTCAAGGTTGTATGTCAAAGTGAGTGAAAGAACTTTTTGCCTGAGATTTGTTGAGTCCTATGTGCACCATTGATCAGATTAAGAGTAAAATTTGCGGGTCGAATTTTGCTTGCGAATCAGGGGAACTGAGAAAGCAAGAATAGCTGCTACAGCGAAAGCCGTCAGTGAAAAATCCGTACGGTTCATGAAGCGATTGTGATTTCCCATACCTATAGAAAATGAACAGATTTGTTTTATTGGTTTTATTGAAGTGCTTGCAATAATATTGCATTAGTTTGGTGTGAATCTGAGTTTAGGAGGACAAGCCACAAGACTTTGTCAGCTGCTACTGTGTGTGAGTGAGACATCATTGAAGCCACACTGAGATATGTTGGTTAGTGAGAAGAGTTGCACACGGATTGGTGGACAATTGCGAAGAGTAAATGGTTGAGAAGGCAGACGAAGAAGATTGTGGGATTAAAAGTCATTTCCTGAGAAACGATTTTTGACATAAATTTGTGAAAATGAAGTTTTTCAAAGCTCTAAAACACTCACTTAGGGGAGATGAATATATTACAGGTATGGTAGGAGAAATTTGCCCACCAGAAGGTACTCAGACATATATTGTAATTGAGGAGAAAGGTACCAGAGCATGCCTTTGGTTAAAACATTTGTGCAAAATCACAGAAAAGGAAGGGAGTCTAGCATTTCCTGAAAATGGAAACTTTAATTTGAGAATTGTAGAGAATTTGAGACAAGTAATATATGGCTTAAAACCTCTGCTGGGAGCAGCTCAGTTTGAAGCATTAGCAATCTGGGAGCTAGTAGCCAGACAACAACAAGTGTTGAAATTTGAAAGGAAAATGAGTAGAGCAGAGAAAACACTAGCGGAAGCTAGGTGAGATGATGAGCAGAGACATGGGAGATTAGATACCATACAGGGAATTAGAATGTTTCCTGCAATTTCACAGGACAGTGAGAAGGAAGCAAAGAAAGCTTCTAGAAAATCAAACAGGATCCCATCTGTGGATGGAGAGCAGAAATGCAGAAATCAAAGGAGACTCGGAAGTTTTTGACTCCTGATGAAGAGTCAGACGATGATGGATTTATTTTACAGTTACTGAGAAATCGTCCACCACCATGTATGGCACAAGAAAACGGTCCAAGCACTAGTGTAAATCCTACTGCAACAACACCGGTTAACATGGCATAGAGTTCAATACAGAGTAATCTTTATATGACTGAGAGTTCCATACAGGTTAATCCTAACATGACACAGAGCTCATTACAGACTAGTCCTCACTTAGTGCAGGTACCAATGCAGAGCAGTTGTAACCTGTCTACTGTGTCTGCAGTTGAAAATCAGATGCCACAGCTGAATATTCTTAGGAATTATCCAGATGTGCCTATTGTGGACACAGCAACAAACCTAATAATTCTGACAGGACAGGTTAATCAGAAACCAATGTTGGTTCAGCCACAGCCAATTTTGCTCTTACTGCCTCAAATGCAGCCACATATGATTCTGAAATACACTCCTGTAACAGGGACACAAACAAATGTCTGTATTGATGAGTCAGAATATGTGAGTGATGCACCCTCAGAATGTAAGTGCTAGACCAAGCCCAGACGCTGTGTCTGTACCTGTCACTATTGGTCCAGTGATACCATTGTTTGCTCAAGGAAACAATGGCACAAATGGTCAGGGAATCCTGAGTCAGAGTCGAGTGGGAGGAGGACTTAATGATAATTCCAAAATAGTCTTTCCCGTGAGAGACTTTTGATGGAATAGGGTTGTTGTTAAATTTGAGTCCTTTCAGAGATCCTCTGAATACTGAAACAGGGTCACATATTGGTCCCAACTTGAAGTTACTGACACCCCAGCTTCGGAACTTGACTGTACAACAGTTATCAGGCACTCAGCCTAATAACATTTCACTACAAGGTTTGACAGCTCAGCAATTAACTGAACGGTTAAATAAGCTGAACAGCCCACAATGTGTTTCCAAGGGATAAGAATACTTAAACTATACTAGGCTTTCAATGGAAGCAGGTGAACATGTTGAGGTGACCATGGGTGTAAATTGCCTGGAATCCTATACAGAAGCAGAATTATGATACTTGTGTCTGAAGATTACAAAATAAGTAGGTGAGGTACATCAAAGGTTAGCAGACCTAGGAGAGAAATACGAGATAGGCATTGAGAAAATGAGATATTTGAAGAGAAATTACAGGTTAGAATTCAATGCAAAAGATTGTGAACACATGAGAACTGCAGCAATGAAAACGCATCTTAAAGATTTACTTCAAAGCATTCAGACATGGAGAGCATTAGACAAATGGGAAGGCAGATGGGTAAAGAAACGAGAGAAAAGGGAGGATCCAGTGAACATTCTACCAATGAGAGAGATTCCTGGAGGGAATTTTGTACGTCAACCTTGAACAGAAGCGACATTTTGCCATTCACAAATGATTATCCCAGGCTGAGGAAGAAATCTGTAGAATGGTATCAGCAGACAGACAAGTTTGTGAAACTTGCAAAATGCCTGTGGGAGGATTTGAATGCTCTCTTAGAGATAGTTGTTCCAGCAGATTTATGGATCGAGTGCAAAAGGAGCATAGATTGGCCAGCAAGGAAGCTGCCAGGAGATCTGACAACAGGTGCACCATCTCCTGAAGTAATGAAATTTTACTATCAAGTGATTGAATTTTTGAAAATGAGAATTTTGCCCAAGAACATTCATTGGCAAGTGCATAGATAGAACAGCTCAGAAAGCAAAAGAGTCAATTCACGCATACTCTGAGACATTGTTGCAGGAGTTTAAGCATTATAGTGGTACAGAAACAATTGAGCCAAAAGACATGATTCATTTTGTGTTCGTATTTGTGGAAGGACTGAAACTAGAAATTAGTCAAATGATTAAGAGCCATTTGGTTTGCTGGCAAGCAGAGCCAATTGATGAAGTGTTGCAGAATGCGAAATACTGTAGTGATGAGATTGAGTTGAAACAAAGAAAGTTGAAGGAAAAGGCAATGGCGATGCCTATCAAGACTGCACAGACAGGGTTTCAGGGAAGTTTTCAGCCTGAGCAGCAGCAGGGAAACATGTTGTTTCAGAATGTAGGCAGAGGTAGAGGTCGTGGTGGAATGGGAAGTGTAAATCGTGGTCCTGATTTGAATACAGTGGTGATGCAAGGTGAAGAACAAGGGATGAAAAAGATGTTGCTTTGTCACACTTGCGGAGGCCTCGGACATTGGAAATGGGAGTTTCCAATGGTAAATCAGGGAGGCGTTGTTCAGCAAGCAAATGATGTCAATTCTTTCCAGAACGTGAGAGTGCAAAGAATGAGAGGTCCAAATCCGAATTTTCTGAGAAATGTAAATCTGATGTAAGGTTTCCAGCATATGCATCCAACGCAACCCGAACAGCCACTGCAGGTACAAGTGCCCCAGGTACAGCAGATGCATCCCCAGGTGCAAATGGTGCCTCAACAACAAATTCAAACACCTCAAGCCCCTATGGGTCAGCAGCAGATGATGCTTTCTCAGACGGTCACAGGTCAAAGATTGAACCAGAGTAATAGTACTGTACACCAATATCTTCTACACAGTGAGAATGGAATAAACGATGAATGGGTGAATGAGAGTTCAGATGAGGAAGAACGTGTGTTAGCTGCTTCATTAGAAATAGATCAGAAAGGTCCCTATGTTAAAGGAAAGGTGAATGGTCACAAAATCTCATTTTGGTCGACTGGAGCCACATGCTCTACAGTAAGAACTGCAGAAGTTCCAGACCTGCCCTTATCAGGGAAGAGTCCAGATTGTAGGAGTTGCAAACCAATAATTGACGAACCCAATTACAGAACAAGTTAGGGTTAAAACTGGTAATTTTAAAGGATTGCACAAATTCGTAGTCTGTGATTTAAGTCCTGTGTCCTTACTGGGAAGAGATTTATTGTGCAAAACAAAATGTTTGATTTCTTGTTCAAATTATGGTATTGAAATTCAGTCAGACATTGATGATGAAGGTGACCCGATACTTAAAGTTGACAATGACACAATGAATGAGGAATTTCCTCTGATCAGTTTTTTCCAGTTTTTACTGTGGAAGATCTTCCTTCAGATTTACAAAAATCTGTTGTGTCGAAGGTATGGGACCTTTCAGGAAAAGACATAGGTTTAATAAAAGGGTTTGAGCCAGTTAGAGTCATAGTTAAGCCTAATACAGTTTTCCCTCAAACTCCACAATACTACATGTCAAAAAATTCAATTGAGAGTGTGAAACTGATAATAGCAGAGTTTGTGGAGAAAGGAATTTAAAAAGAAGTGTGGAGTAGCCCGTGTAAGTCACCAATAATGGAACTGCGTAAGCCCTGTGGGAAAATTCGGATTGTTCAGGATTTAAGAAAAATAAATGACATTGTGGTCAAATGTTGCCCATTTGTGCCGAATCCAGCTGTGATTATGTTTCAAATCCTGCGTGATGCTGAATCGTTTGCTGTAGTGGGCCTGCTTCATGCATCCTTTTCTGTGCCTCTTCATGACGACAGCAGATATTTATTCTGTTCAAATTATTAAACAGGGTCTACTACTGGTGTAGAATTCCACAAGGGTTCTCAGAGTCACCATCCATTTTCAACAAAATCTTGAAAAAGAATTTGGAATCATTAGTGATGCCTTATCAGTCGACATTGATGCAGTATATTGATAATTTCTGATCACGTCCAAAATGAGAGAAGGGTGTAGATACCATACGATTGCATTGTTGAACTTCCTGGAAGACAGTGGTCATAAAATGTCCCAGACTAAATTGCAGTATTGTCGGAAAGAAGTAAAATATTTGGGTCATTTGATTGAGAAAGGAATCAGGAAAATCTCAAGAGAGAATGTTGCAACCATATTGCAGAAGCCAGCCCCAGCTACCCAGAAATATGTGAGGATATGTTTGGGACTGGTGAGCTACTGATGCCAATGGATCACAACTTTTTCAGTCATTTCAAAGCCCTTGCAGAAACTGAAACACAAGGATGTCTCCGATCCTGTAGTGTTAGATCAAGACTGTATGAAAGCTGCTATCGATTTGAAAGAGAGTTTGTGCCAAGCTCCAGCTTTGGGTATGCCTGATTACACAAAACCCTTTCTGTTGTTTTGTCATGAACATGATGCATGTTCTTTGTCTGTCTTGACTCAAACTTATGGCAGTGTGAATCGACCAGTGGCATATTTTTCAGCCACTTTGGACCCGGTTACAGCAGCTTTACCAGGCTGTTTGCGATCCGTTGCAGCAGTTGAGCAGAGTCTTGCTCAGAGCGATAGCATTGTGATGGGTCATCCCCTTACTATCATTGTAGGAGGCTGGCCTGGCTTGTAGTGGGTACCAAGGGGTACTTACACTCTGTACCAGGTCCAGTTATCCCTTATTTGTGTAGAAGAGGTGTTTCTAGCAGCTTAGGCTGATAGAAGGTAGCTATAGCAGAGCAGCTTAGGCTGAACTAGGAGACATGCAAAGCTCTTACTACACCACTGGTGTCATATGCACAATATCATAAGAAAACACAATACACAGATATACTAAAAATAAAGGTACTTTATTTATATGACAATATGCCAAAAGTATCTCAGTGAGTACCCTCAGTATGAGGATGCCAAATATACACAAGATATATGTACACAATACCAAAAATATACAGTAATAGCAAAAGGAAGTAATGCAAGCAGTGTAAAGTTACAATAGATTGCAATAGGAGCACATAGGTATAGGGGCAACACAAACCATATACTCCAAAAGTGGAATGCGAACCACGAATGGACCCCAAACCTATGTGAGCTTGTAGAGGGTCGCTGGGACTGTAAGAAAACAGTGAGGGTTAGAAAAATAGCCCACCCCAAGACCCTGAAAAGTAGGTGTAAAGTCCACCTATAACCCCCAGAGAGCACAGAAGGTGTGATAGGGGGTTTCTGCAAGGAAGACCAACACCAGCAAAGCAACAACAGTGGATTTCCAGACCTGAGTACCTTTGAAACAAGGGGACCAAGTCCAAGAGTCACGACAATGTCGAGAGTGGGCAGATGCCCAGGAAATGCCAGCTGAGGGTGCAAAGAAGCTGCCACCAGATGGTAGAAGCTGTGGATTCTGCAAGAACGAAGAGGGCTAGAAACTTCCCCTTTGGAGGATGAATGTCCCGCGTTGCGAAGAAGCTTGCAGAGGTGTTCCCACGCAGAAAGACCGCAAACAAGCCTTGCTAGCTTCAAGGGTCGCGGTTAGGGTTTTTGGATGCTGCTGTGGCCCAGGAGGGACCAGGATATCGCCACTTGGATGAGGAGACAGAGGGGGCGCCCAGCAAGTCAGGGAGCCCTCACAGAAGCAGGCAGCACCCGCAGAAGTACTGGAACAGGCACTTGGAAGAGGAGTGAACCGGAGTCCACCCGAAGTCAGAAAAGGGAGTCCCACAACGCCGGAGGACAACTCAGAAGGTTGTGCACTGCAGGTTAGAGTGTCGGGGACCCAGGGTTGGCTGTGCACGAAGGAAATCATGGAAGAGTGCACAGGAGCCGGAGCAGCTGCAAATCACGTGGTACCCAGCAATGCAGTCTAGCGTGGGGAGGCAAGGACTTACCTCCACCAAACTTGGACTGAAGAGTCACTGGATTGTGGGAGTCACTTGGACAGAGTTGCTGAGTTCCAGGGGCCACGCTCGTCATGCTGAGAGGGGACCCAGAGGACCGGTGATGCAGTTCTTTGGTGCCTGCGGTTGCAGGGAGAAGATTCCGTCGACCCACGGGAGATTTCTTCGGAGCTTCTAGTGCAGAGAGGAGGCAGACTACCCCCACAGCATGCACCACCAGGAAAACAGTCGAGAAGGCGGCAGGATCAGCGTTACAAAGTCGCAGTAGTGGTCTTTGCTACTTTGTTGCAGTTTTGCAGGCTTCCAGCGCGGTCAGCAGTCGATTCCTTGGCAGAAGGTGAAGAGAGAGATGCAGAGGAACTCTGATGAGCTCTTGCATTCGTTATCTAAAGAATTCCCCAAAGCAGAGACCCTAAATAGCCAGAAAAGGCGGTATGGCTACTTAGGAAGGAGGATAGGCTAGTAACACAGGTAAGAGCCTATCAGAAGGAGTCTCTGACGTCACCTGCTGGCATTGGCCACTCAGAGCAGTCCAGTGTGCCAGCAGCACCTCTGTTTCCAAGATGGCAGAGGTCTGGAGCACACTGGAGGAGCTCTGGGCACCTCCCAGGGGAGGTGCAGGTCAGGGGAGTGGTCACTCCCCTTGCCTTTGTCCAGTTTCACGCCAGAGCAGGGCTGGGGGATCCCTGAACCGGTGTAGACTGGCTTATGCAGAGATGGGCACCATCTGTGCCCATCAAAGCATTTCCAGAGGCTGGGGGAGGCTATTCCTCCCCAGCCCTGACACCTTTTTCCAAAGGGAGAGGGTGTAACACCCTCTCTCTGAGGAAGTCCTTTGTTCTGCCTTCCTGGGCCAGGCCTGGCTGGACCCCAGGAGGGCAGAAACCTGTCTGAGGGGTTGGCAGCAGCAGCAGCTGCAGTGAAACCCCGGGAAAGGTAGTTTGGCAGTACCCGGTCTGTGCTAGAGACTCGGGGGATCATGGAATTGTGTCCCCAATGCCAGAATGGCATTGGGGAGACAATTCCATGATCTTAGACATGTTACATGGCCATGTTCGGAGTTACCATTGTGACGCTATACATAGGTAGTGACCTATGTATATTGCACGCATGAAATGGTGTCCCCGCACTCACAAAGTCCGGGGAATTTGCCCTGAACAATGTGGGGGCACCTTGGCTAGTGCCAGGGTGCCCACACACAAGGTAACTTTGCACCCAACCTTCACCAGGTGAACGTTAGACACATAGGTGACTTATAAGTTACTTAAGTGCAGTGGTAAATGGCTGTGAAATAACGTGGACGTTATTTCACTCAGGCTGCAGTGGCAGGCCTGTGTAAGAATTGTCAGAGCTCCCTATGGGTGGCAAAAGAAATGCTGCAGCCCATAGGGATCTCCTGGAATCCCAATACCCTGGGTACCTCAGTACCATATACTAGGGAATTATAAGGGTGTTCCAGTATGCCAATGTGAATTGGTGAAATTGGTCACTAGCCTGTTAGTGACAATTTAGAAAGCAGAGAGAGCATAACCACTAAGGTTCTGGTTAGCAGAGCCTCAGTGAGACAGTTAGTCATCACACAGGGAACACATACAGGGCACACGTATGAGCACTGGGGCCCTGGCTGGCAGGGTCCCAGTGACACATACACTAAAACAACATATATACAGTGAAATATGGGGGTAACATGCCAGGCAAGATGGTACTTTCCTACAATCATGGTTCCCCATTCTATTGAAGTCTTGCTCCCTAGTGACCAGTGCCAGACTTACTAGGTATGAGACCGCAATCCTAGGATCTCCTAATGTAACAATTAAATGATGCATGGTGCTTAACCCAGCAACTTCACTCCCAAATGAGAATGTTAACATATTTCATCCCATCTGACAGTTACCATTCACACAGATAGCCAATATGGATTCAGCATTGTGCACGATTTTGGCCAACTGTGGGCACAGAGAGGGTTCCTCACCTCATCTTGCTCACCAGTAAGAAACGGTGAAAGAATACATGAACTGTTACAAGCGATTCAGTTGCCCAAAAAAGTTGCTGTGGTGAAATGCAGTGCACATCAGAGATCACAGGATTATGTGTCATTGGGAAATGAATATGCTGATCAAGTCACAAAGTTTTGCACCTTGAACGGTATATTATTCAAAGAGAAGTGAGAATTGTTACCTGAGAATTATGAGATCTACGCAAATTATGCAATGCACATTATAGACACATTAGATGAGTTAAAAACTTTACAGAATTATGTGTAAAAGGAAGAGCATAGAGACTGGCAAAAACTGAAATGCATGCAAAGAGATGATGACATTTGGGTTTCTAGTGAAGGTAAAGTGGTGCTGCCTAACAGCCTGTTGACTCAGAGGGCTAAATATTATCATGGTCAGACTCATGTGGGAAGAAATGCGATGGTCAGAACTTTAAAACAGTTCTGGTTTAATCCCAAATTCTAACAGGTTGCCAAAACAATTTACCGCAGGTGTGTCATCTGCCAGCAGATGAACATGGGCAGAAGAACAGTGGTCAATATGGGACATATTGGCATGGGTGGAGAACCATTTAGCAGAATGCAAATGGATTTTATTGAAATGCCTGCATGTGGAGGATTGAAGTGTATGATGGTGGCTGTGTGCATTTTTAGTCACTGGATTGAGGCTTATCCCTCACAAAGTAATGATAGTCTCACAGTAGCAAAGTTACTGCTTAGAAAATTAATTCCACCTTTCGTTTTCCCGGTCTCTTTAGAATCAGATAGGGGAACCCACTTCAACAATGAAGTGATCAAATTGCTATGTTCAGCCTTAAACATTGAGCAGAAACTGCATTGTAGTTACTGCCCTGAAGCCTCAGGACTTGCAGAACAGATGAATGGTACCTTGAAATCGAGAACAGCAAAAATGTGTGCATCCATAAATCGAAAATGGCCTGATGCCTTACCGTTAGTTTTGATGTCATTGAGGCCTGAGAACAAAACAGGATTGTAGCCTCATGAAATCCTCGTGGGAAGAGCCATGGTATTGCCAGCTGTTCCTGCAAATGCTCTTGTGAACATTACAGATGATATGGTATTGGACTACTGCAAAGGTCTGGCTGATGTGGTTCGCTCTTTCTCTCATCAGGTGGAGGCTACCACATTGCAACCGTCTCAAGACCAAGGACACAATCTGAGAGCAGGTGACTGGGTTGTGATCTGAAAACACATGAGAAAATCGTGTTTGTAATGTCGGTGGAAAGGTCCTTACCAGGTGATATTGATCACGACCATGGCTGCGAAGTGTGCAGGACTTCTGAACTGGATCCACGCCAGCCACACTTGGAAAGTACCAAATCCTACAGAGCATGAAGAAAAATTGTTGAGCATACCAACAACGTCCAGACAGTCTCCAGGCTTGGAGAAGAGAGGAACTGAATTGAAAACGGTGCCTGAGCATTCTGCAACAAATTTGTCCACTCTTGGGAGAGACCAAGTGGGAGAAATAAGGGAGGATGAAAATTAACCAACTTCAACTGAAGAATAGGAAAGTCTGATCAGAGGAGGGCTTTCCCAGAAGCAGACAGTCTTCAAAGACTGGCCGAAGAAATGACTGACCCCAGCGGGAAAGGAGTTGAGGCAGATCAAAGCTAAAGAGATTTGACTCCTCCTGAACCGGTTGCGGGATTGTCAAAAGAAGGTAACTCTTGTCCAATACTGAAAAGAGCACTGACAGGAAAACCGTTACAAGGTGACAAGTGGCGAGAAACAAGGTTAGAGACAAAGAAGGTAACCTCGGTACAACCATTTCAGGAAGAGGTTGACACCATCAGAAAAGGAGATCTGAGTGATGGTGAATTAAATGAAGAACGAAAGTAGTTAAGAAAGAGAATTGTAAACAGAAAATACACAGGTCTTGATTGGACATATGTAACTACCAACAAATGGCAAGAAGAATTTTTGAGTTTTTGTTTTGATCTATACATTCCAGATCAATACTTTGGCACATGAAGAGAGCTGATCATCTGAACTGTTGAAAATCTGCAAATTAAAAAAAAGTGCAAAGAAAGAAACTATTGAAAACTTTTACCGTAAAATACTTTGACAATCTGATTTTGACAAGCTGCTAAACTGATTTTTGACAACTTTACTGATTTTTGACAAAAGATTCTGTATTTAAGACTGCAAGCCTTAAATAATTGCTGAAGAAGATTGAAGATTGTTTTTGATTTTTGCTGCATAGCTATACATTTATTTGCTTTTGCTTTCTGATTCTACACAGACCTTTAGCAACATTAACCAGCAGGGTAGAAAGAATAGGTGCTGTAAAAACATAAGTATTGGTTTGGTGATTGTTTGTGTCATAAGATGCATGATATTGATTGTGGGTGTAACTGTTTCCGATTAGGGTGAGGCCAACCATACCACAGCTATAGAAACAACTACTACACTTTCAGAATTAGACAGGTTTAGGGTAGATGAAAAATATGTGCATGTGGATGACACAGGGGGAGAACTTTCTTCTAATGTTTTCTATCGCTTATTGCGTGAGTATGTTGACACGATGGATGCGAGAGGGTGTTATGTTTGTACACATATTCCAGCCTCTGTTGAGGAGAGAGTAACATATCATAGTTTGCCTTTAACCTATGGCATAAGCTGTAGTCTTTTACTAACAAGTTTTTATAACCAGGAGCATATCCAATATTTGTACTCTAACTATAACATAGGCCCTCATTATAACAATGGCGGTAAAAACCACCTACTGCTGCAGTGATGGCCGCCAAAATACCGTCACCGCAGCTACCATCCGTCTGCCATATTATGATCACTGCTGGACTTCCACCACAAGAAGGGCGGAAATCCGGCAGTGATGATACTGGCAGACGGTGGTAGCTGGTGCTGCTACCACCAGCACTGCCACGCCAGTTGAACGCCGCCAGCTGTATCATGACCTGTGGCGGTTGTCTGCTGGCGGGGCGCTGACGGCAGTAGCAGCACCCCTTCCTGTTCCCCACCAGAAAACCTCCGCGACAAAGGTAAGTTGGGCTTCCGACAGGGGAGGGGGACTGGGAGGGTGGGAGGTGTTGTGTGTGTGCATGAATGTGTGAGTGTGTGTGTGTGTGAATGCGTTTGTGTGTGTTGTGTTGTTTGCGTGGGTGTATGCATGTGAGTGAATGCATGTAAGAATGGTGAAGTGAGTGTGTGTCTGCATGTCATGTGTGTCTGCATGCATGTGTAAGAATGTGTGCCAGCATTTCTGGAAGTATACATGTATGAATGTGCGTACGCCAGTGTGAGTGATAGGGTGTATGCGTTGTGCGTGTCTGCGGGTGTGTGCGCGTATGGTGGGTGGGAGGGTGAGTGAGAGGATCGGGGGGGATGGGGGGACAGGTGTGTGTTGGGGGTGGGGAGCCACCTACTGGTGACAGGGAAGGGATTCCCTGTCATTGGTAGGGCCTGCTGCCGTGGATTTCGTGGCCACGAAAACCATGGTGGTAGGCAGGCTCACAATGCCGCCGGCGGTACTATGCCACCTAACGGACTGGATGTTGACATCTACGACCCAGCGGATGATATCGCTATGGCGGTATGAGTGGAGAAGTGGCAGGTTGGCTGCAGCCAACCCACTATTCTCATAATGTAGCGGTATGTACCACCAGCTAGTTGGTGGTACTACAGCCACATTTCCACTGACTGCCAGGGTCATAAAGACCCCCCATAGTGTTTTCTTTTGTTCCTATAATTAAGTACCCAAGTAGGGTAGCTAACGAAAATAACATAGAAATAGTGAGAGGTTTCTTTGAGCCTATTTTAACGTTTGGGACAGCATACTCGCACCAGAATAATCTAACATGCTTACTTACACCAGTAGAAAAGAGCTTTTTAGATCACATAGAAGATAAGAGAAGAGCATTAAAGGCAAAAATGGATAAGGGAATAGTTCTGCTAAAATCTGGGAATGACTATGCATTTACTGACATCACTGAGCAAGGGAGATTTGCTTTAGATGTACTACATGAAGGTAAGTTTTGTATATATAGGCCACAGTCTTATATGGATAGAAAATTTGTGGGAACGAGTGAATGCAGACATGTTTTTGTTTCAGAATAAATGGGCATTTATGTTGAATGGTCAAACTCCAGCAGTGCCTGGAATTTATTATATCTGTGGGACAAGTGCATATTACCGTCTTCCTAGAGGATGGTATGGCACATGTTATTTGGAGATAGTCTTCCCGAAAATGTATCAACTTGGATACTTGAATACATTTCCTAACATGACTGAATTAAAAGACAAAAGTGAGAATCCGTTTCTGGCATTGTTAGAGACAAATTTGGAGCAATAATTCCTTCAGTGGGAGTTGTTCTGAATTCTATTAAAATTCAAAAGTTGTCTACTGTTGTGGATAACATGCTGACAGGGTTTTCAGGAGCCATTGTCCTCATGGACACTGAATTGGCAGTAGTAAGAGCCATGACTCTTCAGAACCGCCTTGTGTTATACATCATTTTAGCAAAGGAGAGTGGAGTTTGTAGATTGCTTAGTCCACAATATTGTTGTTCATATATACTGGACAACAGCAAAGCAATTAGAAGCTTTATAACAATATAACCAGAGATAAAACTGATTTAAAAGAACTAACAGAACCCACTGTTTGGGAAAAAGCTGGCAAAGGATTCGCTTTTGTGGGGAATTGGCTTGGCAACCTGGGAAAAGGAAACTCAATAAAAATAATGCAAGGGATTTTGATAATTGTGATTTGTCTTATTGAAGTATGGGAAATACGTAAATTGTCAAATTTGTGATTAAAATGAAAAGATTGAAAAAAAATCAGAGAAGGGTGGAAATTAGAATGGAAACATTGTTAAGGAAAAATTCAAGGGGAAAAAGAATAAACGAAAAATGTGCGAGAAATAAAATTTTAGAAAACTGTGTAGCGAAATAAATACATTTATTTGAAATACAGGTGTGATAACATATATAGTCATCAGAGGAGTGATTGTGACAGGGATGTGGAATTCCTATCGCCGACACATCTTGTTTGGGGTCAAGGGCAACAAGTTTTTATGTTTACTTTGTCCTTGGGACAAGTAGGTCCAACCCTCTGCAGCACAAACCCTTTGGCTGCCTGTTTACAGAGAGTGGAACTCTCTGCAGTTGAGGTAATGTGTTTCCAAAAGATAATGCTGTTCGAACTTGTATTTATGGTTCATTATTTGAAAGCCTTGATTATTAGGGTGAGTGCTGTAAATAAATGTTTTAAGGTCACATTTCACTACTGACGTTGGTTCCAGTACAAAAAAAAACAGCTGTGTATACACATGTTTGAAAACTTTAGGCTATGAGGCTAAGTATAATGCTCCCAGAATGCTCTCTGATTAGATGCAAATGAAGTGTCATTTAGTAAAATGTGTTGATGCATGCTAGTATTTCCCAAAAATATTTCTAATGGAAAATCAGTGTAACCATTTTCAACACGAATATGGGAAGCATGAAAATAAACAAACACTGACAAAGCCAACTGATCTGACATATTTTTATAAGTCTTTTAGTTTCATCAATGCGTGTCTTGTTTTGACCTGGCTTTTGTAACACTTTATTGTTGTGGGAGCTACCAGGCCCTCAACATTGTAACAAACACTGCCAAAAGAAAAACCCAAATTTTTTTAACTCTAAAAGCACACGTTGCCACCAGTGGCATAACAAAGGCCCTGCAGCCGCCCTCCAGGGGGCCCCTTTAGCACAGCACATGCCCTGAGTGAGTCTGGAGAGGGGGCTCCTCCATGTTCTTTGCAAAGGGGCACCCTCCAGTTTCGTTACGTCACTGATTACCACTGTAGTTCCTGACACTGAACAAAACTACTTTGTGTGCCAATATGCTCCTTGTGGAAGAGCAGAATGCAATCACTCACAGTAAAGCCAGCCAAAAGAGAGAGAAATAGAAGTTTTTATTAAACAAAATGTCTTCGTTAACACCAGACCTAATTAGGGACCAAGACCCACATGTAGGTAGCTTTTTGCATGTCACAAACAGCGACTTTCGCTGTTTGCGACGTGCAAAAAGCACATTGCGATGCACAAACCCAGTTTTGCGATTCAGTAACCTGGTTACCGAATCGCAAAACGGGTTTGCGAGTCGCAATTAGGAAGGGGTGTTCCCTTCCTAATTGCGACTCGCAGTGCAATGTAGGATTGTTTTGTGACCGCGAACGCGGGCGCAAACCAATCGCAGTTTGCACCCATTTCAAATGGGTGCTAACACTTTCGCAAAAGGGAAGGGGTCCCCATGGGACCCCTTCCCCATTGTGAATGTCACTGTAAACATTTTTTCAGAGCAGGCAGTGGTCCTGCGGACCACTGCTTGCTCTGAAAAAATGAAACAAAAACGTTTCATTTTTCGTTTTTGTAATGCATCTCGTTTTCCTTTAAGGAAGCAGTCACAGACATGGTGGTCTGCTGTCTCCAGCAGGCCACCATCCCTGTGAGGGCCGCTATTCGCAAGGGGGTCGCAAATTGCGACCCACCTCATGATTATTCACTAGGTGGGCATTTGCGAAGCCCTTGCGAATCACAGATGTTGTCAGGGACACCATCCTACATTCGGATTTGCGACTCGCAATTTGCGGGTCGCAAATCTGAACCTACCTACATGTGGCCCCAAATTCTTAAAGAAAGTCACAAAAGTGCACCCATGGTATACGTCGTACCCCTATAAAATATTTGTGAACTGTATTTTAGCATGGGTAAATACGCATGTGTAGATTTGCTCATGTGAAAATCTATTGAGCATCTGCAAGTTCATTTTCCCTCCGGCCACTTTCTTCCCAACCCTGGAAGAAGTTCTAATTCTGCCATTGTCAGGAGTAATTGTCCAACCTTTCTTATTATGGGAAAATATTAGAGAGAAGCTGGTGAAAATCTTTAAAACATGCAGGTTAGTAGGTTTGCAGACTCAAAGGCATTCCAGCCCTGGAACTATTGCTTACTGCTTCCTCCAGCCCCAGTATGGAGAAAGGTGGCAAAATAAGGAAATTGCTACAGTAGGGATTGAAACTGCAAGTATTCAAGCCCTATTATGGTAGTAGCCTGGCATAATCAGAGAGGCTATTATCAGAGCTCTTACATAATGAGATTGCTGCCATAATTTGTCGCCACACTACATGGCACCAAAGGGACAAGTAGATCTTTTTACAGGACAAGTAGATTTGAGAAGCAACCTGTCCCCTGGACAAGTAGATATTTTAATAAATTCCACACCCCTGTTGTGAGCACTGAAATTTATGATAATAATTTTTACATATATTCCTATATTTGATTTAACATATAAGATGTATAAGGCATGACTCATAATGTGCCTACTTGATTGGCCTCCATCGTCTATGGGGCTATTAGGTAATAACGTATTAATATGTATTAAGAGTTTTTATATGCTTGAAAAGGCATTACTCTGTCATACTTGCAGCTAAATATTATGAACTTTGCTTGAGCTAACTAAAAAGCCTCAAGTTTAACAAGGCCACGATTAAGTTGAGCATCTGCCAAAGCACTGTAAATTGTTACGTTAGTAGAAAGATCTCATGTCCGTTGTATAACAAATTCTTTGTTTAAATCTTAAACTTGTTCAGAGCTTGTATTAATAAAAATTTTTTTTTTTTAGGAAATGGTGTGTAACCCAAGAACATTTCTACATCACTGTAACTGTTGATTCAAAGCATATTAGGAATGGAGAAGAACAATGAACTTTCTGATAATGAACGGAAGGTTCCACAAGTTGATTCTTGTTGAATCAACTGGAAGTGCGAAAATTGAGAAGAATCAAACATTGATGTGCTGTCTAGCTTATATTTCTGATAAGTAGTAAATCTGTATTTGGACAATCTTCATCGCAAGATGTTTCTGACCAATGGGCAATGTGGGACAATTTTGTGTTACCCATCCTGCACTTTGGAGTGCGGGCCAATCTTTCCTTGGCGATTACAGAGCCACTTCTTTGCAGATTTACGAGTCACTTTGACTCTTGCCGGCCTGTCCACTGACGTTCTGGTACTTTATTATTTTGATTAATTTTCTCATGCTCCATGCAATGATGCTGGTGCTTATTTTAGTGCTTGCCGCTTAAAACTAAAAGCACTTTGCTGCTTAGAGCCCAAGGACTGAACTGTCCCCTTTCCCAAATCACCTCTCCCGATGAAGTTATGCTGTTTGCTGATCCATAAGGATAGGTAATATGTGTAAATTGTGTATTGTTGTTTTGTCTTTTGTTTTCCAGGTACCAACTGCTGTTTTGTTTTGATAGAGCCAAAGCTAGATGTTTTCTAAATTCATGTTTCTAAAACTTTTGCACGAAGTCCAACATGTTGATGAAAATTTGGAGTTAGTGAGGTGTTTTCTTCTATTTGTATGTTTTGACAACAAACTGACAACATTGTATTGCTGATCAAATGTATGTTATTACGCTTACTCAATTACTATTAATACTGATTTGTACTGTCGCTATTGAAGTCATAGTTGTTAGCTGTAGCTCTGACAAAGCTAGGATTCTTTAGGCATTCGGGACAGCCTGTGTTGTTTTTATATGTTTATCACATAGTTTTAAGACTAACTTACGTGATCGTAGCATTGTTAATATAGGGAAATAAACATTTTAACTGATATCATCAGGTGTGGTTATTCATGACCAAGTGTGTCATGGTGCGGCCTTTACTGACTACCTTATGAATTGTATTGTTTGACTGATGTCTTTTATGTGCTATCTAGGATATGATCATCTTAAATGAGTCAAAAGGTTCATTGCCCTTAAGGACGCGTCTGCTTATTAGTTACTATAACTAAACAGATAAGCCTGGCGCGCTGTCACGGGTGTCCCGCACTCACAGCAGGACCTCTGCACTGCAGTTACTCATTGTGGAGGCCCTGTGATGAGTGTGGACCCCCAAAATAAGTGCAGAGCCCTCACCACCACTGAAGGACCTCCACCATAAGTGTGGTGGCCCTTTATGAATCAGACCCTACGTGTCTGAATTCCTTCTCACTCTCTCTTTTGTTTTTTTCTTTTTCTCTCTACTTGACACCCTCAACATTACTGTCTCTTTTCCTTGAGCACTCACTCTCGTTCTCACTCTCTATAATAATGTAAATTACTGTAAGCATTTTGTTTTGCATCTTGCATGTGATTGTTTTTAGCATAAAGCAAAACAGTACCTTTGTCATGTTGCAGAAATAGAACATTAACTAATTCATACGAACAAGTAACACCATCATGAAGCTGCACCAAAGCACTGTCTGCACCACTAAACACTTTCTTTCAGAAGCTAAAAATGTAGAAATAAATGAAATAGGCAGGATAACAGTCAAATGACCTAATGGAGATTTATTGCTTAATGGAGGGGAGTTCAGATCTCCCATTTCCCTTGGTGATACTTCCTGTCAAATAATGTAGTTTCTCTTCATGTGGTCTCGCAGTGAAAGACCTTTATCACACAGAAAAAGGCAAGGTGAGCTTGAAACCCCTGCACAAAGTGGGTTTCAGATTTGCCAGCCTTGAAAAATGTTTACTCTGTAAGGCTGTGCAGTCTTATATTCACCTCATGGCTCTTTAATCCACTACCAGGAACTCACTGGCTCTTTATTTCACGCTTGCAAATTCCTGCGTCCTCCCTTTGTGACTTTTTTCTGTCTTTCTCTTCCGCTGTCTTTCTGATTTGTGTATTTTCCCCTCTTTTGCTCTCAGTAAATCCTTCAGGCAGAAAAATAAGTGATGGTCTAAAAAAATAAATGCCGGTGGCAAGCACTTGCTCAAATTAACCACTGGAGTGGGGTGTGATTTTGATCCCATTACTGCCCTTCCATCCTCTTAAGCAGGGGTGGTGCTAGGATTTTTTGGGCCCTGGGCAGAAAGGGAATGGCAAAGGCCCCTCTAATTTGTATACAACACCACACATTCAGGGCTGTATGCATCTCAATAGATAATCCTGCTCCTGAGGCTGCTTTGCAGAGACCAATCCTGGGCTTCAGCACCTCTTTCCCAGCCACTTACAAGCACCTCTTTTATGACTCATAAACGGCTGAACGCTTGAGAGTTGCTTCTCATCTGAGATGGTTAAAACTGCAAGGGAGCTTATCTGCTGTACAGTGTGTGTCTAGTGATGCCTCTGAATGGGCAGCTGGGCATGAGATCTAACTGCTGAACAAACTTGCAGAACGTGTCTCCTTGCAACTGGGACCTGAAGTGGGGTTCCCCTCCCCTAGGCCTAACCGTGCTATACCATAGCTGCAAGGGTTAGGGGAGGGACTCCTCCCATTGGATCAATTACAAAGAGATACCTTTCTTTCCATTGGAATGTCAGGGGGCACAAGAGGACCAGTCTGCCACAGTGGCCTGGTTATGTTGCACTGGTGCAGGCCCCATGTTGATGGGCTGAGTGTGAAGCCCTGTGAAGCTGCCCAAACCGCCCACGCTGAGCGCTGGCCCTGCAATAAAGGAGAATGAAGGAAATTCAGCAACACATCCTCTTCTCCCCAAAAGTCTAAATAATACGTTTTGAGGCTGCCACTGTACTCCAAGGATTTTGCAAACTCCACTGACAGACACTGCAGTGCAGAAACTAAAATCATGAGCTAGAAGCACTACATGCAGCTGCTTTCAAATCATACCGTGTTTCCCTGTGTGATGGTCCAAATCTTTTCATTCCGTTACCGTGAGCTGATGGCCAGTTCAAACAGTGCCTTATGAAACCAGTGACAAAAAGAAATCAAGGATAAGAAAAGAATCTGCAAGAGTTAAATAAACAGAGGAGGTATGGCCCAACTGCTTCCACGTCCGGTTGTGTGTTAATAACCCGACTACTGCAAGACGTATTTATTCATTGAGATTTTTGTTACAGTGCTATCCTATTACCCCTACTCAATTGACTGAGCTCTCTACAAGCTGTGCAAAAAGGCACACATAGATATGGAAAATATTCATGTATCAAAAGAGTAAATACAGATGTTCAAAAATAAGCCATTAAAGTCCTGAAGAACAACAGGAATGGGCAAAGCATCAGTAAGTTGCAGAACACCACTACATTCTGAGGGCCATATTTATACGTTTTGAAGCACAACTGCGTCAAAAATTTTAACGTCGGCTAACGCCATTCCAAAGCGCCATGCGGGCGCCTTATTTATTGAATGACGTTAGACGGCGCAGCTGACTGGTGTGCGTAAAAAAAAATGACTCACACCAGGCAGCGCCGGCGTAGGGGAAAATGGAGCTTGGGCGTCAAAAAATGGGGCAAGTCAGGTCTGAGGCAAAATTTTGGCCTCAACCCGATTTGCGCCATTTTTTTTTACGCCCAACCCCCATTGAAATGACTCCTGTCTTAGCACAGACAGGAGTCATGCCCCCTTGCCCAATGACCATGCCCAGGGGACTTATGTCCCCTGGGCATGGTCATTGGGCATAGTGGCATGTAGGGGGGCACAAATCAGGCCCCCCTATGCCACAAAAAAAAAAAAAAAAAATACTTACCTGAACTTACCTTAAGTTCCCTGGGATGGGTCCATCCATCCTTGGGCGTCATCCTGGGGTGGGCAAGGGTGGCAGGGGGTGTCCCTGGGGGCATGGGAGGGCACCTCTGGGCTCCTTCCGAGCCCACAGGTCCCTTAACGCCTGCCCTGACCAGGCGTTAAAAAATGACGCAAAAGCGGCTGGACGTCATTTTTTAAGGCCCGCCCACTCCCGTGCGTCATTTTTGCACGGGAGTTTAAATAAGGCGCACATGCCTTAGAGTAATTTTTTAGAAGGGAACGCCTACCTTGCATATCATTAACGCAAGGTAGGTGTCCACGCTAAAAAATGACGCAAACTCCAAGATCTTTGGCGTTAGACGGGTCTAACGCCAAAGTATAAATATGGAGTTAGCTTTGCGTCAGATTTGCGTAAAAAAAAACGACGCAAATCCGGCGCAAACAGAGTATAAATATGCCCCTGAATGTTTTCATTGAAATTGAAATTCAGTGCATTGGCTAGGTGAAGGGAGTAAAAAAATGACACAAAGGGCCCGTTGTAATGTCTCCGATAATTCTTTTCAATAGGGCTGGTAACTCTCATTAGGTTGAAAGAGATGATAACAGATACTCGGCCTTTCACCTGTTGAAAAGACCTGCTATATAAAGGATGGAGTCTCTGGAAGAAATACCAGCATGAGGACAACAACATAGAGGAACTGTGACTGGAATTACTGATTGCCGCAGCTCCCCGGGCATGCAGATAGTGAACAGTATCTCTACCCCTCTACCCTGCCCTCCCTCCAAAATTACCCAGTCACTTGAAATCAGAAAGTCTGAGGGCAGAGTTGCTCAGTCTAGGGGCAATTGGAATACATACCTCAGTAAGGGGTGTATAGTCAGAGACAGCTGCTTCACCAAATTCACAAATATGAGAGGATGGTTCAAGACTGAGCTGAAGGGGAATGAATTATACTCTGTTGGGGCATTGCCAGAGAAAGCACTTTGAGAGAGGAGATTTTCCTAAAACAAAGAGTCTAAAGAAGAGTTCGTGGCTTAAATGCATTTTTAAAGGCTAGTGGCACACCTTCTACAGCACTTTTATGTGTGCACATATCCCTACCCCTACACTGTAGGCTAGTTGCCTGATCTTTACTGTGCCTTTCTGTGGGCCATTGAAACGTCCCCTGCAGTCCATAATGTATTAGTGACCCGAACTGTGCAGTGACTTTTTCCGGACTATTGCTCTAATCCCTGCAGTGCCTTCTGTTGGCTAGTGACCCACCCCTACAGTGCCTTGCAGTTGGCTACTGACCCAACTGCTGCAGTGCCACACAGTGGTCTACAGAATGCTGAAGATAAAGAAAAGGTAGGAAGCTCAGGGGAAGCAATCATCACCTCTAATCAATTAGAGCAACAGTGAGGGGAAGTAGTGAAGGAACTAGGTGGGGTTCAAAAATAAAAATAAAACAGAAAAAAAGGTTGATGGTGAGGAATGAGACAAGCAACAGATGAGCTTTGAGGACAGCAACATGGAGAGCATATTGCAAGGTCCTTGGGAGTGCAGATTTGAAGATTTGCAGGGAAGGAAGCAGCACACAAGAGAGGGAGCAGAAACACACATTTACTCCCATACGGGACTGATAGAAAAATGAATCACACTCAATACGTTTGTTCTACAGTGACCATAATGCGATGAATTGCTTACTGATCCAAAGGACTGGCTATGATAGGAAATTCACTTAATATATTTGTTGTGCTGCAATGACTATAATGCATTGGCATGGGCGACTGAGACAAATTAAGTTGGGAAAGATGGACTGCATGATACACAACTAAATGATGCATTACCAAAAGCAAGACTAAAAAAAAGTAATGGCTTTCAAGCCATGAACTACTACTGTAAGTGATCTGCTGGCCTGATGGTGTGTGTGCCTCATTTTTATGTTACCGGGAAAAGAAGCTCTTTCACTAAAAGCAGTGGAAGGTTACAAGCCATCCAATGAAAAGAATAGCAGAGAAGCTATACTACAGGAGAGCAACAAACAACAGAAGGTGGAAAGCATTGAATAAGAAGTAACCAAATGACATTGACAAGAAAGCCAACTAGTGCTAAGCAATAGGCTGATCCAAAGCCTACTCAAAGTATTAGTGTTGTACACAATAGGTCTTCATCAACAAGCAAAATAAATCTGGCTGTCAACCAGACCTAAAAACCAAAAAATCAGAACATAGAAAGAAGAAATGCTTCAGAAGTGGGACCAACAAAAAAGGTAAATCAGATTGAAAAGAAAGTCATCCAGTCCTGGGTAAGAGGTTTACCTAAAGTCAACTCTATGTATGTATCTTACTCAGGGTAACAGGAATTGTGCGGCAGGATAGAATCAAAATATGTGGCAGGCTTGACTAAATTATGTGACAAAGCAAATTATGAGATGTAATGCAGCACATATTGTGATAGGATTACTTCCTTATCTTGTCATTTTTACAAATGAGAACAATGTTTGGTCAAAGGTTTCCCTGGATTAGTACCATTTTAACACCTGAATACAGCAATAAGCAATACAACCCTTTTTAAAATGCCTTCCATGGTGCATTTTAGTAACTTTTGATCCATTTGAATTAGAAACATTTTTATTAAAGTCTGCAGTTCATTCAGGAGATAATGAGCTATATGACAAATGCAGCAAATCCATAATTATGAAGAAAATGCTGCATCATATAACTCCAGTGGCACTGATTTTAATGTATTGTAAACAGGAGGTGTGAGGAATTGGTTTGTTTATTGGCTGGGGTGTGATCCCTGGTCAAGCAACAGCCACAGTCCCTTGCAGGGTGAACCACAAAAAGTGGCTAATTTAGCCTGTGCCTACGCTGGGTAGCTTGGCACAAGAAGAAGTCAGGCTAAACTAAGAGGCAATGTGTTAAGTATTAATGCAGCACACAAACAGCAACACAGTGAAAACACAACACAAGAGAGCACAAGCACTTCAGCACTTGTTAGCAGTGAAAAGTGCACAGAGTCATAAAGGCCTAAGCCTTAGTCAGAAATATAGCAAAATTAGGAGGAGGAAGGCAAAATGTTTGGGAGGGTTATTTCTAACAGGAGGCTTTCAAAAACACACAGCTGAATCTGTCTATAGGCAATACCTAATAAAGGGAGGCTGGAACAGGCCACCTCAGTCAACACACTCATAACGCAGTAACTGGCTGGGTTGTTTTCAGTGCCAAACAGTGCCACTGAAGCTGTCTTCAGGGTGTGTATTTTAGTACAAATTCCACATTGTTGAAAAACACATTGGTATATCACCAAACAGCTTGCCCACCTGCAGTAACTTATTTGGTTCACAATGCTGAGAGGCAAAAAAACAAGATATCAAACAAAGCGCAATCCTATTTGAAAAGTAGGGTGAAACAACCTCAGGTTCTACCAGTGGATGTTAAAATAAGCCCAGATATTGAGGGCCAAAAGGGCTAAAAGATGAAGTAATACACTATTTACTACCATGGTTAAATATGCACATATGTCTCTTACACATCCTCATCTATCACACAGGCAAGCACTGTATCTCATAACAGGATAACCGCACCTTGGTGGTCATCACTTGTGATATAAAACCCTTGCCACATAGACCCAAAACAAAGACCACACAATGACATCCACACACATCCACACACACTCAAGTGCCCCACAAATGAGAGAAACAAGGCACTACACAAGTGTTGTAAGACAATGTAATACAACTTAGAATTTCTGATCCTTTGCTCACAGCTGGACAAATGCTATTGCTACGCCTAGCATTTTTGTGAGGATACAGGTTATAATAACCTTTTTATGCAGCTGCAACTTTAACAACTGAAACAAGCACCCTGAAACTTTCCAAGAAGCTGCTGAAGTGGATGAACTTTTCTTTTTTTTTTTTTACATTTTGTGAAGATTTGTCTAACAATGGCAAAGTTATTAGCAAACCAAAAAATAATTTCTCAGGGTAACTTGGTCCTAACTATAACTGCACTGTGGCGGCTGCCACTGTGATATATATAAATATATATCTATGAAAAGGGAAAAGTTATTCAAGGTTTCTTCACTTGTGGTAAGTGCAAAGCTTGTAAACATAGTTCCAATTGTAAAGAGGTACATTTTCCGGGGACAAAGAAACCCTTAAAAATAATGAAACACGTTTCATGCTTATCGGTTTGTTGTATTTATGCTTTAAGATGTTCATGTAACAAATTTTATATTGGTAGTACAATACACGTGGCAAAAAAAACGCATATTGGAACATATGAGAGCAATTAGAAATAAGGATAAATCATACCCAGTGGTGAGATATTTCAAGGAATACCATCATAAAAATGAGAGTAAATTACAATTTTTGGTGCTTGATAGGGTTGGAATGAAAATGAGAGGTGGTAATAGGACATTGGATTTAAGAAAACTGGAATCACGGTTGATTATCAGATGTAACACAGTAGAACCTATAGGGCTGAATAAGGATGAGGAATTATCTGTGCATTTATATTAACTAGTCGTGAAACATTATAATATTTAATTTTGTTAGATATTGATATAGTATAAGGTTATGGTTATAATATTATATTTCTTTGTTCTTATTGTTGGCAGGATATGTGTATGCCTAAAAAGAAGCAAAGGAGCTACTATATCATTAAGAAAAGTTTGGACTACTTTGAGATGCATAAACAGGAGTAAGATTGGTGATATGAAAAGAGGCGGTTATGCCTCAATAAGAAGCAAAAGAGCTATTATACTGTCAAGAAAAGTTTGGACTACTTAAAAAAGCAGAAATATGAGAATGATACGAGATACTAAAAGTAAGTAGAGATGCATTGAATTAGAATAAAAATACAGTTAATTATAGATAATGAAATAAAAACATAGCAAGTATTTTGAAAGGTTTAGCAATGGCAGCACGTAGTAAGATGGCTGCCACTGTTCCCTGAAATGTTTGTAGTCCGTTTTTTTTGTGTTGATGTTTAAAATGTCATAATGGATAGGGGAAAAGGGTTTAGAATAACTCTGTGAGCAAGGGAGCAGAGTCTCCTGAAACGCGTTGGAGGATTCATTGCCATTTTTGTTGTTTGCCTGAATAAAAGATATCTGGATGGTAGCAAGTAAGTGGCTGCGGCATTGTCTTCTTTTGGAAGGAATTCTATTGATGATTTGGAAGGGTTCGCGACCCTTTTTGCAGCCTGCCGTGTAGGACGGTGACTGATTCGCAACCTTAAGTAGTATATATATATATATATATATATATACATATATATATATATATATATATATATATATATATATATATATATATATAAAACTCTACATGTGTGCAAATAATGTATTATTGGAAACACCACGTAATCTGCATTAACTTTGCTCAGGAACTCCAATTATATAGACAAATAGGCAGCCTCATGCTTAGTCACATTTATGTGATTCACATGTATGCATGCAAAACAAGGAAGGGTTGGTTTGATAGTGTGTCGTTGTGTAATTTTGTTTATGCCAGCAAAGAACTTTAGGGCTGGCATCATAAGATAGTCTCCATTCTCAGACAGTCTCTGGAACATGCTACTGATATAGCTGCTTCTGGCAATGAGTCCTGTACTTAAAATGGCACTACAGTTGTTACAATTTGCAGTGAACACAGGTCAATAATATTTTACTAATTTATGTAAACTTCATTTTCTTGTCTTCAATTTCACAAGGAGCCAGGCTTCACAATGTGAAAATCTTTAATGTGTCAACTCAAGAAAATATAACGAGCACATTGTTTGCTTCTGCCTATAACGATCAGCTGAAAAAATATTATGTTCATAGCTGTATGGAGCACATCTAAAAGATTCAGGGGCATACTTTTGAAAACGTAGCACAGTACAGCAAGTCAGCTTGCTGCACTCCATCACTGGGTAAGGCAGGAAGGTACTGTATTTAATGCAAAATGGTGCATTTCTGTCCTCTTCCCTGCACTGGCGCACTATGGGCTGCCTAGCACCAACACAGGCACCCTTGCACCACGGTGCAAGCATGCCTGTGTTGCACACAGGATTGTTTTTGTGTAGGAAGGTGCCTGCACAAAAAAAATCATGAGCGGCTTTTCCTATTTCTAGGTGTGCTGCATAATGCATCACACCTAGAAAGAGGAAAAAATGAAGAAAAGTAAACATAATTCTCCTTGTTAGGGTTCACCTGGGAAGGAGTAGCATTTTGGCACATTCCCAGGTCTACCATTTCTGGTAAGTCTCGTAATGCATTAAAATCCATGGATGTTGCATGGGAACACCAACACAACACCCATGGAATGCCACACCGGGGCAGAGCGTTTCTTTTTTTGTGTTTTTTTTTCAGATGAGAATCTCAAAAAGCTTTGTCACTTATCTGTTTTAGGTCGGACAAGCCATGGTTTTAGCTGTTTGCCACAGAGATCATGTTGTAATGAAGTTATTATTTTATGTCATAAACGCCTTAATATTTCATTTGATTTTCAGGAATGTGATGATAAAGGTGGATGGATTGTGGCGAAGCTTACCATTAACAATATACCCTTCACTCTTCTTAATGTTTATAGTCCAACACACCCAGACCCTAATTTTTGGACAATAATATCTCATACTTACACAATTTTATTCACAAAATTTCATATTGGGGAGATTGTAATCAGGTTTTAGACCACTTCCTTGACTGCACTTTTTCTATAAAATGTTTACTTCATAAAGCACACAAAGCGCTCCAACATACTTTTTCTCACCACTCCCTCACCTCTCCTGAACAATATATTACCCAGATCTTAAAGAACATTCCTTCTATTCTTCCCCTCATCAAGCCAAAACTAAGTTGATTAAGTACAAAGCTTCTACAACACATAACTTACTCTGAGATAGGATCAATTTTGATTTCTGATCATGCCCCTGTAACAACGGATCTGGAAATCTTAACATCAAGCAACCATAAATCAAGATAAAGAATTTCTCATTGCATTTGAATCCTTTGCTTTTAACTTTTTTCTACTGAATGATACTGGTGATATTGCTTTTAATTTTGTATGGGACGCATTTAAAGCAGCATCCAGCGGATTTATGATTAATTATGTTTCATCTAGGAAAAAAAATTGGGGAAAAAGAGATTACACACTTATTAACTAATATTAAAAGATTAGAACACATATATTATACTTCCAAAATAACAAGGAAGATTTAGAAAGGTTGATTGCGGCGGGGGTGCAGTTTAATAAAATGTCCACTGAAAAAGCATCTGGTACGCTTCTTAGAGTCAACACTCGCTATTATGGTGATAAAAATAAGGCTGTTGCATTACTTGCTAATTACTTGAAAGGAAGAAAAGACAAGAATGTTATAAAGACCATCACTAACTCTATGGGGACCCAATTACTTTGTGACGCTGATGTAGCAGATTGTTTTACACAATATTACACAACACTTAGGATAGCAACCCTTCAGCAGCCCTTATGATTCTTATTTTGCTAACCTTGTAATACCATCAATTCTGATATGTCATTCCTAGAAGCTGAATTCACTTTTGATGAACTTCAAACAGCGATTAAATGCCTACCAAAAGTTAAAGCACCTGGTCCAGATGGTTTCACAATTGAATTTTATTTTCAGTTTTCCCTGATTTTATTCCCTCAGCTTTTTAAACTTATTAATTACTTCCTTTCTATCAATTCTTCTATTGTTTCCTTCTCAGAAGCATTTATTCCAAAAAAGGTAATGATTTGACCTTCTGTAAAAATTATCATCCTATCTCTTTGATCAATACAGATTGTAAAATCTTTGCTAAAGCCCTTGCTCCTCAACTAATTGATCTTGTATCAGATCTCATTTCTCAAGAACAGTCTGGCTTTTCAAAAATAGGAACATTGCAGACAATTCACGTGTTTTCTTGAATATTGTGAGCAGAGCAAATAAAATTACATCTTCTCTAGCGGCATTCACTGTAGATACAGAAGAGGCTTTTAATCGAGTTAGTTGGCAATTCCTTATGAAATCCTTAAAATGGCATGGTTTCGGTCCTAATTATTTTTACAATTGATCTCCTTATTATATTCTTCACCCCATTCTACAGTATTGGTTAATGGAATCCAATCGTCATACTTTCATCTTAGGAGAGGGACCAGACAGGGATGCCCCTGATCCCCATATTATTCATATTAGCATAAACCCTTTCTCCATCAGCTTAACCCCTTCGCTGCCAGGCCTTTTCCCCCTCCTGTGCCAGGACTTTTTTTGCCTATTTGGAATAGTTCTTGCTTAGGCCCTCATAACGTTTTGTCCACATAAGCTACCAACGCCAAATCTGCGTTTTTTTCCCCAACATCCTAGGGATTCTAGAGGTACCCAGACTTTGTGGGTTCCCCTGAAGGAGGCCAAGAAATTAGCCAAAATACAGTGAAAAATTCGTTTTTTAAAAACAAAATGGGAAAAAAGGGCTGCAGAAGAAGGCTTGTGGTTGTTTCCCTGAAAATGGCATCAACAAAGGGTTTGTGGTGCTAAAATCACCAGCTTCCCAGCTTTCAGGAACAGGCAGACTTGAATCAGAAAACCCAATTTTTCAACACAATTTTGGCATTTTACTGGGACATACCCCATTTTTATGATTTTTTGTGCTTTCAGCCTCCTTCCAGCCAGTGACAGAAATGGGTGTGAAACCACTGCTGGATCCCAGGAAACCTAAGCATTTCTGAAAAGTAGACAAAATTCTGAATTCAGCAATGGGTAATTTGTGTAGATCTAACAAGGGTTTCCTGCAGAAAATAACAACTGAAATAAACAAATATTGAAATTGAGGTGAAAAAAACAGCCATTTTTCTCTACGTTTTACTCTGTAACTTTTTCCTGCAATGTCAGGTTTTTGAAAGCAATATACTGTTACGTCCGCTGGACTCTTCTGGTTGCGGGGATATATAGGGCTTGTAGGTTCATCAAGAACCCTAGGTACCCAGAGACAATAAATGAGCTTCACCTTGCAGTAGGTTTTCATTCTATACCAGGTATACAGCAATTTATTTGGTGAAATATAAAGAGTCAAAAATAGGTATCTAGAAAACCTTTCTATTTCCAAAATGGGCACAAGATAAGGTGTTGAGGAGCAGTGGTTATTTGCACATCTCTGAATTCTGGGGTGCCCATACTAGCATGTGAATTACAGGGAATTTCTCAAATAGACGTCTTTTTTACACACTGTCTTATATTTGGAAGGTAAAAATGTAGAGAAAGACAAGGGGCAATAACACTTGTTTTGCTATTCTATGTTCCCCCAAGTCTCCTGATACAAAACGGTACCTCACTTGTGTGGGTAGGCCTAGTGCCCGCGACAGGAAATGCCCCAAAACACAACGTGGACACATCACATTTTTCCACAGAAAACAGAGGTGTTTTTTGCAAAGTGCCTACCTGTGGATTTTGGCCTCTAGCTCAGCCGGCACCTAGGGAAACCTACCAAACTTGTGCATTTTTGAAAACTAGAGACATAGGGGAATCCAGGACGGGGTGACTAGTGGGGCTCTCACCAGGTTCTGTTACCCAGAATCCTTTGCAAACATCACAATTTGGCTAATAAATCACCTTTTCCTCACATTTCTGTGACAGAGAGTTCTGGAATCTGAGAGGAGCCACAAATTTCATTCCACCCAGCGTTCCCCCAAGTCTCCTGATAAAAATGGTACATCACTTGTGTGAGTAGGCATAGCGCCCACGATAGGAAATGCTCCAAAACACAAGGTGGACACATCACATTTTTCTACAGAAAACAGAGGTGTTTTTTGCAAAGTGCCTACCTGTGGATTTTGGCCTCTAGCTCTGCCGGCACCTAGGGAAACCTACCAAACCTGTGCATTTTTGAAAACTAGAGACCTAGGGGAATCCAAGACGGGGTGACTTGTGGGGCTCTCACCAGGTTCTGTTACCCAGAATCCTTTGCAAACATCAACATTTAGCCACAAAAACACTTTTTCCTCAAATTTCGGTGACAGAAAGTTCTGGAATCTGAGAGGATCCACAAATTTCCTTCCAAGCAGTGTTCCCCCAAGTCTTCTGATAAGAATGGTACTGCAATTGTGTGGGTAGGCCCAGTGCCCCTGATAGGAAATGCCACAAAACTCTATCTGGACACATCACCCTGAACTCACCCAGATGTTTAGTTTTCAGATGTTCCTAGGTCTTGTGGATTTTTCTACATGGCAGCGTCCAAAAAGTGCAGCCCTCACCATTCCAAGTGGGACGATTTCGAGAGTTAGCCAAGCTCTCATGGCCCAAATGTAAAACCAAAACCCCAAATAATCAAATGTCCACTTGCTTGCCATTGGATATGATGTTTTAGTGTGTGGGGAGAGCTGAAAGACTGTTATCCCCTTCAGTTGGGGTAGGGGCATAACCATGCCCATACTGGTTGGTAGCCACCACCCCACAATTTATTTTTTAATTCCCTGGCATTTAATAGACTTCCTGCACCCGGGGTGTTGATCGGGGTAATTGCCCCATCTGCCCACTGGTGGGCAGAACAACTTGGGCCCCATTTATTTGCTGTGGGGGTATGGCCATACCCCCACCCTCTTATTTTGAAAAAAAATCTTCCCTGGTCTCTGGTGGGCTTTCTGCCCGCTTTGGCCTTCCAAAAATAAGACGATCTGCCTCCAAGGGGGCAGATATGGCCAACAGTAATGTGCCCCCAAGGGGAGCGACCCTTGCCCAAGGGGCTGCCCCCCAAACAAAACACATACACCAATCCCTGGTGCCTAAGTGGTTTCTGCCCCCCCATGGGCAGATCGGCCTAATAGAAATAGGCCGATCTGCCCCCAAGGGGAGCAGAAATGACCTAAAATAAATTTGCCCCCCAAGGGGAGCGACCCTTGCCTAAGGGGTCACTCCCCTTGTGTGAAATTGGCAGAACAACAAAAATCGCTGGTGCCTGGTGGATTCTGTCCCCCTTAGAGGCAAATGGGCCTAATAAAAATAGGCAGCTCTGCCCCCGAGGGGGGCAGAAATGGCCTAAAATTAATTTGACCCCCAGGGGAACGATCCTTGCCTAAGAACTCGCTCCCCTTGCGAGAAATTTTCACAAAAAAATAAAAATCCCTGTGTCTAGTGGTTTCTGCCCCCCCTGGGGGCAGAAATGGCCCAAAGATAATTTTGACCCCAGGGGAGCGACCCTTGCCTAAGGGGTCACTCCCCACATATAAAAAAATAATACACAACAAAAAAAATACCTGGTGTCTAGGGGGTTTCTGCCCACCCGGGGGCAGATCGGCCTAATTATATTAGGCCGATCTGCTCCCGGGGGCAGACACAGCCGTAGAATTATTTGCCCCCCTGGGGAACAGCCCTTGCCCAAGGGGCTGCTCCCCTTATGTGTACATATAAAAAAATCCCTGGTGTCTAGTGGTTTCTGCCCCCCTTGGGGGTAGATTGGCCTGATAAAAATAGGCAGATCTGCCCCCAAGGGGGGCAGAAACGGCCTAGAATTTTTTTTGCCCCCAGGGGAGTGACCCTTGCCTACGGGGTCGCTCCCCACAAATAAAAAACACAACAAAAAAATAATAAATCCCTGGTGTCTAGGGGGGTTTCTGCCCCCCCCCTGGGGGCAGATCGGCCTAATTGTATTATCATTGTGATCGGGCAGCAGAAATGCTCAGAGGAGCCTGAAAGGAGAGGAAATGCCTTTCCTCTCCTTTCAGGCTTCTCTGCCCCTTCCACGTGATCGGAGGAGAAATGCTTTGCTTTGCATTTCTCCTCCGATCGGGCGCTGGAAGCTGAGCTTCCAGCGCCGGAGGGAAGGCCTCTGATGAGGTCATCATCAGACGCCACGGGAGGGTCACGGAGGGCGGGGATGGAAGGGGAAGCGATTCCCCTTCCATCCCTGCCTAGGGGAGGGGTGTGCCAGGCCATCGCGCTCCCCCCCCAGGGGCCCATAGCAGGACGAGGTGATCTCGTCCAAGGCACCGGGGAACCAGCGCCTTGGACGAGATCACCTCGTCCTGGGCACAGTAGGGGTTAAAACGTCCGACATGTTACAGGGACTTCAACTAAAAAATACTCATATCAAGTATACTGCGTTTGCTGATGATATTCTTCTTTTCATTTCACAACCTGACATATCTCTACCATCCTTCTCCTCAGTCTCGGGTTATAAGCTAAATTTAGACAAATCTGAAGTTTTACCTCTTGTTAAATACTGCACTAAACATTCCTTTACAACAGCAGGATTTCCATGGAATCTTGTTAGGATTAAGTGTAAGGGAATGTTTTACACTAACGATCTCAAAGATACACTAAAAGCCAATATGAATGGTTTACTCACTAGAACTACTTATTTTATCCAGAAATGGTCAGCCCTTTTTTTACCTTGGTGGGGACACCTTGACACAATTAAAATGATGATTCTTCCCATTATTAATTTTTCCCTTCAGATGTTACCAATTAAGATTCCTAAGAAATGGATAAAATTCTATCTAAATTCTTATGGAATAGGGAAAATTTGGGCATATCCTTAAATAGACTTCAATTGCCCAACGTATGGGGTGGAGTTAACCTCTCTGACTTCTATCACAGGGCTTTGGTATTATGTAGATTCAATCTTTTATTTTTTCATCCTGATGTCACTGATCCTAAATTATGGTTTACTTAGAAACTTTCATTGTTTTCCCTTTTTCACACAAACAGGTTATTTATATGTCTGAACCTCCAAAGTTTTGGATGCCTCCACTTATATCACATTCCTGTTCCCTGATAAAACCACTACTTATAAAATGCTTCTTTATAAAGGAAAGCCTCTTTTGTGGAAGAGATGGATTGATAAAAGGTCTTATTACTGTATCTCAACTCATAACAAAAGGTTCAATCATTTCTTTCTTAATTCTTTCTAAATCATATATACTATATGCCTCATTCATTACTCAATATATTATATTACATGTACCTCTTTCAGAGGCTCTTATTTCTCTCTCCTATCCTTCTGCCACAATAGTTGTCACACAGGTACGTATTCACCACATAAAACTCCCACAGCCTCTCTCATCTATAAAACACTTATCACAATCATAACAAATAGACCCAAATCTACCACAATACCTCTCGAAGGAGTAATCTGAGAAGTGTACCCAGATTAGAAAAGTGACCCTTCCATTGGACATAGCTCAAAGCAGTAATGTTTTGTCAGCATGTTCACTCACATCACAACCTAGCAGAAGATATCTAGACCCAGGACTCCCTTAGCTATCTTGCCCTGGGTGGAATGAGCCTACAGGCCTTTGAGGTGTCTCTTTCTTGCATGTGCATAACATGCTAATGCAGAAGACTAGCTCCCTTAGACAGAGCCCTCTTTTGCACCGTCTTCCCCTTCTTGATCCCAGGGTACTCCACCAAGAGCTGACCACACAGTGGTCTTTCATATGGTCTGTGTATAAACTCAAGGCAGATAAGTCAAGCCGATGGAGCCTCTCCTCATCTTTTGAGGGATGTGGCATGAGTGAAAAATGCCAGCAAGATGATCGATTGGCTGCCTTGCTACCAAACGTGGTATCTCTTCTATGTAGTCAGAGTCCACAGCACCAATCTGGGCAACAATTGATGTATGAGGCTACCTGGAGTGTGCCTGTAGTTTACTGGTGTGGTGTGCAGAAGTGCTGGTGGTAAGGCTGATTTGTTCATGAGAACCCATAACGATCATCTGTGCATAGGCGTGCATGTAAGGAATGACCTAACTAGGTTTAGGTTCTGCTGAAGCATTACTAATGTTCTTGACGTGAACATGCATTGGTCTTTCAGAAAATGCATTACTATCAGTGATGTAGAGAGAGGTAGTTCACCTGGAAAGTGTCTTAATGGCAAACCCCACACTTGATCACAAGCTTTTCCCAGCACTTGGCATAGATGTTCTTCTTGTATGGATGTTTTAAGGCAAACGTGCTGCATTTCAAAAACGAAAAATGCTTTATTTAAAAGAGTCACAGACATGGTGGTCTGCTGTCCCAAGCAGGCCACCAACCCTGTGAGGGCGGCTATTACCAATGGAGTCGCAAATTGTGACCTACCTCATGAACATTTATGAGGTAGGTCATTTGCGACGCCATTGGGATTCGCAAACTGTCATTGACACTGTTGTACATCAGGTTTTGCAACTCACAAATTGTAAGTCACTAAGACTCACAATTTGTGAGTCGCAAAACCTAATATTCGTACATGTGGCCCTAATTTTTTAGTGAGTGGGTGAAAAACCTTTAATTTACAGAATAATCAGGGTCGATCTTTAAATTAGACCTTTTCTTTTTTCTGCACCATCTCCCCTTGTGCAGTGTACAGACCTTGTACCATGGTTGAGATACTCCAGACTATTTTTAAAAGGGTTGTCCTAGGCTTGGGACAAAACAGGCAAGGCCTTTTAATGTTCAAATTATGTGTAAACTCAAAAATATATGTTTAAGCTGTCTGCCCAGATAAGGAGCACTATGTATAATGATATTTCTTTCTACAGCTCACAATCTCCAATTGCTTGCTGACACAGAAAGCCTTCTTCCACTATCACTTTTTTTGTAAACTTCAGTGTGATGCCCTAAGTTTGATGAGTACACCCATGGGTGGGACCCATGGTTACTGTGCCACTGGAACAGTAGTACACTTGCTCAAGTGACTAGCCAGGGTAAACCATTTTTCAGTTACTTATGTTCCAGTTCAAGAAGGAAATGGCCTGGCAGTTCAGGATGGACTGTTCATATTGGAGCAGGCTCAAGAGGGATTTGCATATGGCTGGGTCCAAACTGAGGTGACAAAAGAATGGTGTGCAAAATTACAATGGTCTGGGATGTGGCCCTGAGTAATTACCAGTGCCTGAGAATTATTCAAGTATTTCACCTATAATTTTTTTGTGTACTTGTGTACTTTGGTCCGATGCCCCGCGCATGACGGGTATGCTTAGACATGGGTCCTGTACTTACTCTGCGACTGAAACCAAGGTACACCAAATGAAGAGCCCCAACCAGGGTGGAACTGATTTTGGGTTTCTTGTGTTCCAATTCAAGGAAGACCTGGCCTGGTAGTTCGGGCCATGCTGTTCCTATAAGAACAGGATCAAGACTCATTTGCTTATATCTGGGTCCAAACTGGGGTGGCATGGTGGCATTTAACGAAGGACTGGCATGTGGCCTCTAGTAATTACCAGCGGCTGAGATTAATTCAAGCATTCTACCTATCACCTTTTTGGTTACCTAACGTATTAGACGTTGCAGCATCCAGTACCTCAACTTCTAACCTCTGACTGGCAGACAGTTCAGCAAGCTACCATTTCTTTTATTTTAATTCCATATTATAAAACCTTGGTCGACTGTTTAGTGACCTTAATTGTATGTCACTCAAAACACTGATAGGCTCAGAAGGAGAGAGACCCAATGGAACCTTGGCTCGTATTAAATACTGACAATTCCTGACACATGGCTTACTGATCAAATGCTGACCACAAAAGAGACCAAGGATCTCTATCTGGCTCTTTTCATATCCTCTCTGTCTTCAGCCTACATCCCATGTCCTGCTTGGGAAGGGAAATGCAGCAACATGTGTTGCCACATTTTTAGTACCTTTTAATCAGTTTGAGCTAGAAACATTTTTTTTGCTGAAATTTGCAGCTAATGCAGTAGATGATGGATTATGTGACAAATACAGCGAATCCATAAAAAACATAATTATGCAGAAAATGCTGCAGCCGTAAAGTTGCTTAATTCCAGTGGTGCTGATCTATTGTCGTTCCTTGAGCATCGTGGCCAGCTGCTTTGCTGGCATCTCCTATCAAGAGGTGATGGAACCATTTTTAAAGGAGGAGGAGCTGCCATTGATGTTACTTCACTGAAATTATAGGAATTGTGAAAAAATCCAAGTATCAGACAGAGAATATATATAGCAAATGAACCACATTTTGGAGCACACTGTTGCAAATACACTACAAAACCATGTTGTGGTAGCACGTTGTTTATAGACAGCACATTTTCCTTTGAAATTAGAACAAAATTAGCACTGACATGCGGGTTTACTATTAAAACCAGGAGGGCACAACTGATAGTGTATGGCATTTGGGTTTCACCACATATCTATCATTTGTACATCACCATGTAGTCGACTGATTTGTTTTGAACATATTCAAATCTTTGTACCCATCGCAATTCAGGATTATGTAAAAAGTACTTAATTTGTGGTTTCCAAACTGATATATTATTTTACAGTACATTTACAGGAATGTAAATGCTGTTGTTTCTTGCAAAAATGGTGACATCCACAGTCTTTCCTTTCACACAGGCATGTAACACCTATTAGGCTGAAAGAGTTTCACCCCTCCACCCCCATCGTGTTCCGTAGCCTGGGCTGCAGGCCTGCAGCTGTGTGGGTGTCTGCCCAAGGAAAGCCTGAGCGAATTACGGCTGGAGAAGAGAGTGTCAGAACATTCTTTTACCAACAGGAACCTTCAGCTTATCTTGTTTTTGCAGTGTCCTCAGAGGGTTCACAGATGAATCACAACATCAAGGACAAAAACTTCACGGTGGGGGTTCTAATAGTGCATGGCAGTGTGCTTTACCATAGTGTTAAAGAGAGACAATGCTTGCCCATTAATTCTGGTATGAGAGACAGCGTCTGCACTTTAAAGGCAATCTTTGCCTCTTGGGATGCTTTCCTGTGCAGTAATCGCAGACTGTCTTCATTTGCAGTTGCATTTACATAGTGCTTACTACCCATATGATGGGTAAAAAGTGCTAAATAAATGCTAAAATTGAAAGAAAAGTTTTTTTGTTTTTTTTTAACTGCAGTGATCAGACCTTTCTACCAGTAGCATCTTTCATGGGGGGATGGGCACTGTACATGGGCACCACATTACATTACACAAAATCAGATGTATTTATTTTTAGGTACGGGAGTTTAAATGATTTGCACAGGATGTTGAGCTGATGCTGGGTTTCAAAACTTGTTCTCCAGTTCCAAAGTCAGCAGCTCAGGATGTTAGGTCACCTCTTGTCAACTAGCATTGGCATCAGTGGCTGCTGATGATCTATGAAAGTGGTGGGGCGCAATACTAAGCCAGGAGTTCATGTTTTTTACAAAATTTGACTCACTCATAATCACTCCCTCTCACATTTAGGCCTATATTAACAAACATTTTGTGCTGGGTTCGAGTCACAGAGTGTGTTTGTTTTATTGTTTTGCACTGGAAATTTGCCTGAAAATAACACACGGCAGTGCAAAGCCCTGCTTTGCGTTACTCTTGGTCAAAGGGGTGTTCCATGGGTGGTACATTGACGGTCCCATGCAACTACTTATGTTTTGTGACACAAAACTCTATCTACTAACAATAGCAGACAGGGTTTTGCACCAAAAAATAAACACCACTTGAAAACAGGCATTAAAAAGGAGAATTTTTTTTATTCTAGCTTTTCCCACTTTGCATGTGTACTACACTGTACAGCACACATCTGAAGTAGGAATTTATTTTTAAGTTAGACAAACATAGGGCCTGATTATGAGTTCAGCAGATGGTTTTACCCATCCGTTGAACTTCTGACGGGGAGGATGCCACCATAATGGCTACCTCCCTGCTGGACCTATTACGAGTTTCCTGCTAGGTCAATGACCAGAAACCTGAGTTTCCATCTGCTGGCCTAGCAGGAAATAGCCTACAGCATTGTCTCCGGCTCGTAACTGAGCCGGCGGCAATGCTTTAGGTTGCAGGGTGCACCAGCACCCTCGCAATGGTCACTGTCTGCAAAGTGAACACTGCAATGGTGCTGGCCAGGGCGACCCCTACTCTTGCCATGCCAAGTGCATGGGCAGTACAGGGGCCCCCTGCACCCCCTGCACCCGTTCTCTGCCAGCCTTTTCATGGCGGTGTTATCGCCATGAAATCGCTGACAGAGAACCAAGTCGCAATCCCCATGCTTGTAGTGCTGCCCTGGCTGATTAGGGCCGCCCGACCGCTGGGACAATGAACCCTGGCGTTGCAGGCAGTCCAACCACGGAACGACCACCATGGTCATAATGTGGTGCTTAGAAAAAAAAAGTACATTTCTGATGTTACTAAGTAATCATTGAGGGATTATGCATATTGTCCAGTCGTTTCAATTTGCGCTCCATAGGAGCTCATTTTAAAACATAACGGAGAGTAGATGCCATTATAGTCCATTGTCAGGCATTGAGCTGTGAGCTAACTTCCTGTAGATCACGGGGGCGGTGCTGATTTATTAAATCTTGCTTTTGTGACATCTGCAATAGAAACTTCACCAAAGCACAGTTCAAATGCAGGTCTCCAGGTGCAAAGCATGTCATTACTGCTTGTCTCCATGTCCATATGTCCTTTTCATTAAATTTGATCTTTAGTAGGGCTTTTCATTCTAGTGCAAGATGATTGAATGAGCAGAGGACATAGAGAGGTCTTCCATGTCCTCACCACACAGGCGGCTAATAGAGTTGGTTACATCCCTCAGCAGGGGGCCGCATTTAAAGCAAGTGGTAGGAGACCTAGTTGATAATTTAAGAATTCGTCCTTTATTCATCTCGAGAAGCCCTGGCCTAGGTCTGACTGTGGTGTCAAAGACGTGTAAGTGTGCAAAGTCATCCATGCATGAGACCTCCATGAGAAGGCTGCTTTGTCCTCCAGTAGTGACTGAAGCCTAAGTGATTTCCCAGCTGCTTTCTTGGAGGCGTTGTGCGGGATTGGGGTCCACCACAAGTTAGTGAGCCCAGTCATCTTAAGTGAATCATCTAAGTGGATTGTGAACGGGGAAGTGTACTTGCATTCAAGCTCTCGCAGCATTGGTAGTTAAGAGTGCCCAGGAAGGCACCACGGGCTTTGCTCCAGAAGTTTATGTAGGCAGCACGTCAAGCCAGGGATTGGTTCAGCAGACCAAACTCCAGTCTCAGTTGGGTAGGGGAGGTGAATCTGGGGATGTAGAAGATCGTCCGATAAACTTTGCTAACTGCGTGGTTTAAGATATCAGAGTTCCTGCCTCTTTGTACTTCACACCCATATGATATTGTTGGGAGGAGCTTGGCTTTTAGCACTTTTAAGAGGGGGGTATATGAGGGCCCATTCAGAAGTTTGTTTTTTTTTGTCTTTTTAGAAATAGCGCTATGGCTAGGCTTTTTCCCATTAGGCTTTTCCTTTGATGCACAAAGTTCCCCGATCTGTCAATAATGACTCCAAGATATTTATACTAGTCTGTTTGAACAAGTCGTGTCTCACCCCAGAACCAGGCTCTCAAGGGTGCCTTTGATCTAATTGACAGTGTGCATGTTTTGCCAAAGTTTGCTGTCAAGGCATTAGTGGCTGAGTAGTGCTGAGTGGTGTTTAGTAGTCTCTGAAGTTCTATTTCTGTATGGCTGATCAGAACGAGGTCGCCGGCGTACTTGAGGCATGGTAGTTCAAGGTCTCCAGTTTTTGGAGGGTGCAAGTTTGTGAGGGTGAGTGCACCCGCTAAGTCTGCTGAACATATATTGAACAGTGTGGGGGCCAAAAGGTGGCCCTGTTTTAGGCCTTTGGTAGTAGGGATCCGCATTGAGAGATGAGTGCCTGTGCCCAATTTCATCTGGACCCATGTGTCCGTGTGAAGGGCTATTATCAGGCATAGGAGTGGATGTGGAAGCCCCCAGGTTTCAAGCTTCTTCCACAGCAGATTCCTGTCCACATGGTCAAATGAAGTCAACAAAGCATAGATGGAGCTGACATTTCAGTGCTATAGCTTTCTCCGTTAAAGGGCAATGGCCATGATGTTTGTGATGGTGCCAGTTAGTTTGGAGAATCCTGTTTGAGTCATAGGGATTATTCTTTTTTCAGTAGACCATGCAAGCAGATGATCCAATAACAGACCTACAAAGTACTCTGCGTCGTTGTCTATTAAATGTCCTCCGTTTTAAAGATAGGGGAGATTATGGACCCCTTCCAGGATTGCAGAATCCTTTCTGTCAGACCTATTTTCAAGTATCGGGGTTAGACAATCTTTTCCCAGCAGGGTCTATTGTGCTTGAAGACTGTGGGTGGGGGGCCATTTGGTCCCGGGGCACCTTCTCTCCGGCCCTTAGCTATCTGAATTTTTTATATTGACTGAATCAGTGAGCGTAGTCATAGGTAATTTCTTTTGTTGAGCTGGAACTGAGTTCCTGCATACATAGCACTGTAGCCCTGGGCAGATAGAGATGAGCTCTTCCAAGTATGTAGCTGAGCTCCATTGCCGACAAGGCTGAACCTCTGCACAGACATAGATCGAGGTGAGCCAGCTCACAACCACGGTTGAGCTCTTTCAGCCTTTATTCCTATAATGTAAATCCTGAGGTTCTGTGGGAAATTAGAAACCGGGACCAGATAATATTTTGTGGGAGTATCATAGACCTCTCATCCAGGTTAAACTTGCACATGGCCTGTTTCTGATAGGGAGTGAGGAGGAGAAGATGGCAGGCATGATGATAGTGAGAGAGAAGGGATTGAGAGAAGCAATTGAAGAGAGAGAGAGAGACAAGGTAGACAGTACGGAAAGAAAAATTAAGCATTTGGGACAAAATGAACAGAAAAGTGAGAAAGAGAAGAAGAAATGAGAGGGGAGTGTGACTGAGATGGAAAAGAATGGAGGCTATGTATATAATGGGAGACACCAGAGAGACGTTTGAACAACAGCACAACAATATTGCTAAGGCACACTTTATGCTATTTCACGTTGAGGGTATTTGTGAACTGCACAGCTCACACTGGAGAGTATCCTGGTACTCAGAAAACAGGGACTGTGGCCCATATTTACACTCTGCGACGGATTTGCGTCATTTCTTTTGACTCGAAACCGGCGCAAACCTTACTCCATATTTATACCTTGGCGCTAGGCCCATCTAGCGCTAAATTTATGGAGTTAGAGTCATTTTGTTACTGTGGAAACCCACCTTGCGTCAATGAGATGCAAGGTAGGTGTTCCTGAGCAAAAAATGACTCAAAGGCATTTGCGCCTTATTTATACTCCAGTGCAAAAATGACGCACGGGAGGAAGAGGGCCTTAAAAAATGGCTCTAAGCCTGTTTAGAGTCATTTTTTAACGCCTGGGTGAAGGCAGCCGTTAGAGGACCTGCGGGCTCATTTCCATGGTCTCCGACCATGGAAGCAGTCCACAGGTGCCCTTCCCTGCACCCAGGGACACCCCCTGCCACCCTCGCCCACCCCTGGAGGACACCCATGGATGGGGGGGACCCATCTATGGTAAGTACAGGTAAGTAGAGGTAAGTAATTTTTTTCTTTTTTTAAGTGGCATAGGGGGGCCTAACTTGGGCCCCACTACATGCCACTGTGCCCAATGGCCATGCCCAGGGGACAGAAGTGCCCTGGGCATGGCCATTGGGCAGGGGAGCATGACTCCTGTCTTTGCTAAGACAAGAGTCATTTCCATGGGGGTTGTGCATCAAAAAATGACGCTAGTCAGGTTAGAGTCAATATTTTTGACTCTAATCTGACTTGCACCATTTTTGACGCACAATCCCCAGTCTTCCCTACCTCCACTGCACGGTTAGCGTCAATTATTTTGATGCTAACCAGGCCGTAGCGCCGGCTACTGTCATTCATTAAATATGACGCCCAGCTGGCGCGTTGGAATGGCAGTAGCCGGCGTTAAACTTTTTGATGCAAACCTGCGCTAGCGCAGGTTTGCCTCAAAAAGTATAAATATGGGCCTATGTTGGCTGTGACTGGGCCTTGTTCAGGTGAAGAGACAAGTTTTCAATTTCTTGCAGAGCTCACATACTGAGAAAGGAGCTCTCATGTGTAGCAGCAAGTCATTCCAGGCTTTGGGCATGAGGTAAAAGAAAGCAAGAAAGCTGAATCTGGCTCTGTGTATGCATGGGATCTGTGCAAGCAGGAGTCTGGCTGAGCAGAGGTGTCTAGTGGGTATGTTATAGATGATGCAGCTATTGAGGTAGGAGGGGCAGAGGTTATATAGGACTTTGTATATGTGTGTGTGACCAATTTTAAGGATGTGGGTTAGTGAATGTGGGGCCAGTGGAGGTCTCTGGGGTGCAGAGTGATGTGAACGCGGGGGAAAGCCTGAGTGTGTGTCTGGCCACTGGGTTTTGTATGGTCTGAAGTCCTTTAGCAGTCATACAGTGATTCTAAAAGAGTGCAGTGACAAAGTCCAGTTGCTGATGATGATGGCCTGGGTGACCATTCTGCATGTGTTGCCTGGGAACCATTTGAAGATTTCATTGAGCATTTTGAGGGTGTACAAGCAAGAGGCATGACTATGTTGACTAACGTAAATTTTACAGAACATTTGCTCCATTCTTTTGCTCCCTTCGTCAGAAGTCTGTCTTTCACTGAGTAACTGGGCAGTGCTGGTGCTAGCTGTGGATGGTGCCGATATCAATCTCCAAAGAAGCATTTTGGTCACTAGCACATTTTTTCAAGCAAATTAAGCACTGGGTTGAAGAGAAGGTGTTGCACATGTGGCAGATCTGCTTGGCAGCTATGTTTTAGAAATGTAAAAGGTGATTAAATGCAATTCAAAATTGTGTTTTACGCAGGACATCAAACATAAACCCTTCGGATACTGAAGGAGTTTGACATTTTACATATTCACTTCCCTGGCTTGGTTGAAGAAGGCAAACTTCAAAGTGAGTGGTTAGAAGAGTAAAACATAAAACTTGTGAAGGTTGCTCAACTTCAAATGTGCAATAGGAGGGATTGCTTGCAGTATCCTCTGTTAGTGTGTGTGTTCTAATCATTAATGTATGACTTGGTGTCACCACAAACAAAATGGAAGAGCTCCAATCATAGTGCCCTCAAATCATGGTCTCCTCATTAGATAAAAGCTCTGTATACCTCCTTTTACTGCTAGCAGTACCTTCCATCTTCCTACGAGAGAGTATTAGGCATCTGTTCAGATGCAGTAGCATGAGCTCCACATTGGCAGAGGGTGCACTGATGGTACCTATTGAAAGGAGTGCAGCAGGGTTATGGGCATGCACACACTTTCCCACATAGATGGGTATACTCACAGGTCTCCTAGCTATCTTAGTTTAATCTTACAGAAGTGTCATATGCTGTTGATGCTCAACATAAGAAGAGCAACTTTAATTTTTAAATGTCTTCAGCTTCTTCACTGATTTGGCTCCCAACTCTTCTTCTCATGATGAATTTCTGTTGCAGAGTGCACACATTTAAATTTGTGTATCATGTCCAGCCTTAGTTCATTTGGAGGGAAACCAGCAAGTGTGACTTAAGCATAAGTGTGTTTTTTTGTAAGAAAATTAACCTATAGATAAGAAAACGGGAACTGCCTGTAAATGTGTAATTTATGACATTGCCTTACTCCTCTCACAACATTGCATAGCCATTTTAAGTTTATGGAGGAGTCACCATATCTTTAAGTAAAAATGCATGTATTTCAGTATTTTGGTGTTTATATCGCACCAAAACAGTGATATAAAACCCATGTAGTATGAGGAACTGTGAAATATGGAAAATATTTCATGGTATGTGTGAAACACAAATTTTTCGTCATAATGGTAGTCCTCAAACTACTGTGCAGAGATTTTACATTGTCCAGGCTACTAAGAATATCAGCTTGTAGGACCAAGGTTATTGAAATTATGCACCTGCACTTTGAATAAAACAACTTGTAATATAAGAAATACTTAATGCATACCTTGTAATTGCCATCTTGGGCTTCTGGTAACATATACAAACTACCAGGCCAAAGATATCACCAGAACCCCTCAATGATAATATGGGACCAAATAACACAGTTCCCCGTTATGTATTCTCTGCATGTACTTAACTTTAAACCATTTTGTAGATGTAAATAGATAAAACTCAACCTTAAACAAGAAACAACTCATTAAGGTGCTACCCATGTAAAACACATAAAACCCAAAATAATATGCATTCAGTCGACTCACGGAGGAATATGGCCAAATGGCTATATTAAAGCATCAACAGAACATGAGCGTGCACAAAGAATGGAGACACCTAATGTTTGGAGCTTTTTTTGAAACTTCTAATACATCAACTAAGAAAGGAGGTACGGTCTAGTTGCTAAGCTGTCAATCTGAGGACCTTGGTTTGTATCCAGTTTAGCACTGACTGAAAATTGTGCAGCTGTGGAAAATCACTTAAGCCACTTAATCACAATGTGATTAAAGTTTAAATGTGTGAGATACTACTGTAACTGTGTTTAAAAAAAATATTTAAGCCACCACTTCAATGCAATCTTACATCATTTTCGTTGAGCTCCCATAATGTGCAAAGCTTCTGTTGCTCTCGGGCTAAGTCCATGCTTTAAAAATACCAATACATGCATGTTTTTAGATTGTGAACAGGTATTCAGCTAATTATTCTCTGTGGATACCCCTTCCTTTGGAGCTGTTAGTGAACCACCCTCATTTTGTGACAGCCAGATAGAAGCTTCCCACAATTTTCTTTATCCCGGTTTATTCTTCACACCTCAAGTCTACTTCTCAATGTCTGTGGAAGCACTTTCTTGGGCACATTGGGAGATTTCTCCCACACACATCCTTTTGTTCCTTGGAAGCATATTATCATTATGCAGTTCATGCTTCTTTTTATCAGATAAGACAATTTTCCAGTAAGCCTTCGGGGCTTTCTTTTCTGTGCATCAGACCAGGGGCATATCTACCACTGGTGGACAGGTGCAGTGGCACCGGAGCCCAGAGCCCAGAGCCCTGGCGAGTCAGTTGAACCCTGCTATTTGCTGTATTTACTACCACACCAGCATGCAAAGTGGCCTTTTCTTCTGAATCACTAGGACTCATAGCATCCTCATCAGACATGCACAGGACTAGATTGCTACCACCCATGCTCGCAGGTCTGATGTACACTCAGTGTACATCAGAACTGCTCTCTGTGCTCAGTGTGCTCAGTGTCTTAGGGGAATTCACTGGTGAAGATAAAAGATCTAGCTTTAATATGGTAAAGCAAGAAAGAACAGGCATGCACATATGCCCTTTCCATTCATTAGCATATTAAACCCAGACCTATTGGACTTACAAATGTGCCTGGCCCCCAGTGTGTAAGATTGTAGTACCACCACCCTGTGTACTAGTAGCAAATACCCCTCCCTCGAAGTTTGGGTCTACTTGCACCCCTGCTTTCACACCAGTTAGATTATCAGATAGTTAATTTTTCAAAATCCCCTAACTTTCCAGTCAGAGAAAGAAAGTTAACATAAATCTACTTGTTAAAAGAATAAGCAACCGTTTGAGAGAAGGCATGGCCTGACATTTGACATCTGTCTTTGAACAGGTAGCAAATGTAATCTGATAATGGCAAATTTAAAGGCATCTTCTAAATTCCAGTGTCTCTCACCTACTTTCAGCACCTATGCTTTTAACTGCATAGTCTGGCGACACGCAAAGTTTGTTCAGCTCTCAACAAAACAACAGAGCATTTCTAAAGAGGCCCTATGAATATCCAGGAAAGACTGGGGCGTGGTAGCTCGGTGTACCAACTATTATTTCCTATGGATAAAAATGAAGACCTAGGTCGGTTAGATGTATATTTATCAAAGTATATAATTATATATAGCCCTGTGTTTCACGTGGGTGATGCCCATGGGCGTTTACAATATAGGTTTCAGTCGTAAAGTAGTTGGTGTGGACATAGATGCCACAAGTGTACAGGCTGGACTTCTGTAAATATACCAGAGTCACGTGCACATCATTCGCTGTTAAAAAGAGCTGTGAATATTCAAAGAGAGATTTTGCTGTAGTTTTTTCTTTTGACGTGGAGTTAAGAGGCAATATCTTTTTTTTTTAAAGTGGTGTGGCTTTCTTAAATCGGGAGCGAAAGCAGTGTTCGATTGGTGCGAAAGTAAATATATATGTGCAACACCAATATGGGCTAGCTTTTTTCATGCTATGGGCTGAGTATAGGTAGCAGGAACAGTCATGTAAGCGTAGTGTTCTAAAGCGAGCATTGTGCATTGCGCCCCCCTTCCTTATCACGCTAAACATAGCTTTGGGGGCCAGACGCAAATTCAGTGGACATTGGGAAATAAACCATGTACGATATCGTTTTCTTTTAAGAACGAAATCTGGGTTGGGCACCCCTCCTTCCTATTTGTCTGAGACTTGGGTGAAGGTTCCAACGAGGGGTGGGCCGAAGAACAAAGGAGGCAAGACTGCTGATGGCGAGCCTGGCTGCCTTCTTCATCCCGATGGGTGTGTGGCAAGCTGGGCGTCAGTTGAGGCGCCGACTGCAGAGATGGCCGACATGAGCCATTTAGCACCATTAGCGCTGGGCTGGGAGCGGCCCGACCGCATCCCCTCTGTCTGCTTACCGTGTCGGCTCACCGGATGAAAGACAACACCTCTGTCCACAGTCCCCAGTACAAGAGGCGACCAGACAGCAGGAGACCCCCGCACTCCAAGGCACCGCTGTGTGTTTGATGGGCACCGGCTCGACTCAAACCCCAACGATTAGCGCCCTTTCAGATTCAAATGGGAGGCGAGAACATGTCAACAAGCCACTGCAAACAAAACACAGCCTGGAGCCTGAGAGCTGCTACTGTCTGAGACGCGCACGGTGTTACTCTGAGGCTGTTTATAGTGGGTGACCTCTGACAATCATAAATCGTTTCGAGAATGGGTGATGTGAGAAGTGTCTGGGAGCTGTCTTGGAATAAGCCCACTCCCTTCTTTCTGGTCTACGCATAGGACAGCACAGGGAGACGACCGTCACATTCACTATTAACATTTTTGTACTTTCTTCCTCCTAAAATATTGTGGGGCTAACAAAAAATGATGCCCTCCGGCTGCAGGACGTGGTGACCCAGTGACCCAGCCAGCCCCCAGAGCCTCTAATATTGCATACATATTAATAGCCTGGGGATGAGTGGGGGCAACCCTGGAAGGGAGGCGGAGTCCCTGCTAGAACACTGTTTTGGAATACCGGTCCTTGGAGGTGAAAAACGGGTTCTTTAATTTAACATTCAGAATAAGGCTGCAGACGTAGGCACTATACAGATGAGCTAATTCACGTCACTCAAAGGTACGCCTTGAAATTACTGACGGGAAAGTTAACATTGCCTGCCTGCGCGTCTGCTCCCGTAATTGCCAAATTTTGAGGACACGAGGGCAGGCTGAGGACCAGTATTTAAGTTTTACCACAGCTATTTAGAGAGAATTAAGTTGATCCGAAAAGAATGCAGAACCTGGCTTGAAGCTACGTTATAAAAGTGACTAAACAACATTCCATGGTCTCTTCTGCTCCTCGTAAATTCTGGAATGCGCTAAAGGTGCCAATAAGATACTATTACACACATCATCCCTACCCCACCTGCTCAAGAATGATTGTTACCGACAGAAAGTTTTTCAACTGTAGCAGGTGCTAATTCATCTTCTAGAGTTGCCGAGACGGTGTCGCGTACAACTTTTGCCGGCAGGTGGCAATGTTGAGAGTACTTATATTTTGCTCAGATAAATAATGTACTCTGTAAAAGCAGGCTGCTTTTAACTGTTGCCCATGGCTGAGAAGTACACTGTTCATCGTTTTAAATAATTATTTGTCTAACAAAGCAAGTTTTAATTTGGTTCACTTCCCACACTCCCATCTACCAGAAATAATAAAAAAAAACAAATATATATATATATATATATATATATATATATATATATATATATATATATATCACCTACTGGCAATTGCCTGTACGTGCAGTTAAGCCCATGTTTCGTTAGAAAAACAGTTTTTTTGATTTGCCTATATCTTTGGCGCTACTATACTGATCTTTACAAAAATAATTTTAAAAAGTGTGCCGGTGATTCTTGTTGTGCACGGAAAGTTTAGGGATGATCCGTCATACGAGGGCTGAGAAAAAGCGGGATCAAAAACACATGCATTTGCCATGTTTATTCCCTTAGGAGTTTTGAACACAACTACAGCCCGAACCACTGGACGGAATTACACCAATTTTTAGTTTTGTTTAAAAAAGCCCCCACGTGGGTCAGGACCTGGGCGCATGTGAAAACTAAAGGATGGGGGTGCATTGGACCCCCATCATGGGCTTATTTATGCCCCAGGGAGCGCCATCTCCCTGGGGATTTCATTCAATTATATACAGGGGGCACGCAGCCCCCCTGCAGCCCCGGGGACCGCCACCTCCCTGGGGCTAAAGTAACAATAAAATAAGGTGGGAAGGTGGCCCCCCTGAAGCGCTGGGGACCGTCACCTCCCCAGAGTAAAGATTTAAATTAACATGGGGGGCCAAATCAAAAGTAGATTTCAGGGAGACCTTACAAAGCCAGACAGAGTTGAGCAGTCTAAGCACTACTGGTCAGGAGTTCCATATTTTGGGGGCATGCAAAGAGAAAGAACGCGCATTGCAGAATTTTACAGGCTAGACCCCATAGATATGAGCCATGGTGACCTGACCCCTCCTTGAGCCCCTCGTGCTCAGGCTGGAGCCCCTTGAGCTGGATACCACCCTCACTTAATAAATACCTCTCTAGCTAGGGAAATCCGAGGCTCATCCAACTGGGACAGAGACACATTCTTTCTAGGCATAAAGCCACTCAACCAGGGGGTCAGATACCCTCTTTAATCTCTTTGCTTTGGAGCGAGCCCCTAAGTAGGGAAGCACGCTTGAAAAATCAAGGCCAGTTAGGGGAACACCCCAGCCCTGTTTCCTCACTCCCATGAATAACAACACCCCATCTAGAGTGACAAGAGCGCATACCGATGCACACTGAACAAGCAGATCCATTCAATTAGGAAATGACTGAGAAAGATGCTCTTAGCTCAGCAGAAGCGCAGTTCACAGCGTAGGGAAAACAGCAGTACTATTCCTAAGCAAAACACTTGCACCTTCCGTGTTTAGGGAATAAAGGCAGCTGGTAGGTTATATGTGTATGTATGTGTGTATGTATGTGTATGTGTATATGTTGTTTCTGTGCTTGGCATGTTCGTGGATCATTGCATGGCTCCTGGTTTTTATCTACTCATCACTCGTATGTCATGTCTCTATCAAACTATCCTCTATTCTCACTCTGACTCATCCCAAATCCCTTCTACCACTTTCATCTCCTAAATATCTCTGCCTAAGCTCTTCCCTCCACATCTAACTCACCAAACCTCACTCTACCTCTGTGACCTCCCACACAACCCTACTAAATTCTCCTGCATTCATCTCACCCTGCTACTATGCTCTCCCTAACCCTTCCACATACTCTTCCCCCGCCACCCCCCTTTACTCATCCCAAGCCTTTGGGTTGAGTAAATGAAGGATATACTCCCAATTAACACCTCTGTATTTATTTCCTCCTCCACCCCTCCATTACTCCAGTCTAACTAACAAACTCTCATATCCACGGCTCAAATTAACTCATAATAATACTAAAACTGTACTCATTATTTAACAATACTAATCCATCACTAATTCTTGTTGGGTTCCGGAGTAGCGTGCTACTCATCGAAAAGCGCTTTGACGCCTCGTCAGGGGTAGTAAGCGCTATATAAATACGATTACAATACAATACAATACAATACAAAGTGACTTCCACCTCTTGGGGACTAAAGTAACAATGAATGCAGGGGGCCGCATGGACGCCCCGGAAGCCCCAGGGACTGCCACCTCCCAAGGGGCAAAGATTAAATTAGCCTATCTGGTGCAATTCATTTCACTTTAAGGAGAGCCATGCAGCCCCCTGCAGTCCAAGGGACCACCACCTTCCCGGGGCTAAAAAAAGATAAGGAAGGGGGTCTGTTGTGTACCACCAGCCCCAGGGACCACCACCTCCCTCCAATAATGGCCCTGGGGACTGCCACCACCAAGCCTGGCTCCTGCTATCCTGGGGTGCCCACGCCCGGGACATAGCTGTTTACTCTGACTTGCCACTAGCTTAAGCCTAAACCACATTTCTCCATCCGGAAAAGTTCACAGCGACACAAAAGGTTGGCTTTCTCATCTCCCCTTGGCCAGAGGGAAACCTTCTCAATCACCCGTTTGTAACTTATGTACTGTTAGGGTTGAAACGTCGACAATGAACCTAATGTGGACTGTTACAAAAAAATTACTTAGAGGATTTATGGCAATCTAAATTCCGGGTGTTTCACTGTAAAATCATTACATTTTTACAGCTGCATGCTTTTTGATTGTATATATTTGAAAATATCACTGCTGTATTTCACTTATTCACCTTTCACTGCGCTGTCACTTTATTGGAGCACTATTGTTTTTCATCCATCATTTTTAGTGGTTTTTAATGATATTTCTTGATGGTACAATTGATGTTGGTATATTAGTGCAAGAAAAAAACTTGATTTGTTTAAGAATAAAGAAACACTTCCCTTTCATATTCAGTTTAAGTAAGATCATAGCTTTTCTTTGCCGTGGGAGTTTAGGCTTATATATCCCCCGTACGGACCGCATATTTTTTGCATTCTTATTCGCTACCCGGGTCCACTGGTTATAGGGTTTTGCTCCATTTTTTATGTATATTGTCGGGAGCTTTGACAGCTCCTCCCAAGTCAGAGCAAAGACTCAGGGTCCAGCAAGCAAGAGCTGTCAAACAGCTCTCGCTTGGTTGGAGCGGAGGTTTCCTCTGTTTCCCTTCTCGCAGAGATGTGGGCACCGAAACAGAGGAAACAATTGCTTTTGCAGACAGGGAGCTGCACCTTTTGCAGCTCCCTGTCGGCAAAAGCAATGCTGGCTCCTGCAGGAGGTGGGAAGCCAGCTGGGACAGCGGGGGCCTTCAGGCTTCCCCCAGGGTCCCAATGCTTACTGGGCGTCCTCTAGGGCACCCAGGAAAGATGGCCAGGCCCCAGGGAATGTGGCCTGGGCAAGGATCGGCTGGGAGAGGGGAGTCGCATGGGCCCCCAAATAAATAATAATTATAAGAACGGGCTCTAGGTGATGGGGACCCTAGGGCTGGAATGGGCCCAGGAAGGGTGCAGCCTGGCCTCCCATTGCATTGTAGTGGGCCGCAGGGGATGGGGTCCCCGGGGCTGAAATCATCAGGGGGAGGGTAGCTAGCCTCCCCCACTCTGGACATTCAACCAACAATGTAGCACTTACTAACTAACCAGTAGAAAGTGCTCCAGGTGGATAGACATTTTGTGCAAAATTGTGGACTCTTGTTGGATAAATAAACAGGTGAGCTTTTGTTCTGGCCATGATGCTCATTCCACAGAAACTAAACCTCAACAGGAAGCACTTACAAATATAAATGTAGCAGGTGCCCCAGTTGAAGCTTCTGGAAAAACAAATGATCTTAATTCCTGGGCTTGGCGAAGGCAAAGCAAGCGTGTTTACTCACAATTCCAAATTGGAACATGAACTGAAATCCTTCATGTAGGTTAATGCATCTTTCATCTACTGGAGCATAATCACACACTCACACCCACTCTCCCACCCACATAGACTCTTTCACAGCCACTCTCACACCCAGACAGACACTTTCACAGCCACTCTCATACCCAGAGACACCCTCTAACACCTATTCTCACACCCAGAGAGACAGGCCCTGATGCCAACTCCCACAGCACACAGCCAAAGGCCATGTGCAGCATGAGGTTGGAGGGTTAAGGTGGTCGGCCACAGGGACTGGCCACAGGCCAGGCCCTGTGGCCAACCACCGGTGTGCACAGCAGAAGGCCATGTGCGGTACAGGGTTGGGTGCTTATAGGGGGTTGGCCGCAGGGCCTGGCTGTAAGCCCACCCCTGCCATGCACAGCCAAAGGCTGTGACCAGCAATGGTTGGATAAACATATAGTAATGAAACGTACTTTACATAAAAAAAAAAGCACTGAAATTCAGTGAAAAAAAAACACCAAAAGTTGCAGGGATGTCATAGTTTGGAAATAGAATTAAAAAAAACTTAGAAATTCAATTAAAAAACCAAAGGTTATAGGGACATTATAGTTAGGTTCTGACCTTGGAGGGCTAAAGTAACTGTAACTTGTGCCCTCGCCATGCACTGCTAATTGCCCCAGATATTACATCGCTCTTGACAACTTTTATAATGTAAATACAAATAACAATAAAACATAAGAAGTCAAATTATTGAAGAAGAAAAAATGTGCATGCGGGGTCGAGTTATAGTTACCTTTGGCCATGAGTTATAGTTACTTGAAATACCTCTAACTCTACCTGCTAAATTTCTCTGGTTTTGTGCAAGTAAATTCTTAACCTAACTATAATGTCCCTGTAACCTTTCATTTTTTAAGTGCACTTTCAATGTTTTTTCAGCCCTACAAGTGCAGTGGGGGTGCAAGTGAGGTGCCCGCACAATCTCGCACTCCGCTTCTTTACGATTTGAAGACGCGAACTCCTGAGGTAAAAATTTTATTCCAAAAGTCTTCTTGGGAAATACAATCCATTTAATGAGGAGCCCCGTTAAGGTGTGAAAAATGCTGCTTTATTGAAACAGGTGCACATTAACAAACACAAGCCTAGACTACGAGCCTTACAAAACTACCCCCTTACTATCATGCCTCTTGCTGACACACCTTCCCCCCTCCGCCCATACTATCCTTCCCATGAGATCCCTCCCCAACCACTATCTCCCTGATATATAAGCATCTCAAACTTTAATGTAGCCCTCCAAACTGCAACTGTAATTCTTATTTTAAACAACTAACCTATAATCAACTACTTCTTAACCTTAACGTTCCTATTACTCCCACATTCATCTTGTTTTACCACTGGAAAGTCAACATCAAGTTATGTAACCTTCTGACCAAACTTTCCATGTTACCGGAACCCAGTATAGGTAGTCCCTGACTTTTCTGCCCCCTTATAGATTTTGCATCCCCTCAACTTTTTAATTTCATAAGTTCAAGGCTCTTGCCTCCACTTGATTCAGATGCAATAAATATAGTTCCATACCCGTTCTGGACGAATGAACTTCGTCACTGTGAAATAATTCAACAAAATCATACTCTATGTCAGAGTGCCACGCTCGACCAAAACTCAAATGTCTGCAAAAACATCCCATCTCCCTGTTAATCTTCCTATGGGCCATGTCCACTGCAGTGGGTTTCACCACACCTCTCCACTGCCCACGTTGCATACACTCAGTCCACAACCCAAAGCAGCCAGATCATTGTTCCCCTAGTTGTTTCAGATCATTGCTCTCATTAGCACAACTCCCTTTACCTATACCAAATAATTCACACCCAAATGCAGAATCTACATCTCGGAGCATCACCCCCCCACCAGCATACCATTCAAGCAGCTAACTAGCTCATGCAATCTCATGCCACCTTTCCTTTTTCAAGTGACTGAAATGTTTTGCTGATGCAAACCCAAGTTGGACCCTGTTCCCCTCTGCGTGGCCTTTTGTTCCACCCACTTGACAAAGGAGTGTCCTACCACCCAAACGGAAATCTCCTCCGGCACCGTGACAGAAGCTGTAACAATTAATTACATAAATATCACATAGAAGAAGAGGGAGTTTATATATTCCCCCCCACTCACTCGCACATATATATGAAAAACAATCTGAAGACCATCTGTCTAGCCTCATGATGTCTTCCTGTTCCCATCCTTGCATGTGTGCCCCCATAGCTTTTCAAATCCAAAAAGGGGGAGGCCTAACAACACAAGGGCCTTGTGTAAGATAGATAAGAGCTGGAAAGCTGTAACCCTATGGACCGCCTGCCTCTGAAACATCACACCTGTGTGCTCTCTGCACTTCCCTGCACATTTTACTCCCCCAAGGCCACTGGACAAATCACCACCACTGAAAGGACCTGCATCACTACATCCTTCACCTGCGCTCTATGATCTGTTTTAGAACTGCACAGGCTTAACACCACACTACCAACATTCAAAGAGATGTCCTCCCACAAGACTTCTTCTTTATGCCTAGAGCCTAAAAATTCAGACACCCTAAAGGCCCCAAAAAACATCAACGACATGAACACTGAAAATAAGCAAGTCTCCACTTTGCCTGAGCATACTCAGGGCAAAATATGTAGGTACGTCTGAACACATTCAACAAAAGGGGTCTGCGAAGTGTGCCTGAGCATCCCCACTCCCTCAGCCATCCTTCTAGTATTCTTTGGCCCAGCTCCCCATCTGGCGGGGTGTACCCCCACAGAAGCTTCCTCATGAATTATATACCTGCTAGTTTCCCTGCAACAGTTACTCTAGACATGCCTTTCTCCGTCAAGTCCAAAATGAATCGAATCACATCCTCGAACCTTCTCCATACCTCCCACTGATATTGAGCCCCAGAAGCTAGTAACTCTGTCCAGGTCTGCCTGCAAGCTCTCCTAGTCGAGTCAGCAATGGTCACTACCACCAGTAGTTTGTTACATGCTGACCAGAGCTGTGCTGGAATGGGGGTCTTGAATCTGTCTGCCTCCTTGGCCGGGCAACTGAATTTCTCCCACTGAAAACAAGACAAAGCATCTGCTATGTAATTTTCCACTCCCGAAACCTGCTAAGTCCTGAAAGAAATGTTGTGACACAGACAGCCTAGTACAAAAATTCTCAACAACTTTAGCACCTGTTCGCCCCTGGCCGACTGCCTGTTCACCACCTGCACTACAGCCATGTAGCATCACCATGGAAAATGCCATTGCTGTAATGCAGATCTCACCAGTATTATGTTAAGTGTTTTTGTAAGCCTTTCCTCTCTATTCTTAGTGGTGTTCGGTTCTGTTCCTTTTCACTTCTTTTTCTCCTTCTCTTTTTTTCACTTTCTTTTTCTTTTTCTCTTCTCTTCTCTTTCCTTTTTCTTCTGTTTTCTGCTTCTTTCTTATTCATCTGTTTCTTGTCGACATGTGGGCCACACCTGTTTTTATCACTGACATTTATACTGTCTTCTTTTGTGAATTACGTCTGGATCATTTTACTATGGCAAAGGCATTTTCTGTGGTGATGATACATCTGTTGTCCACTGTAGTGCCATGGATTTTAACCATTGTTAACCAGATTCTTTTTGCGTTTTATGTATTCACAAAGGTGTTGGGGCCATAAGGCGATTCTATGATCCACCTGGATGTATTCAATGTGAGTGTGAATTTGGGGTTGAGTTTGTCCCCCCTTCTTGTTATCTTTTGCATCTCTGAGTACTAATGAAATAACAATTCTTTTGTTATTTTGAATATGAGTTTATGCCTTATGAGAACTAGTGCGACAATCTATGCTCTTATTTTTGCAATTTATAGTTGTTTACAAATATTGAAATGTATTTAGGAATGTTATGATTTATTTGGGTAGCCATTTTTGGCTCTTAAGCCCACCTGGGCTAGGTTGTGTTTGAGTGCTTAATGCAAAAAATGTGTCCATGCAGAGTGGCTCTCACTTTGCTTTGCCCTGACACTTAGGCCCACTTGGGGCTAGAATGTGATTGAATGTATATAGTAGAAACATGGTATATAGCCTTGCCTTGCTTTGAGCTTAACAATATGTCTGTATATGTGATTCCGTTTCACAGGAGCATTTTTTTTTCTCATCCTCAAGAATGTATTATTTTTCTGTAAATCATTGGTATTATTGTATAGATTTGATTGGGTCTCATCTCATTTTAAGATGACCTCAGGAGTGCATCTTCACACCATGAAGATACAGATATATATAGAACTGCAGAACAAAATTACACCAAATTTGGGAGAAAGCTAAATCTTGGACCACAAGTATCTCTTTTTGTGATTTGGTGTAAGTCCCTTCAGCAGTTTTGAAGATATTGAAAGAAAAAGAAATATTGATATCTAGTGACGCGGACCTTTCTTGGATGCACTTGCAAAGGATATACGGATTCCGGAGAAAAGCAAGGCCCTGAATGGCTGGCCGCAACCTGTCAGGTTGCAGCTGCCATTTTGTTTGTCACATTGGGCTGGGGGGAGCAAAAAACATTGAAAAACATTCATAAGAGGTCAGGATAGAGGTGTCCTGACTCTACAGCCAAAACCACTGAATGGAATTGCAACAAACTTGGCTTGAAAGTAGAAGTCTTCGAATCAGCACAAATATTGGCAGAAGCTTGAAATGACTGGTTTTCGATTGATTTGTCAGGGTTCAGGGTAATACCTCAAAGGTGGGGGCAAAGTTAAAGCTGGGGCAATAACATCTTAATTTGCGTATAACTGTAGTGCGAGTTGATGAATCTGCAACAAATGTGGCAGACGGTCAGCAAGCAACACCCAGTGAAGGTATATCAGGTTTCATGCAGATCAAATAAGGGGACAAGCAATGCGAGGGGGATGCGAAACATTTTTGGTTCAATAGCAACTTTGACACTGTTTGATGGCTCTGCATAAAATCTGGCAGAGCCTTAGCATGTTTAGCATACTCTTGGTATTACAGTAACATACAGGTCTTTCAGAGGGCGTTGGAGGGAGCAGATTTTAAGAGGTGCAGAGAAGTGTTCATTTGCTATAAATTTTGAACTGTTTGATGAATCCACAAACATTTTGGCAGACCTTTTTAAGATTTAGTTTTCTTTTGATTATGACAAATATTTGGCAAATCTCTCAGGGGATAAAGATAAATGCAGGATAATAATGTTTCACTTACTAAAAACATTGCTGCTGTTTGATAAATCAGCATGACGCTTTCCACCAAGCAAATAAAGCCCTGTGCAAGGCCAGACATGCTCTGAAACTAAAATTCACTGCATGACCAAAGTGGGATGGGCACAGGACATGGCCCATGCCCATGCACAGTGCAGAATCAGAACATGTCAGGTGAATGTGGCACATACAAAAATAAAAAAAATGAAATTCACTGAAAAAACGCAGTTAAATTCCAATACAGCGGAGCTCACAATCCCTGTATAAAAGTCTGTGTTTAATTTCCTTATTACAGTATAGGTTTGACATCTTTACTCTTAATGACAAAACAACATAGATGCTCAACTGTAACAAGTTAAGTTGAGTTGTGATGCCATAATCCCTGCTGCCAGCACCCAAGGTGAAAAGTAGGTCACCGAGCATAATTACAGCTGTGGTGTAAACAACGAAAATGAAAACTGTCTTTTCTTTCTGTTCTGTTTTATTAAATGAACAGTGATCAGCAGCAAGGACATATTTATGCAATCATGGTCTAGCCTGTGAGAGCATGCACTAGCGCTGGCATCTCGCTTGTGAGACTCTGTTGTTATCTAAAAAAAAGCCTTGGAGCCTACCCATTGAAGCAGCTGAGATTGAGGGCCAGAAAACCCCCACTAGACACCAGGGATTTCACTTGGGGGGATCAGCCCCCTCGGCAAACGGGCTGCCCCTGCCAGGGCATATATATATTTTAAAGGTATGTTTACCCCTTGGGGGGCGCGATCACGCCCAATTGCGCCCTCCCAGCAGTGTAACAATGTTTCTAAAAAATGAAATGGACAGTGGGTCGCCTGTGAGCAGGGCAATAATGGCCCCTAAGGAAACCATACAGCTGTTAAAAAAATAATATATATATATATATATATATATATATATATATATATACACATATATATATGTATATATATATATATATATATATATAAAGATATATCTATAAAAATATATATAGATATATATAGCGATCACTTTTTTCAGCGTGTGTGGTTCCCCTCGGGGCTGCAACTGGCCCCCAGGAAAACCACACCCAAGTATAAAAGTGATCTCATTACATATATATATATATATATATATATATATATATATATATATATATATATATATATATATATATATTTGCCACCAGTTATTTTGCAGTTGAAGCTTGCATCTTGAAAGCAATGCACATACTTCAAATGACACATTTCAACTGTAGCTTTTAGGCAGTAATAAAAAAGTCAAGTAACTCTTGTGATTATGCTTCTGTTAGAAAATGATCTGACTTTTGTCTAGAGGATGTTTTGATGCCATAAAGTAGCCCAGAAGGTTTATATGCCTACTGAAAGGATCAAAACTGTATTATATGTGTGTAGCTGAGTGGATTAGTAAAGCCAGCCATTGCCTGCGCTATAATACAATTGAAATGTATGTGCGAGGGGAGCTATGGAGAGATGAAATGCACTTTTGCTGGGTGGTAGTGAGGGAATCGGAGAAGGTAATGGGAGTAGGAGAACCAATAATGATTGTTCGACTGGGCACAAGAGGTGCTAAAGACTGTGACGATTGATATGTGACAAGGTGATGTAATAGTGTGTCTTTTTAGTTTTTTTGAGTGTCTTGAGAGAACATGCTGATTGGGGGAAGAAGCGAAGGTAAGGTGACCTCTACTGTTGCAAGTATCACACACACACCTACCAGTAATTTTGTGACTGTCTACATAGGTTAGTATTTTAGAGCAACAGTTTAGCCAGTAGCAGAGAAGGCATCTTGTTGGATGACTGCTGCTCAAGCCCTAACTCGGGTTATAGAGGACAGTTCTGATGTAGGATCAGAGACTGAGACAGCAGATTCTGAGACAGCATCTGAGGGATAGGGCAATGGTGGAGACTCTGGTAGTGATCTTTCAGTCGGAGGAGTCCTATTCGATAACTCTTCTTCCAGTGATTATGAGGGAGGTGATGAGGACAGACCTGCTGTCCCTTTGCAAGCATAGTCTGTGCAACGAGACAATGGCAGGTTAGCCCAACCCAGAGAGCAGGTGCATGTGGCAGCAAGCACAGAGAGAGTGCTCTCTTGGGAGCTCCCCAATTTAGTTCAGCCCCAAATTCCACCGCCCAGATCGTATTGTGGAGACATCAAAATGATCTATCACAAAACAAACTGGTTTTGTAAGGCACGCACCTTCGTTTGTGGTCCTGGGCTCGGAGGCCATATAGGAAAACATACCAAACCCAGACATTTCTGGAAACTAGACATCCAGGGGAGTCCACAGAGGTGTGACTTGCATTTCTGTCGCACAAACTACAGGAATATGCTGGGATCCACAAAATTCCTACCCCCCAGTGTTTCCCCACCTGTCCTGATAAAAACAATAAGCCACTTGAGTGGCTGTACTTAGTGCCTACGTCAGGAATGGATCACCCCAGGGTCAACAGTTGCCCTCATGTAAGGACCAACATTGACCGTTGTGTGATCTAGTCCTGTCGTGAGCCCTAGGCCTACCCACACAAGTGAGGTACCATTTTTATCGGGAGACTTGGGGAATGCTGGGTGGAAGGAAATTTGTGGCTCCTCTCAGATTACAGCACTTTTATCACCGAATTGTGATGAAATTTGTTTTTTGCCAAATATTGAGGTTTGCAAAGGATTCTGGATAACATAACCTGGTGAGAGCCCCACAAGTCACCCCATCTTGGATTCCCTTAGGTGTCAAGTTTTTAGAAATGCGCAGGTTTGGTAGGTTTACTTAGGTGCCGGCTGAGCTAGAGGCCAAAACCCACAGCTAGGCACTTTCCAAAAAACATGTCAGTTTTCAATGTAAAAATGTGATCTGTCCATGTTGCATTTCCTGTTGCGGGCATTAGGCCTACCCACGCAAGTGAGGTGGGGGAACACAGAATAGCAGAACAAGTGTTATTCCCCCTTGTCTTTCTCTACCTTTATTCCTTCCAAATGTAAGCCAGTGTGTAAAAAAGACTTCTATTTGAGGAATGCCCTGTACTTTACATGCTAGTCTGGGCACCCCGGAATTCAGAGATGTGCAAATAACCACTGCTTCTCAACACCTTATCTTGTGTTCATTTTAGAAATACAAAGGTTTTTTGATACCTATTTTTCACTCTTTATATTTCAACAAATGAATTGCTATATACCTGGTATAGAATGAAAACCTTTGCAAGGTGCAGCTCATTTATTGGCTCTGGGTACCCAGGGATCTTGATGAACCTACAAGCCCTATATATCCCTGCAACCAGAAAAGTCCAGCAGATGTAACCGTATATTTATTTCCAAAATCTGACATCTCAGAAAAAAGTTACAGAGTAAAACAGAATAATGGCTGTTTTTTTACCTCAATTTCAATATCTTTTATTTCAGCTGTTGATTTATGTAGGAACATCTTGTAGGATCTACACAAAAGACCCCTTGATGAATTCAGAATTTTCTCTACTTTTCAGAAATGTTTAGCTTCCCAGGATCCAGCATTGATTTCACACCCATTCCTGTCACTAACTAGAAGGAGGCTGAAAGCACAAAAAGTAGTGAAAATGGGGTCCCAGTAAAATGCCAAAATTGTGTTGAAAAATGTGGTTTTCTGATTCAAGTCTGCCTGTTCCTGAAAGGGAAGATGGTGATTTTAGCACCACAAACATTTGTTGCTGCTATTTTCAGAGAAAAAACCACAAGCCTTCTTCGGCAGTCCTTTTTTTCCCCATTTTTAAAAAACCTACATTTTCACTATATTTTGGGTAATTTCTTAAAAGGACACAAATTCGGCGTGTATAGCTTATGTGGGCAAAAAGTTATGAAGGCCTAATTGCGAACTACCCAAATAGCTGAAAAAAGGCTCAGCACTGGGGGGAAGGGGAGGGTGAGGGGGGAGAAAGGTCCAGCAGCTAAGGGGTTAACGGCATAGTAAACAAACATGAAATTCACAGAAAAAACACAATTAGAAAATGAGTTAGGGTTCTGGTTTAAATGTTCCAAGCCACTGGAATTTGCCTGTTATTATTCGTAGGGCAAACTACCCCCACCTTGCCCTGTACATGAAATCACACAAGATAAACTTCATTTGATGGCCTTTCTTTGCAAAGGCATATAAAGCGATTTTGCTGTTTCAAGTGGGAAGTTCAAATCCTTTCCTCAACCACATTATCTGCAGTCTTCTGTTCTACAGGCAGGATGGGTCATTGAGCACAATCATTAGCCGAAGATCATGAATCAGAATCCCACCAAGACAACTCAGCCTTCCAAGATCAGTAGATTGTATACCATGAAGTTGATAATCGTAATAGCTCTTATTTTCAGTATTTAAGAATGTCATATGTGTTATGAAGCACTCCACAAAAACACTTTGTTAGCTACAATATATGTCTGTGTCTAATATTAGCCCCAACTCTCTCCTTTGCAATTCCAGTTGGAAATGTTGAAGTAATGTGATAACCTTAGCAAGAAAATTAAATATGGCGACCAGTACAGTGGTCTGTAAGAACCTAAATTATGGCACACCTTCAGCTCTAACCTGAGGTCTGAATCAAATTATAAGTGGGTCAGAAAAGTTTTGAGAAACTAACTATTTAGTCTTACCTTCAACTGATCTATACATTGACTGAGGGGTCATGACTGAAGAACATTAAATACAGGTTCAAACACATCTGAGTATACGCTAACCAACCCTCTTCCTTCCTTATTTGTTTTTTGTGTACTATTCTCAGCATCATGAAGTAACGAAACAGCTTCATGTAACTACTTTACAAAATCTCCTACATAAATAAATACAATCGCTGACACAAGGGCCGAGCCTCATGACACCAACCCACTTATCACTACAACTTGCTCCTGTAGAGGCTGTCTGTGAAGCTCACAGAATTTCGATAATGAACTAGAATGTTCACCTATCCATACCACCAGGATATTGTGATTTTGAAATTTGGAAAAAAATGCAAAATTTTTACTTTTGTAAAGCTGCCCAAAGTTTTACAAATGTGCCAGCAGAAACTAAAAATTGACATTTTGAAAAAAAAATAGTCTGATCCTCCTTTTATTGGCTCGGCACAGAACCAAGAAAACTAGAGTGACCAACAACCCAGGTGCTGAGACACGTTAAGTTACTCTATTGCCTGTTTGTTGTCAGCTTGCAAATGTACAGGGCCCACCTCGTGTGCTAGCAAGCTGCGGTCTTGCTCTCGGCATATCTCCCTGAGCTCTCTTGCTCTCTTCTGCCTTTTTCTTCATGCCCACCAGGGCCCTGCTGTCCCTTTACTATTCAAACTCCCCACCTCCTCCCATCACTTCTGTGTTCGAATATCCCCCTCTTCTTCCACTCCCTTCACCCCAAGACACTCATGTATCTTTCCCTGTTCCCTGATGAGTCTCCTGAGCCCTCTTGATTGAGCTAGTGACAAGCTTCCCAGGTTATGTATGATCTTTCTGTCCCTTAAAGTGATCTGTGTGCTTTTTCAAGTCCAGCACTGAATGGTATGGCCTTAGTGCTTGTTGCCTGGGCTCAATCTTTTGCTGGTGGACAGACAAGGGCAGGTGAATGGCTTCCTCTCCAGCCGATGAAATGCCTAGCTAGGCTTCATGTCGGTGCTTGCTTACTGGTGGTGCTCTTTCTTGTTTTGTAGTTGAGTCCTCATCAGTCAATGCGGCTTTGGTGACAAAGAGATAAAATAAATCTGCAGGGTCTGAATGGCCAGACGCTGTTGCATGTACACAAGTATTTACTAGCTTTGCTGAAATTGGTGCAAGCCTTTGGAGCAGAGAAGCTGAGTAGGGGCTGATAGGAATGGAGATCATAGTGGGGAGAGAGTTTATCCACTAATCAGGACCTGTCAGTTCCATTCAGAGTCAGGGAGGATGGCACATCTTGCGCGAAGGCCGCAGTTACTGCCTCCACGATCAGAGGCATGCTGTGAGACTAGTGTCAGTGGAGGTCTCAAAAATTGTTGATAAGGCCTAGCAACAGCAGGCGACAGGCCCTTTGATGCTTTAGACCATGATGGCAGACAAGATGGGGGTCACCATATCACCAATGTACTGTGTGGAGGACCAACAGAAATTAGGAGCACTGAACAGGGAGTCACAGAGATAGAGACAGCGATCAAAAGTGTGACCTCTCCCTTTAATTCAAATAGGGGACAGGCTTGTATGGAGAAGCCATACATATATGTACACAGCAGTTGAACCTCCTCTTCTTCTCCCCAGATGAAAATTGCAATGTAGAGGGATTTTACAAAAGATTCCATCCACATAGCAAATCTTAGAAGTGGTCATACGTGCACACATCATTTTGAACGTTCGAGGAACATCACACCGTATTTGGCCACTATTTGGTTGCTCTTTAATTATGGGAAACCCTTGTATTGAGGTATCCTTCACATCATCCATCCCCAGGACACTCATCTATCTCTCCCCAAGCCCATTACAAGTCTCTTGCGTCTTCCCCATTCATTCTCTTGCTGGCCTCTGATTTCCTGTGCACCTTTGGAGTGGGGTTGTCAGATGCTAGAGAGAGCAGAGTTTTTAAACATTATGGCACCAGACAACCTTTTCTTCTGTGGCACAGTGTTGCAGCCAATCTGCCAGGTCACAGGCTGTGAACTGAAAGAATGTCCAGGAGTGATATGCCAAAGATTGAGCAGTATTTTTATGACAAGCACATTTTCTGCCTGCCACAAAAATACTGCTAATTTTGCGGTTCGTGATCCCACATTTTGCTTTTTTTTGCCACAGAATTTACCATCCCAAACTTCAAAATCCTGGGGTTCTTGTAGTGCATAGAATGTGCCTGGACTGGGAGACATGTTGGTTGGGAAAACAGCTCTAGGATGTTTCATCTTCCTGTGTAGAAGGCTGAATATGTACCTAAAATGGTTTTTATCTCAGTTACTACATTTTCCTGCAATAACCAAAGGAGGCAATGTGCACAGCACCAGTTCTCAAAGCTGCAGACTACTCTGAGCAGTTCATTGTGCAGACAGATGCCTCTGAACATGGGATATGAGCGGTCCTGTACCAAACCAATGATGATGGCTAAAACCAGCCTGTTGCTTTCATTAGCAGGAAGTTACTTCCCAGGCATCAGCATTGGAGTGCCATTCATTCAGAGGGAGGCCTTTGCTGTGGTTTGGTCCTTGAAAAAGTTGAGACCATACTTGTTTGGTACTCACTTTCTTGTTCAAACTGACCACAGACCTCTCAGATGGCTAATGCAAATGAAAAAGGTGAGAACCCTAAACTTTTGAGGTGGTTCATCTCCCTACAGGGAGTGGACTTTACAGTGGAACATAGACCTGGGACTGCCCATGACAATGCAGAAGGCCTTTCCAGGTTTTCCCACTTAGACAATCAAAACTCTCTTGGGAAAGTTAGGCTCATCCTCTTTCGTTTGGAAGGAAGTTGTTTAGGCAAGTACCCCTTTTGGCATGGCTAGCACCTTCCCCCCACTTTTTTCCTGTTATTGGTGCTAACTTTACGGAGTGTGCTCTGGGATTCTGCTAACCAGGCCCCAGCACCAGTGTTCTTTCCCTAAACTGTACCATTGTAATTGGCACACCCCTGGCACACAGCTAAGTCCCTTGTAAAAGGTACCAGTGGTACCAAGGTCTTTGTGACTAGGGAGGGTCCCTAAGGGCTGCAGCATGTATTGTGCCACCATAACGGATCCCTCAACAAACACATGCACACTGTCATCGCAGATTGTGTGTGCTGGTGGGGAGAAAAAGGCAAAGTCGACATGGCACCCGTTACAGGGTGCCATGCCTGCAAACCACTGCCTGTGGCTTAGGTAAGTCACCCATCTAGCAGGCCTTACAGCCCTAAGGCAGAGTACATTATACCACAGATGAGGGCATAGCTGCATGAGCAATATGTCCCTACAGTGTCTAAGTCCATTTTAGACACTGTAAGTGCAGTGTGGCTATATTAAGTACATGGGCTAGGAGTTTGTCATTACGAACTCCACAGCTCCATGATGACATCACTGAAGGCTGGGAAGTTTGGTATCAAACCTCTCAGCACAATAAACCCACACTGATTCCAGTGTTGGATTTATTATACAATGTACACAGAGGGCATCTTAGAGATGCCCCCT